>NW_027271524.1:0-600000 GCF_040938485.1 Diadema antillarum | reverse complement strand
GATCAAATATACACCAACAGTGCATCGTCCTTACTAAAGGGATGCCTGATTACAATAAAGTTCATTGCTATTTGAAGAATTTGACACTCATATTCTATCTTTCTCTCGGGGCCTAATGTTTCTTGTATTTCCTGGATAACAACATTTAGTATGCACAAAATTTTGATATCTTCAAACTGAAATCAAAGAAATCTCTCCTAAGCCATTACCAAACCTCATCTGAGGCTCATCATTGTTGATGCCTATTGATTTATCTTTTTTTTCTTTTTTTTTTTCCTGGGGGGAGGGGGGGTCAACTTCTTTGATATCTCGTCTTTCCTTTGTTCATATGCTCTTTTCTAAGTTTCTATCTTCTACCCCCCCCCCATTACCACATCGATGTCTTGAATTCATAGCGCGCTTTTTGTTCTCACTTTTTTAATGAGCAGCAAATAATGTTGCTTACATCTTTTTTTTCTCTCTCTCTCTGAGGGGACTGAATTATACAAGGTAAGCTTTTTAGCAGTCCCCTCCATTTCCCACAGCCTATACTTAATCACGCATTACTTAATACACGGATAATTAATTCTATAAAGACTGTGTTTAAAGTTTGTTACCATTCACGCGCATGATGATGTAAATATTTCAGCTGCTCTGTAGCAAGACAATTATGTTGTGTTTATGACGGTGTATGTTTTTGGTGGAAATGGAAAATTGATTGAATAAAATTGAATAAAATGAAAATTAAGGAACACTTTGAGCACAGATTAAAGAAAAATGACATTTATTCTCTTCTTAACTGTTCATGGAGTTCACCAGATACTACGGGAGGGACCAAGGACAAGTCTTACTGCTTATGATGATATCCAGGGGCAACAACGGACTGGGGCTGGAGGAGGGGGATGGGGGGTCTCGATCGGACTTGTTGGAGAATACTGGTGTTTTTTTTTTAACTTTGTTAGTCTTTGCCAAGATATTGAATGCCATGTAGCCGAATTCCCCCCCCCCCATTTAGCAGTCATAAGCCGGTTCTGCGACCTTGACAATCTTCTAAGGATTTTCTTTCCAACCTTCTCCAACCCCCCCCCCCCCCGTAACATGACGGATACACAACATGGTCCATATGTATACATGATTTATATATTTATATTCATGTATGTGTAACGGGGCATCTCACTGAGCAGCGAATGTTTGCGAGCGTATCATAGCGAATTCTAGGGAATTTAGGTTTCGCCAGGGTTCGTTAACAGTTGCAATCAAATTCATAAACAATTGCAATCCAATTCGTTTACGGTTTTCATTGTCGTAAAAACATTTCATTGTCGTAAAAATTGTTTACGAATCTGATTGCAACTGTTAATGAATCCTGAAATTCCCTAAGATTCGCTACGCTCGAAGACATTCGCAGCTCAGTGAGATACCCCTCGTAGGTCTAAATACATATGCATCCAGTGTCCAGCACGTGAAGTAAAACGAGCAATGTTCGGAGCAGGCACGTTGACGATGAGGTGCGGGCTGGGTGTTGAAATGGGTATTCGGATGCGTCATAAAGGTCGCTGCTATCGTCACAATAGGGAAATCACGTGGGTTTCTCCTTAAAGTGAAATGTCACTTCACGGTCAAGCGGACTTTGATAACAACAGTTGAATAAAACAAAACGTTAGAGGAGTCAGTATTTTGAAACTGCCCATAAGTCAAATTATGGAATCTTAGGGTCTCACATACTAACTCATGTTTAAAAACAGTGGTATCTGTTGCCTCGACAGAGGGTAATTTAATGAAGTGACAAAGTCTTCGCCTTTTAGCTCTCCTTGTTGGCTTATGGAATAGCAAAATAGAGAATTGTTATTTCTCGGATCAAGCAACAACAACCAGATCTACCATGCCTATATCGCTCTTAAAAATTTCACAATAATTATGTCGATGAGGAGGAGGAAGATGTAGCTTTTGTCTTTAAGACTTCCCTAAAAGAAAAAAAAAATGAAATCCACTAACATAAAATGTGGGGAGATGATTACTCATATCAACACAGTCATCGGCTTCGGACCAATATCACATCTTCAAGTATATAAAACATTTATGCATACATAAAGAAGCGTGATTTGTTTTGTTATGAATTATCTCTCTCTCTCTCTATGTATATATATATATATATATATATATATATATATATATATATACATACATATATATATATATATATATACATACATATATATATATATATATATATATACATATATATATATATATATATATATACATATAAAACTACTTCTAAAAAAATTGCCACATTCTTATTCTTTGTCGGATTTTGATGATTTCTTTTAGCGTTCTGTTTGATTCATTTTCCTTAATTATTTATCACATTCAACTTATAAATATGAAATTTACCCTTTGTTACTTGTTTTGCCATATTATACACCCTAAAACCGATCACCTGCGGCTGAATGTCAAGGAGATATTCATTAATTACACCAAAATCCTCGAGTAGCAACGTGCTGAGAGCGCTTTATTCAATCATGAATGCCAAACACCTTTAACTGAGGTTCAGAAAAACCAATATATAAAGCAAATAGAGGGCAGAAGTTTTGCTCTACCAGCAAACTCTGAAAACATGCTCCATAGAGATCTATATTAATGTCAATCAATCAATATATATATATATATATATATATATATATATATATATATATGTATGTATATGTATATATCCCAATAAGAACAAATCAATGGTTTTGATGTATGCATTTAATTTGTGCCAAATGTCAGAGCAGTGTGTATTAAAAGCTTGTCCTCCATCGTTTGTTTCAGTGACCAGTAAGGAACGTGGAGACAAACCAAGTTCTTCGAAAGAAATTAAGCTTCCACATCACGTTTAAATTCTAATTGATTTTGCGGTCTTTTAGAAAAAAAAATATAAGAACGGTATTTTCCATATCAACAAAGAGTATTTTCATTCAGCAATGTTTCACTTTGAAAGGGTCACAACAAAGCCTGGCGTATACAGCATTGATTGCTGCCGTCGGCTCCAATCGATATTCCTATAGTGGTCTTCCGTTTATAGTCTCATTCCAGTCTCAATAAATCACGCAACGACAGTATAGACATTTATTGGAACACACACACATACACACACACACACACACACACACACACACACGCACACACACACGCATATATATATATATATATATATATATATACATCATACAGACAGATGGAAAGACACTGCTAAAATTGCCCAATATCAATTTTTTTGACATTTTGCGTTCACTCATGCTCGCTTTTCCAAAAACGTATCATGTTGCTTTTGTATAATTATGTGTATCATGACTGAAAATCAGACAGAGTATGTAGAAAATAAACTGCATATAAAGCCTAACAAATTATCTATATCTTGTCACTGCATATGTAGCTCCCACACATTCAACTGTTCCGTTCACTACCATGCAAATAATGTTCAGGAGAGTAATTAAAACTGGCATTACTTACGAAGCAATGAACCTTATTTGATCATGGCACGCATACACACGGAATAGTGACTTGCATTTTGTGCTGGCAAGAATATCTTCTAACAGACACACAAAGAAATTTACGCAATATGCGAAAGCATGACATCTAAATGTGTAACTGTCTATCCCACGCTATCACACTATGTTAACATCTTCATAAGATCAATGGTCAGCCTACATTTAATGTTGCTCTAAGACTTTTACCTTATCATACATTACGATAATCAAGACAGCATTCTCATCAAATTCATTTGCATACGAAGTCGTACTGACTAGCTACACTGTGGTAAGCGACGTATCTTTTCCTCGTTGAATTGAACTTGACATGCTCTTTCAAACATTTACATTCGCACTACACGCGATCTTGCATTTCGATGGTAACGCTGCCTTCTTCCTGTGTTTGTAGCTTCATAATGGACAGCATGACTTGGATCTAACTAAAGATATCAACATAATTTCTGTGGCCAGAGAAAGCTGCAAATAGGTGCTTAATGGACACCTTTAAAGGTATTGGCTACCATTGGGAGCAGTGACTTAAAAACTGTTCAAGTTATCACATTTGATGCATAACCATGTGTAGGTCAGTTGTATCACAAAACATCGTACCATTTGAAAATTTTGCAATAAAGCCTAAAATATAAGAAGACATCACTATTTTTCTCAATAAACCATAGCTGTCGACGGTTTACTCTACAAACGATTATATTATAAGTATCGTTCACACATTTTTTATATTTAACAATACTTAACATTGATTATACTGATTAACATTTTTATATTTGTTGTTTCACTCCCTAACTCACATTTTAGAACTATTTTGAAGCACAAAAGCTGGGTTTTTGTTTCATCTGCAAATTGTAAATAATACCATTAATCGAAAGCCATACTCTTTGATAGGCAAGTAAGCGGTCAATGTAATGTGCTGCCCTGGAAAATCCTTCCGACTAAAACAGAATTCAAATACACGTGTTTCTTCTCTTTTGTGATTCGAACCATTGGAACTGCAGAAGGAGACAGATTGCCTGATCAAACCAACAAACAAACAAACAAAACATGCAAAAACAAAAACAAAACAAAAAACCAACACAGATTGTTGGGTCGTTATCAATGTGCATCAACTAATGCGTTTTCACTGGAAGCGTGAAAGAGTTGCTGCGCAAACTACACATCGACGATTTCGCCGTAAAGGGGACTTGTAGATCTCGTGCGCACAACGTTACCAATACACGAGAACTTTGAACACATCGCAACTTCATGGAAAATGAGAATGCATAGTCGACGACAACTGCGATAAGAGCGACGACGATCATGATAAACGTGGCGACATCGACGATGGACGCAGGTGATAACAACAGAGACCGTCTGTGAGCAAAGTGTGGGTGGTTCGGCAGACGTTTTGAATTCGAGTAGAATTTTGCTAGCGTTCTTTGTGGTCTACATCTAACCACGCACGTGCAGTAAGCAGTTAGACCGCGATACCATCTGTAATACTGGTATAATGGAATTCAAGCAAGAAGGTACCTCCGTGATATATGAAGCTAACTAATCCCCATTTCGAAGGTATTGCGTCTTACTGATATGCTTGAAGTAAAAAAAAAGTACAAATTGCTTGAACTTATTCAAACATAAACATTTCATGCAATTGTTATTGTTTTCATAATAGTTAATGTCAATTGACAGATTAAGGAAAGTCGCAAATGCGTACAGATAAGTGAAACTATGAGCATCATACGCTAAGCGTTAATTGGCTACTTTTTATCTTATAGATTGTCTGGACGTTCATGATAAATTTACTTATTTTACAAAGTTGCTCTTTTCGAATAGGCTTCATTCAAACAAAGAACAATCGTCAGCGTTTATTTGTTTGTTTTTTTATCTGCAATTACATTTCGTTTAAAGTAGATATTTTCTTTTCCTTCCAACGTGAAGAAAATATTTGGGATTGCTAATCGCCGCTGGAAGCACATAACGGCAGATCCTTGAAGCGTTGCGATTGGTTTAAACATGATTACGATAGTTCGTCGCTTCCACTTGGCTTGGTACTTAACATGCGAAAAACTGATATGGGTCCTACAGAAGGACCTACGCGTTTCATTTGGTAATACACATGCCCATTTCACACGCTGCAAATAAACAGGACTTACCCGATGTGATGTATCCACTTTCATACTAGAGGTGCCTGTAATTCAACGGGACACGCAATGATTGATATTTGTCTTTATTTCCTGTTATCTATTGACCAGATATGGTAATATCTCTTTAATTTTTTTATGGCGTATCTGAGATTATCCAGCGCATTGCTTCACTTCTGGTGCGCTCTAATTATTGGCTACATATTACCTGCTGTTTAAGAGTCTTGAAAGGAGTAATTTTTCAGTATATCATATTATAAAGTAGATTAATGAATGCAGTTATCTATCAGATGTTACCAAATCCAAGGTGAGTGTAATGTGCGTACATTTATAATATCGTATCAGGATAAAACATTCACTAATCTGTATCCCCTCCCTACCCCCCCCCCTCTCTCTGTATGTGTGTGTGTGTGTGTGTGTGTGTGTGTGTGTGTGTGTGTGAATATTCTGGGATCTTACAATCACCATGGGCCCGTTTCATAAAACTTGTCATCAGTGATAAGTTGTCATAGAGGTGACAAGCTACTGAAATCCTTGCATCTGATTGGCTGAGAGCAAATTTGTCATAGAAATGTGGTAGTTGTCACGATGACAAGTTTCATGAAATGGCCCCCACGTCTGCTTGAAAATGTGATGAACGTAACGGTTTCACTTCTGTCATCGACCATGGTTGCCTTTGGGGGGGGGGGGGGAGGAGAGATGCTATAATGAGGTAATAGGTTACCGTAGGTGCAGCAAAATAAGATTTTGATTGTGAAAGGCTGGACAAAGCCTGAAGCGTAATGTGAGGATGTGTTCCACAACTGCTGCCGGTGCTGTGCCCTTATGGGGATATGGAGAAGGCTGATTACCAGTATCAATGTTACGATGGCGTTTTTAAAGCCAAGCATACCACTTCTGACATACGGAGTAATGTTCCATTTCACGTCTGTGAGGCTAATACGACGGCAAGGCTTACAGTGTACGTCTACAATCGCTTCTTGATTATCGTTCTTGTCAGACGATATACCATCATATCCCTTGCCTATAGAATTTATCGCTCCTAGTATCATTCAACTTATTTTGACAGACTGTCACGTCCCAAGGAAAAAAAAAAACTTCATATAATTTGCAACGTATCTTGGAGATCTCACACCGATCTTTTGTTCTCCGAAAATGAGATTTTAAAGATAATTGATATTTATTATTATCATCTTGACCAATGTATGCACAAACTCAGTAACAACTTTTGTTTACCTCCCATGTTGGCAAGAAACCATTCCTTCCATAAAAACCCAACTGGTCACTCTAAGGAACTTAATTTGCCTTTAACTAGGACTATATTCAAACAATCTATATTTACATTTTTCGTGGGCCGAAATATTCGAATGATCTCTGTGATAGTCCAAAGCGTCCTGAAGTTTAAGTTCTTTCAAAATAATCTGAAAAAAAAAATGATTATTTTATCTCAGTCTCATCACAATAATTAACGTTTCATATATTCACATCATGAAATCGTAAAAGATTGTGCTAATCCTTTGATGGTTGCAAAAGAACAGAAACATCAAACTTTGTTTTCTCCCAAAATCAAGCAATTATTGCTGAGCTGCTCAAACCATCTGTTAATTCTCGTCTTGTTATGATATCATAGTCCTCTTTTTTTTTTTAATCTCCACACCACGTTATAAGTTTCTTTCTTTCTCTCTTTTCCTTCTGTACTGCATGACAGCAACTTTGTGTAGAAATTCTTCTGGGGTGTTTGTTTCGGGCTAGTTAGGTTTCCATAATATCTTTATTTGTATCGTAATTCCACTTATGTTAATATGTACAACAGTATATCAATCATGTGATGTGTTATATTACGTATGGAGGAATTCACCCTATGAGCATGCTGTTTTGCGTTCCTCCCCGTTTCCAGAATTTTCGTACGCAACTGTATACTTTCATTATTTTGCAAACTTACACATTTCTTTCATCATACATTGTGAGACAACTTATGAATTCAACTTCTGTAAAATATTCATAAACATACCAACTGCCGGGAATGGCAGGATAATATGAATGAATGAATAAATAAATGAATGAATGAAATTTAACGGATATTGTTCATACCTCATTCTCTATTTTTACCTATCATACAATTTTCAGTTTTTCTTCCTCTTTCTTTTTCTCTTTCTTTAGAATGTAATCATTCAGGAAAATTTTCGAATAGTCCACGTTTTACCAGCCCCGCTTTTCAGTGGATCACTCTTTTCCATCGCTATGATTGCTTTTTGTCACCATTGCAAAGTATGCATTGTTTCTAATCATTCGTTCATTCCCACATTTTTGCATTTAATTGTATTTCTTCCAAATTCTTGTACAAACTCTTACAAAGCAATATAATTCTTGACATGTATACTTTGTATTCGTGTTGCCTTTTTGTTGGATGGAAATAAAGCACAACTGAATTAAAAAAGCAACAACAAAACTTTGACTCCTGTTTTGCACACGACACCACATTCGATTCATCATTTTGCCCGCGAATATTTTGCCAGTACATGTAATTACAAGTTGTCATTGTAAGGGGAAAACATTGGTTCTAGCTGTTTCCTGTCTGTAACTGGAATTACCTTAGATGACGCTAATGTTATCTGTTCTAGAACTACATTTTTGAAGTCTGACAATACTTTGTTTAAAATCATGATTT
The DNA here is from genome assembly GCF_040938485.1 of Diadema antillarum. Classification (NCBI taxonomy): domain Eukaryota; kingdom Metazoa; phylum Echinodermata; class Echinoidea; order Diadematoida; family Diadematidae; genus Diadema; species Diadema antillarum. The sequence goes on along the minus strand of NW_027271524.1, from coordinate 591,706 downwards.
TCTTACTCATTTTCACTGTTTCGTAAAGCTGATTTTAAAAAAAAATCATCGGAGGCCTTTGGTTTTCTTCAGTAATTTTTTCTTTCTGTTGCAGAATTTTTGAAGGCCTCATATTTGCTAAATCTATTTCTTAATTCTTAAATATTGGCGACACACATTTCTCGTAAATTGAAATTCCCCTTTCTCTTTCGAAACAATTCTTCTGTTGTAAGTTTCTTCTGATTTCGAGCAGAGCGAATGTATACGACAGGCTTCCCCTGATCTTTCTTCAGGAAACTTCAGGGTTGCTAACCTAATAAAGACAATGATCATCATTTCTGAAGGAAAATTCTTCCAGGAATTGATGGAGTATTTTATGTGAAGCACTGAACCTATTTTTTTTTTTTTTTTGCAGACATCACGAGGACAGGAGATGAAATGTCCATAACCTTTACGGCATTACCCCTTCACTGGGGGGGGGGGGGGGGGGGAGGGGGGGGGGAGCTTGCGAGTACACTCAGCTGGTATTGGCCGCAGTGGCAACTTGACAAATGAAGCTGAACTGATTGAATGAGCTCCGCAACGCAGTGCACTATGGACGCCGGTGATTTCATGCGCGGATGGGGAATGCGACGCTCATGCGATGGCGCAAACGCTTATAATTAATGTGGGTATGATTCTTCAAGTAACTGTAGGTTTCATCATAGCTCATGAAACTATATACATATTTTTTCTTCGCTACCGAACAATCTATATAGCCTCATTCACATAATATTTTCAAAACCAGAGAAATTTACTGTAGTTAAATCTTTCAACCCCCCCCCTCCCCATTTGTTTGGATTCGTGAAACCGTCTTAGAGGGGGGGGGGGTAATGGGGGGGCAGGGGAGGGACTCATCCATCCTGTTAACTTCACGGGTACCTCCCTCCTCATCCCCGATTATGTGTCAAGAGTGAATAACATGTTTCATGAGGCTTCTGGCAAAGACGTCTGTAATGTGTTGGGCGTGGAATATGCCATCCGATGTGAATCTTCTCTGATTGCAAACTTCCTTATCCCTCTCAAGGCTATCGTTTGGCGTCATAATGATTTTTAAATAACGCCCTCTAACGCGAAACTGATGATATTTCCTATGGATAGATTGGATTTCAAGACCAACCGCATGCTGGCGGTAATTGCAACCTAAGTGACGTGTCAAGAGAGTTACTCGACTTATGCTTTATCTCAGATTCTTGTTAACTACATCTATCTTTAAGAATCCATGTGAAAGGAATTACTCCATTCATACGTTGTTTTCTAAATTACTTTCATGTACTATCCTAGATAATTTAGGCTTATCACAATCAGGCAGACCGACTCCCTATGCATTACTCTCGCACGTCATGTTGATCACGTTGAACGTCCAAGTGAACGTAAACGAACTCTTAATGCCGATGACTGTAATGACCATATATCAAATGCAGATAATCGATAGGAAATCGATTATAAATCATGTAAAAAGAACTGTTCCCTGTCTAGGCCTATGTAGCTCTCAGAATGCCATCTCTGTTGAACATTTATCTCCGGTAACCTACCGATTATCAGCGATTGACGGCGCACGTTGCATTCAACTCTGGATCACCTTCGTTGAGACGCATTGTTAAATGAGCGAAACGTGTGCGTATCTGCTTTTCTGTCTTTTCCACACAAGATCATCAACAGTTTAGATTACGTGCATGTAACAATACATAGATAAATAGAGAGATGAAAAAAAATATAGTAAGTTTAATAGTTGGATAAATAGAAACATAGATGCATAGACAGACATTATAGTCAGATAGAAAGATAGACGGATAGATAGATAGACAGATTGGTAAGTAAATAAATGAATAAATAAATAAATAAATAAATAAATAGATGAAAAAAATTATAGTAAGTTTAATAGTTGGATAAATAGAAACATAGATGCATAGACAGACATTATAGTCAGATAGAAAGATAGACGGATAGATAGATAGATAGATTGGTAAGTAAATAAATGAATAAATAAATAAATAAATAAATAGATAGATAGATAGATAGATAGACGGATGATAGATAGATACGTAGATAGATATGTAGCTAGATACTTAGAGATATAAAGATAGATGAATAAAGATGATATATATAGAGAGAGAAAGAAGAGAAGAGAGGACATGGATGGTGAGACAGGAGAGAGAGGGAAAAGAGAATCTCCTTAAGCAGTACTTAAGATCCTCATCTCATCAGAACTCGATTCAGAGTGCACATTGTATATAGCTATAATATATTAATCATTATTCAGAGCCTGGAGTATAGAGACACACTGGACTGGTATGCGCACAGTCCGACCATGAATCATGAATGGCTTGTTCATCATTCTCCTTCTACGCACTATTTAAAATCTTTATCATTCTACCATCTTCACGGTTCGTAATTATTAACGGTGGCCATTATCCAACCGCTTAGGACGCAATCATCCCTGGCGCTTTGCTTCGCTGAGTCCCGATCCTCGTGGTGTACTAACTGTCATATTTCTTTTATACTCGCTGTGCAGTAGCCATGATATCAGTAATCTAATCATTGTCTCGAAACCTGATTTTCTTTCTGGGGGAAGGATGGGCATTTCCGAACGTATATGTACGCGAGTTTGGTGTACAAAATGTATTAATAATAATAATAATAATAATAATAATAAATTTATCAAACATAGCCTCTGTAACTAGCGTTGCCGATGCTTTACCTTCGGACCCCAGGGGCGGGGCGCACGTGCCCCCTTTCATTTTTCTTTTTTATTTATTTTATTCAAAAAAATGAAGGGGGTTGCGCGCCCGGTGCGCCCCCTCCTGAACCCGCCATTGAACCCTACATTTACTTTGTTACTTCAGCGTTGGCAGGTGTACATTCTAAACGCTTGGGTTTTTGCTCCGCTCCCGGAAACATCATGAGAGTGGGACGAAGGAGAAGCTCACAATTGAGAGAGATGCGAGACAATTCAAAGGAGAGCTCGACATACCGGGCCTGGAACCACAATAAGGGGGGGGGGGGGGGGATGAGCTCACCCTAGCAAAAGAACAAGATCAGCAGAACTCCAACACATTGCACATGGTATAAGTAAAAAGCAATGCATAGTGAGTAACCTCAAAAGAACACAAGATAACGATGTCGGCCTTCACAGAGCCCATCAATGGCCAAGGAATATTGGCTTAAAAACTGAGACCGAAAGGATTCAAAGTCGCAGCCCAGAGCCAGAAACATGATGTCAGGTTGTATCGTCACCACACGATTAAAGACGGAACAAATTCCCAAGCGCAGAATGAGTGGAAGACAGAGAGACACCATCAACCATGTGTTCTCAGGAATTTTACAGAACTTGCAAAAAAAAAAAAAAAAGTATGTCCACACACACGACAAAGCTGCAGCGCATTACCTCCACTGTAAAATATGCCAGAAATTATAGAGCATTGAAACAAGAGGTAGAGTGATAAGAACGACAGTTGTGCAGCTGGACAGATTACAGATTTAGCCATCTCATATTTATGGAACATACCTATTCACGCTGACTGAAAAAGTAAAGCCAACCGCCCCTATCGTCGTTACAGACAAGACAGAAATATCTATCGTCGACAAGGCCGGCTGTACCTCTCCGATAACAATCCACCTGCGAAAGCTAAAGAAAATCTGTCATAGTACAAGGATCTGGAAATAAAATTCAATAGGATGTGGCGCAGAAAAAAGTTAAACCGTATCAGTGATTATTAGAGCTCTAGCGCTGGTAAAAACAAAACAAGAATAAGAGATGGAAAAGTTCAATGATCGAATATCAGGCAACATCCCAGTGTATGTACTAGTATAAGTTATCAAGTTGTCATCCCTTGGACAGCCCATTATATTCTTCGCGAGTACACGTGATCGATGTAGGGGGGCAGCCATGACAATGCTTATAATAGGGTTGGGCTTGCCTTTAATAGTAGAGTTTCCTGTGAGTTATACAGTGCGTATCAAAAAAGGTAATCCAATTTTATGATTGTCAGGTATGGAGAGCGCAATGTTTGCTGCGAAGAAAGGGAAACTCATACTCTTTCCATTGGTACCTAATTATGTTTACAAACACCATGCATGACTGAGCACATGAAACTTTAAAGACAACTAACATTTTGCTCATAGCTGATAATTATGAAATAGCAGCCCTCCAAAAATGGATTAGTTGTTTTTTGTTTGTTTGTTTGGTTTTGTTGTTGTTGTTGTTGTTTTTTTTTTGTTGTTTTTTTTTTTTTTTTGGGGGGGGGCACTGTATATCAGCGCAATTTGCCCTATGGGTGAACTCCTTGACCTGGTGGAGATCAAAGTAGTAAGTACCTATTCAACTGTAGTTCATATCGTTTGCTATCGTTATGTTTTCTATAATGTGCATCAATTTTGTTTTATTTCCTACCTTATATTGCCCTAATTCCATGAACTGGGCGCGGCATTACTGTTGAAGATACCCGATCCAAAGAGAATTTCTACGATAATGCTGATGATAGTCATAGCGATAACAATAATATTAATGGTAATAACATTGATATTTAGAAGAAGAAGGGGAGGAGAAGGAAGATTAAAGGAGAGGATATGGGCAATGACAATTTAAGGACGCAATCTACGCACGACCAACGGCAAGCGCTTGGCGCTTTCAACTGTAAGTACTGCGCTTTATATTTATTTCTTCAGTGAATTACTTCAGTGTCAAATTTTCCACGTAAGCTTAACATACTTTTTCCCCCTTGTGAATTCCCACTGACCACAGCCATGGTGTAAAAAGAAATGATCTACCTTTTCTCAGCACTGTGATTTTGCCGATATATCTAACATGTCTTATATGTACAGCTATTTCTCAGCCTGGATAGCTGGCATGCTTAGCAAAGTGCGTCAAAATTGATATGCCACGTTAAAAAGAAAGAAATTCGGAGCAGATGTATATTTTTGAAGGAACAATAACATCCACATTTAACTGCAGTTCACTCTCTTTCCTTGCACATCAAGCACAAATTTTGCTCACAAATTACCGTGGTTTAATTCCGGTCGGAGACACATTCGTACATGTGCACTTTTGGATTTTTCTCTAATAGCCGATGTCTATGAAATTGGGTGTACAGAGTTTTGACAATGTAGGACGTGTACAAGTCTGCCACATCTGATGATAGAGGAGAGTGAACCCTCCGTACTGATGCTCTCTGAAATAAAAAATATCGGCAGTATTTCTTTACCTTTTGCCTGGACGACCTAAAGCATACACTTTAAGGTATTTTGGACGAGTGTGAATAATTATGATGGACGGTTTAGAGTACGAATTAGAAGACCGGACTTTGTCTGTGAATCGATCCTCCGTGAAATGAGAGTAAACTTTAAGGTGTGGTATTCTGATGAATGTGATTTATCAAATGTAGAATGTCAGCGACCCGTCGTCTTGTTTTAGCTACAAGTATTTCATTCTTGCAGCTGCTGTTCCGCTATATAGATTGTGACTCGACAGTTGCTCATTGTTTCCTTTCGTTCATTTTACAGCACATACTTTCAAACATCATGACCGTGGTCACGTGCTGACCGGAAAAAACAATAAGACGAGGTGATCGATAGCAAACATAGTGAGGAAGCGAATTTCGGGAGATAATCGAACAGTCATTTCCCAGATCATATACACGACATAATTCTTCTATGGTTTTCCTTCATGCATTATTGATTGAAATAAGATACTTCGCAATTTTTTTTCACGTCAATCTTCTCTTCTTCATTCTCTTATCTCTTCGCTCTCCTTCATTTACTCTTTCTCCCATTTTGTTCTTGCTCTTTTCAGTCTTCTCGTCTCCATTGTCTTTCCCTTCTCTCTGTGCAATTCTGTCATCACTCGTCCTGAAACTATGACAGTTCCACCAACACCCCCCCCCCCCCCAGTTTAAAGGGATGGTACAGATCGGTAAAGATGAGGCTTCAGGTTTCCAACGTCTTTTTATGATGGTTTTTCAAGGAAATGAGAAACCTCTCATGAAATATAGAAGAGGATATGAACTTAGCTCTAAGAGGAATTCAAAGCTTGTTTGAGGAAAATTGGTTTTGAAATGACTGAGATGTCCCAAACAAAGCAATTCTAATAAAAGGTGAGACCCGCCTTCTATTAATCGCTTTGTTCCCCTTTGTTTTGGGGCATCTCAGCCATTTCAAAACTGATTTTCATCAAATAAACTTTAAATTCCTCTTAGAATTGTATGCTCTTTAACATTGCATAAAATGGTTTCCAAGCGTCTCGCAAAAATTAAAAGCTGAAACCTCACATCAACCAATACTGTACCATCCCTTTAAGCCGTTTAGGACGGTTCGATTTCACTACAATACGCATTTCCCATAGACACCTGCCAGAGTATAGTCGTGACTCGTCTTCAAACCCCTCCGTTGACTACGTATGGACCAAACAGGTTCTAGTAAAGGCAAATGCCAATATTCACTGAAATTCAAAACAAGGACACACAGTCTCCTTTTCGGTGACGGTTGAATCTTAAAATTGTTATAGATATTTCAAAAATATGTATTTTTCCTCCAAGTCAACTGCTTAAAACCACAAACTTTACAACTTTGATTTTAACATAGACGCTTTCCCTTCATTTGAACGTGTGACGTCGTACAGCGATGGAGTATGTAGGCCCTAAGTGTGTAAAATTAAACTGCGGAGAAAATTCACAAGGCAGCTCGTAGAATGGATGTTCGCAAGCCCACTTTATATTTCGCACTCTTTGTTTCCTTTCCCGATGTTGTCGTGTTGATCTAAGGAGTAAGGGATGTGAATGCGAGCTTTCCCATGTAAATGGAAAGAATGAAGAGTCTTCTTTCTTATTTCTTTCGTTTCGTCGGTAAAGCGAATGTATTTTGAACGCAATCGCGGAAGATGCAGTTTGGATATTGAAATGGAATCTAGAGTGGGTCAGCGAGCTGAATGGCGAGCTGTGGTTATGATACATAGTTATCTTCTGTACGTATCACACTTTCTTCTTACATGGACTTCTCAACCCCATTCCGATCTGTATTCATTGCTGCGAACCATTTCGTGCTGAAGTTACTCATAATAATAATCACTGAGCTTGCCTTAAGCTATACAAAATGAGAGGGATAGCTGAAGAGTGTATTAGAGGATAAGATTATTGATGCAATTTATGGAATAAAAGCATTATGCCTGCTATCAGTTATCTATGTATCTTATTTGATTTGACTTTATGTCAAAAGTCTGACAAATTTAGGATCCACATTCTTCGAACATACCCGTATTTCAAGATGCTACTACCCTCTAAAAATGGAGAAGAATTTGGTAATTATTAGCCATGTTTTTTACAACTTTTGATATTAAACCAACCTCTACTTAGTATGTTATTTTGTTTTTACAAAAATAACTTTAATAATAGCTTTAAGGTCTGCGGCTTTATCTAGGATTTTCAGTAACGTGAACGTACGCTTCAATGTATGTGACCAGCCACCACGAAAGCTTACCTGCTTACAGGTAGAAGTCGCCACTTATATGCTTCATTTAGTTGCAGTCTCTGGATTTGTGTTCTTTTCTTGTTCGTCTTTCTCCCTTGTTTCCCCTCATTATTTTGATCACTTCTTTTATAAAGTACACGTGATCAAATTAATATACATTGCATATGTAATTTCCTGCTACTACGAGCTATGCCACGCGCTCTCCTACCATCGGTTCGGACTATAATATGCTTTCCTATACCCTTGCCATCTTGCCTTTACGACATTACCGTTAAAAAGGGCCGTACATTGATTTCCCTTCCCACAATCAAATCTACCCCCGATATATCTCAACAAATTGACATGCCCCAGATCCACCAAGTGTCTGCGGCCCGAGGACCTACCATTGGATCTCGAGTACAATTCCTCCGGTTACTGTTTAATCCCTACCGTCCACTTTGCACACCTTTGGCAAGAGGGTGGATGTGTGACCAAATACGGGTAACCAAACAACCGTATCTTTTACCCCCTTTAGTTTTAAACAACCATTGACAAGTGGAGTTAAAACGTTCGTTTATAGTGACATGGACGTAGTATATTAACTTCGGCACAGGATATAGCAGAAATCTGCACGAATGATATGAAGCATATACTTTGCGAAAATATCACTAATCACTGAGAGTTTCTTTGGTAATTCACGATGGTATAGTGCGATAAGGATGACAAGGATTCAGTAATGTTGACATAATATTGTCAGTGTTTGTAATCATGTGCCTTACAACTATTATAATGCAAACTATACTCTCTAAAAAAAATCGAGTGAAAATTTTCACTCTAAAAAGAGTGAATACAAAAAAGAGTGAATTTCGAGTGAAAATGCTCATTTTCACTCATTTTGGAGTGACGTCAGGGATCACTCGAAGATTTGGGAGTGATCCCTGACGTCACTCCAAAATGAGTGAAAATGAGCATTTTCACTCAAAATTCACTCCAATTTCACTCGAAATTCACTCTTTTTTGTATTCACTCTTTTTAGAGTGAAAATTTTCACTCGATTTTTTTTAGAGAGTACGTCTCTCTGTCCCTCATGCATAATACTGTTCCTTTTTTATTCTTTGTTTGTTTCTAGAATTCAGTTTCATCACATGGTGATAAAAGCCAATAGGCCTACTAACTTTTAGTTATCACTTTTCCACCTGGTTTGAAATTTTTATGATGCAGACATTATTGACCGTTTTCTTGATTAGCATTATGAGTTAAATTAAGTAATTATTCAGTCATTGTGGTTTTTATCTGAACGGTGTGAACACGCAATAGTCTAGGTGATATAGTAATCATATTTTGTCCTGAATATTTCCACAATTCGTCTCTTGAGCTTTTGTTCTTTTCAAGAAAATCTTCTCCGGGTTAAAGTTCACTTTGATTTAAAGACGCATTATCAGATTACAGTGAGTCAAACTTACAGTCAGAATACGTTTTACAGAAAATACGTCAGAAGTGAGAGAGTCATGAACTATGAATTAAAAACGAAAACAAACAATGATGATAGTATTCCTTTCACTGTGATTTGGTGAGCAAATTTATCGGTACGCAAATTAGGCTTCCCCTTGGTTTGCACATAACTAACATAATGATATTCTTTGTGTTGATAGTGAATCAACTTTACAGCCCTCAACAAAGCCTCACTGGTTAATCATCACTGCAGCAACTATAAAGATATTTAGATTTATAGCTTATACTGGTCACTTCAATATTTCTTATATGTGTCCACAAGCGATAAAATAGAATGAAAAACTAAGAGCTACATCAAAACTTAAAACATGTTTTACAAGACACACGAGGAAACACGCGCTCACATTGCATTACAAAAGCAGCAAACATAACAAAATGAAAGGTCACAAACAACGAAAGAAAACCATTACACGAAATAAAATTACATCTTCTGGGCATAGTATTATGTATGCAATTCTCTTTCAGTTGTTGGGAATCCACATGGAGACCATAAATGTTAAACTCCTCCACAGATTTCGACCGGCCAACCATAAATGCACACACTTGGACATTCTCAACAATATCATTTGCTGACTTTCCGGCATACGAGACTCAGTTCTTCCTTAAATTGGCCAAGTTGTGTCCCGCCAGAAAGACATAAGTGATCATTTCCGATTCCAGCATTTAGCTCATCAGTAAATGTTTCGATTGCCCGTTTGCCACCAATACACGTTGGCGACATATGATATTATATTGGAATTGACGTTGCCAACTTATTACGTTAAACAATAACGACAGAAATGAAATTGCTACGTGAATCTTAAACACTCAATTCAAGCCGCCGTAATAAAACAGTTGCCCAATGGTTCGATGCAGGGATCTTCAGAAGAGATGTACTTGCTTAACCCAGAACAATTAGCTTGAGTACAGATACACGTCTCCGTCAACCGCGACGCGTCCCAGTTACACAAACAAACAGTCGGACGGCTGTACGTAGCTCCGGGGCTTAGTTCTCAATGTATTAGCTTTTAATAACCCAATCGTCGAGCCTATTTCATGTCTATAATACCTATTGCAAGTAACGTTCCGTGACGTTTTCTCCTGGGGAAATTTGCATTACTGATGTGGCGAAAATGTAAAGTTGTTTCAAGCTATATTAAGCAGGATTTAAGCGATATTAAAGTAGGCCTACAGCATTCGGAAGGGCGTCTGTAGATAAAGCCGGAAGGACTCGAGGGTGCGCGGCCAACAGCTGACAAAACGCAACGGACGGAAATAGCGGGCTCTGCGGAAGTAGGTTTTTATTTTCCGCTGAATCGTGATCATAATGTCATATGCCGTTCACGCCATGATTCCCATACAGATGCACTACAGCCCATCAAACCGAAGGTGATGGGATCACGCAGGGGGGAGTGTCCCGCCAGATCACACCCTATATCTCTGCGCCGCTATTATCCTCATTATTGTGTCATTACAATCATATAAATAGAACTGGCATGGCTTTGATCAAAGTAACAGACCAAGAAAACAAGTGACAGCCACTGCATGCAGTGGTGAAACGTCATGATCGTAATATTGATTCCGACACAGGGTAATGATTCTGGATGAGACGTTTTTTGATACATTATGGTTAGAGCATTGAACGAGTTTGCAAGATTGAGTGGCAAAGCCATTCTTTCATGCTGGTGACGTCATCCTGCGACACACCATCGCAATGTCATTTGGATGATTATACGAGGGTCGTCATCTCTTAAAAGCAAATAAAGCATAACATCGTATCATTTCTTTTAAATGGATATAAAGGACAGCTGTTTACATCTCCAGATATATAATTCGAGAACAAAAACAAACAAATTGTTAGGCACGTCCATTTTTTTTTTTTTTTTGATCGAAGCTCAAGTGCTTCACGGTTCGTCATATATATACATATCTGTATTTGATTTCCGAATAAGATATACCTGCGAGGATGATTCTCCGCCCTACATTCGATTCATTTCTGGATTGTTCTCGGATGCTGAAAGAAACACACACACACACACACACACACACACACACACACACACACACACACACACACACATACACACACAAACAATAAAAAAGAAACAAAGATTCCCGTCAATTTTTGATGGCCGAAATGTAGGATATCGACGAACAACTTCTTCACGCATCATTTAGAACGGGTTTGTTTGGACAGAGTTGACACTGTAACGTGTGGTATCGATTTTGGGTGGAAAGGTCTTCCAGTGAAAACGAGGAAAAAAAGGGGGCGAGTTGTTACGAGGTCCTCGCGTACTCGTCATTTGATCCCTATGCCATGGATCGAATCGGGGTGAATTAGACCAAGTCATGAAACCAATCCGAGTTCGGTTATCCGGGCACTAAGCTGTCGGCCAAGTGGCTAACAAGTGAGATTTCGAGTTGATCAGTTCGGCATATTAACTCGCGACAGGAAAGAGATTTGAAGGAGGGCGTTATTATGACTCTTATTGGCGGTCTATACGCGTGGGCCCGGGGAGTTAGAGAAAGAGACAAGGTGCAGGCGACACTTGTTGCTACGTGCGATGGCCTCTTAGCCAACTCTCTCCAAGCCCCCGAAGGCGGTAACCCTAGTACGGCTAGCCCCTCCCTCGCACGGCGTATACAGCCGAATTAACAAGCCACTAAACGGGGCTGCTCCCAAAGGCTCCAAGCAATGACATTAATTTCCGTGAAAGCATCCAAGTACTGGGCGGGTGGCTCGTATTTCTTCATTTTATTTGCCACCGCTTAGCGCGACAGTTCGCCTATCGTTTTCAAACTCAACAAGTATAGCAAACTGTGGCCTTGTCGCCCTGCACACTTGTAACGACAAGAGCACTCCGATGAGTCTCGCCTAACAATCTGACAATGCTCTTTTGATCCCATCTGTCCATTTTGTCACTTTCGGAAGGTTAAATCAGCTGCGATTGAAAGGAACGCTCTTTGAAAGCGTACGTTCTGCAGAAACGTCCCTAAAACAACCCCAAAAAGGCACTGTGTTCTGTTTGCCATTACGTTGTTGTTGTTGTTGTTGTTGTTGTTGATGTTGTTGTTGATGTTGTTGTTGTTGTTGTTTTACACCGCCTGTAGGAAGTTGGCTTCTCTGCTGTCTTCCTCAACTCGTTGAGAACATGAATGTATGACTGATTCGTCTTTTATATACCCTTCACAACTGCTCTTCGACATGGTTTGTTTGGTCTGACGATGATTGGTCCGTGGTCATCGTTTTCTAAGCTAAGTCCAGTCTACTGCTGTAAGCTTCTCAGTTCTTTGTCGTTTCGATAGGGGTGCGGCAAATCACCTCTCTTATTCCTCTGAATGGCAGATGGTGTGCATTAAGTACAAGATTAGATAGATAGTATTGCTGAACTGAAACTCCCAAAGCGGTAAACATTGACAAAACTAGGATATTTTCCCATTTCATCGGTGAGTAGTGGGCTTTGGTCTGATTTTATATCCCCACACAAGGGTATTTTTAAGGGGCGTGGATTTGTACAAATATACCGCCCCTCCTGAAAATCCCCTTTTATATATAAAGGGTTTTATGGTCTCTGTGAAGTATGTTTCAATTAAATGGATCCGTACGAGGCTAAGGGCATAAATGATATACCTAAGTGGTTATTTCGTTGCACCAAAATATTTAGTTGTAACAGCATCATAATGTAAGTGATGTTCATTTAGGAAATCATTCATTAATTCCAAAAATGGATGACACTTTGTTCGGATAAAACAATTTAACACCACTACAACAGCAATCACAGCGAAATGTACATTTCATTTGAAAACGATGTTTTGAATATTTGTAACGCATGTTACTAGATCCTTTCACCCACTGATATATATATATATATATATATATATATATATATATATATATATATATATATATATATATAATATAGAATAAACTCTTTCAAAATGAACAGCAATTTCTGTTTACATGGTGACCATGCCAGTCTTGGTGGTGATTCTTTAGACTCCCTCTCAACATGTTAAGCGTTGTGCATTAGACATTGTTGGAAAAAAAGGATATGAATGACAAGAGAGAGATAGAGCTAAGAGAGTCTCCCGGGGAAGAGGAGTGATGCGGAAAAACCACTGTAGCGTTTGGAAGATGGGGTAATGGCATTACCCGGGAAGTCATCCTTGACCCTCTTTCGAGTAGGGATGTTAATCAGGAGCGCTCCTATTGTCTCGGTGACAAAGAGTGATCCTCCTGACCACTTCGCAATTTACGTATCTGTGAAGTGTGTGTGTGCGTCTGTGTGTGTGTGTGTGTCTGTGCGTGTGTGTGTGTGTCTGTGCGTGTGTGTGTGTCTGTGTGCGTGTGTGTGTGTGTGCGTGTGTGTGTGTGTGTGTGTGTGTTGTGCGGACAGGGGAATACGCGATGGTTTATAGTGGATTACTAGTATACACGGTGATGACAACGAACAGTATTTAATGAACATTAACACACCAAAATAATTATGTGAGTATTAATTTTTTTTCTCTAATTCGAAGTTGAAATTTTAACAAAAGTTATCTTACCAAAATTTTTGGGAAACCTTCGTGCGATTCCGTCTCACATTCTCCCTCCTCTCACTCCCTCCCCCCCCCCCAAAAAAAAAAAACTCACTTTTCTTTCTCTCTGTGTTCGTTTGTGCACGGACATAATGTGTTCGTGTGTGCACGTGGTATTGATTGTGTGCGTTTTTCTTACCATGACATTCCCTTATACAATCATACAATCACGCACAAATTCATAAAGACATTTAGCTTTCTTCGTATAACAAGAATGAATAAATCATAATAATGACCCAATCAGTAGGCCACCAACAATAAATACCTGTGGAGAACTTTAACAATCAACACCTCCGATTCTTTCTTCATTCATCTCTCGAAAACGTGTCTTTTCCACCAATACAACTTTCTTCCTATACCAACATTAATCAACCATGGTGATCCCGTGTGTTCTCTTCATTTTCCCTTTTAGACCCCACATTATGTCACTACTTTCTTTTATTCGATGTTTCACTCTAAATTTGTTAACCTCGTTTCTTCCCCGTCTACTACTCATTCTAACTTTCCTAGAAAAATGATGTAAAGCCATACATTAGATTGTTTTTCTTTTCTTTTTTGGTTAAACCAAACGAAAACAAAAATGACTCCTCATGCTTTCTTCCTTTCCACCTCTCTCGTTTAGTCACGACATTAATTCTCTCTTCAGGGTTCTTTTAAACATTTCCAATCTTCTTTTCCATCCCTCCTTCTATCCATTTTCTACTCACTCTGTGTCTTTTTTCTTTTTTTCTCTTTCCCTCTCTTCCTCGATCTTGTGCTTTTTTTCTTTTATTTTCTTTATGTTTCCTGTTTCCTTTTTGAAGGGAAAAGTTGATGTGCCAATAAATTAGGGAAGTCCGACCTATACGAAAACGCGACAAAATGTGTCCAGCAAGGCGAGTATATTTTTCTCTTGCCGAATTGTTTTCAATTTTGTCCAGGCGTTAGTCATTGTCACAGAGTGCCGGATCTAGATTAACAAAGAGGTCGTGATGATGAGGAAGTAATGGATCAGAAGGTCCTGTTCTTTTTTTTTAACCTTTAAAAGTTTGTGCGGTACGGGATCGGACAAAATAGAGACATCTGAAGAAGATATGAAACAGCATGTCAGCCAGTGCACATTAGGCCGACCCTTAGCTATGCCGCGTATGCCTCGCGGCGCAGACTTTAGCAGCTTGACCGCTGTACATTTTACGGTTCCTGGACAGCCGTTTTTAGTGTTTAATGTCTTTAACTTGACTGACTGCAGTGTTAGATACTCTTTTCGGCAATTGATTGGTTGGTTGTACAACAGCCGTCATCAGTGTAGCATCATTTTAGAGTTTGTGATAAGGACCAAGATAAGCACTATTCGTAAAAACACACACACACACAACAACAACATCAACAACAACAAAACGCTGAGTATACCTTGGTATACATGTATATACGATAAGTCAATTATTTTCGACTAGCGTACACAAAAGGAAAGAGATAGACGAATATGATGACCTAATGTTAGTCTAAGGCTTTGCTCTAGCAAGGTTGTTTAGTAATACAGATAGAGAGTTAGGGTGATCGTGGAGAATTGCCTGATCACGAAATAACGCCATTTCATTCCACTTGTGTACAAGTAGGGCCAACTCTCCATGTTATCCTCAATGTCATAAGAGAACAGAACTTTGATTTTCTGCATCCAGTTAAAGTAACTTTGAAATATCATTGTAATGAAGTGGTGTTTTTATGTCTACTTTAATTTAGTACTAAAACGGAAACAAAAAAAGAAATCCAGACACACAGATTGTTATATCTATATATTCGCGAGTATCGAATTCTCGCTTCTTTCGGCAGACGATAGTAAGATGTCCGGCGTCTGAATCTGGGATAGCTTTGTTCCATTCCCACTCGCACTGCAATCCACAGACGCACCTAAAACAAACCAAATCCTCTATCCTGTAGGCATTATTAGCAGTGCCTTGCAAACAGAGTAAATTCAGCATGCACAATCGATGTTAATTGGCCTTTTGATTCCTTTCAGCAAGCCCATTTCTAGTGACCCGCGACGTATTCCCTCAGCGAACACATACTCCCGTCTGCATTTGACTCGCAAGAGGCTTTAAAGCATGCATCCGTAGTTAGATTGCACAGATCACAGATCTAGATCAGCCACACTGTTTGTCATCGGAGGCTCTGATCTCCTCACATGTCCAATATAAACTGTCGGCGTGCGGTTTCACCGCCAAAACCCCCTTATATCCATCCAACTTCTTCTTACTTTCGTCTCAACAGATCAGATATAGAGCGTCACGGCGTGAAAGAATTCGGCATGCCTCATTTGAAATATAGGTCGCCAACTTTAAAAAGGAGAGTTAAGAATGTGAGAGAAACTTTAGAATAGTGTGGATCCAGTGGAGTCATTGGGGAGGGTACAGAATCAGTTCGGGGGGCAAACTGATAAGACAGGCCCTTCGCTCTGATTGCTTCTCCACAATCTCTGCGTCTATGAGAAATTGGACTTCATGTATTGTGCCGAATAAGTAGGTATAGATCATATTATTTGAACATTGACAGAAGATTTCAGAATGAAACTGAGGTCTTGCTGTATCAAACACCTTTTCTATTTTGTTAAGATATCTCTCTCCCGCCCCTCCAATTTAGCTCAGTTAAAAAAAAAAAGAAGATCGCCATGCTTGAGGTTGTGTTGCTCAGCAGGTGCTCCACTGCAGTATTCCGAGAGAAGTTTTGTGGGCTGTTTCCGACGCCAATGCGTGACTCTGCCATACATTGGAACGCCAGGTAGAGGGCGACCACCTGGATTTTAGTCCTTCCCTGTATTGGGTGGCAGACGTTTGCTCAGTCACTAAGCCAACACCAGTTCCTGTTATAGCTGCGGGTTCCACGCGTGCAGCCAATGTCCGCCAAAAAAAAAAAGAAGCCCCAATTCTCGTCTCTCTCTCTCACACACCCCTTTCATTTCTTTCCCAATCTCATGACCGCGTATTTCCGTCACAGGTGGGTAAACTCCTCGTACCTTCACCGCGGTAACCCGAGCCGACGTCTCAACACACCACCTGAGCTGGATGCAACGAGCGCGTGAACGACAGCAAGGAAGCAGATCCACCGACCCTCCTTAAGGAGAGGGTATAGGCTTTCTAGCTCCCACAGCGTTACTATCTATAGGCGTACATGGGTGTCAAAATGTAAACAAGGGCTGCCTTACAGTTTAGCGTGCTATATTCGACACAACAAATATTTCGGGAACAGAATCCGCCTTTATTCGAAGTGAAGCTACGCAAAGAAAGTGAGACGGCAGAGCCGGAACTGAAAATAGGAGTCCGGAATTAAGAGTGTTCCCCTTTGTGACTTTGTCCACGACAATACACTTTGCCACATTTATTATATCGGTAAATGTGCGCTGAAGATTACCTTCTTTTCTTTAATCGAGTTTGATACGCTCAAACAGAAAGGGAGCTTATGCAGTATGAAACCTTCGTAAGTGGTTTGGAATCTCATTTTATGAAGCATTCATTTTAAATGGAGATACGTATCCAATTAATCACTGAACACAAAGATTGCAACACAAAATGGCAGTGTCATGATGCTTTGAATTATTTTGATAAATGCGACCGAAGTTCTGTTTTCCTCCTAAAGATAGTCAATGCTTGTTACGCGCATAAGAAGACTGTATTAATCTAAGGCAAATTGTTTTCACAATGATTTACTCTAAATAAAAGCGCATGAAAACATTTGATATGGCGAACGGATTAGATGAACGTACCCCCTCCTCCCATACAATTATTGTCGTCATGTTTGCCAGTACAGATAACTTGGACCAGACAGTCAGCCTTTTTTAAACGTTCAAATGTTTTATGATAACACCCATCCTAACTATGGCCTTGTTCAGGGTATCATCTTCGGCACTAGCGCTGTTCCTCAACATGGTCTTGTCAGTCACATCAGTGATTCTTTGAAAAAAAATCGTTTTAAAACAGGAATATCAGGAGGAGCGCCGGAAATGGAGGATAAAACATCTTGAAAGGATGTACGGCCAGAACGGGCAGGTGATGGGATTTGACCCCGAGATATCCCGTAAAAGAGTTCTACTATGAGATGCGAGCGAAGTGTATAGTTACAGCAGACAAACCCGGCAAGGATGTTTAAAGGAAATGCACATAGTTAGTTATAGCACACTTCGGTTACCGCTTGAAGAAATGAAACAAAAATAATGAGATGCTCACGACAGAAAGCCATAAAAACTACCACAAAACAACAGTTATCCACGTCCTACAAGCTTGGCTTTTTAGTGGAATACTCTTTTCCATCGTTATGATTACTTCTTCTTCTTTTTTGTTACCATGACAAAGTGTGCATTGCTTTTTTTTTTGTTACAATATCATTCGAGCATATATTCTATATTGTGTTCAATTAACTGTCGTTTCCAGCTGGATGGAAGTCAAATTGACACATGTACTGCTTTGCACCATGTGTTTTTAATGGAAATGAACAATAGAATTGAATTGAATTGAATTGAATTGAATTGAACCATTGATTTTTTACCTCAACACAAACTTACGACTTGAAGAGTGAGGGAGAAAGAGAGGGAGAGTGAGAGATAGAAACAACAACAACAACAACAACAACACACATCTGCAAAAAAAAAGAAGAAGAAAAAGAAGAAAACAGTGTGGAAAATGATCATAAGGGTTTACTCAATCGTGACCACAGTGTTTGATAGCTAATCAGTCGGCAGATTGGTCACCTATGCATATACATTCAGCTTTTTTTTTTACTCTACAGTTGTTCACAGCAAAATTTCACAGTAAAAATAGTGGTAGATATGATATATTCATATCAACGGTAGATACCACATTTTGTGATTATGGTAGACACATATTTTATGAATATGAATGAGTAAAAAAAAAACACACATTCATTTTGTGTATAGACAGATATATAATCAAAGTTGCACTCAGTGCATAATTTCATAATATTTAGTCATTCCTACTCTGTTTAGTACTGTATTATCACAGTTGTCTTGCGAAAGAACAGCCAACCTACCGGTTGGTTGAAATTCATTCTGTCATTGCCCTGCCTTGCAGCCAGGAGTTCCATTTGATCAGACTGACAAATCAATCATCAAAATTATTGAAATTGCGTATGCATGAATTTTACTCTATTTTGAACAGGCGCATGAGTCCTTCAATCCCATGTTCCCATACCTACCTCCTCTCTCTCTCTCTCTCTCTCTCTCTTTCTCTGTCATTCACTCTCTCTTTATTTCCTCTTTTTGCATGATCACAAATGTCTCATCCACTTAAGGTATATGAAGCCATCCATCAAGAGGTTAATGCACTGTTCATGTTTTGGAAGTCACTGAACAACTTGTGTTGCATGGCGCGGTTATTTTTAGTGTTGTCCAGGTCACGGGTTATACGTTAAGGGATTGGCGAACGGTCGCGTCATCTATCCTTGTTACAACTTTGGCAAAGCATTTTTCCCATTGCCGTGGATAAATCGGCATCGGGGCTACCAATAGTGGCAATACTTCACAAACAATGAAACGCTGACAATTCAAAAACAGATAATGACACGCCCATACGAGGAGCAAGAAATAGACATGCGTACACAACTTCCTGCAAGACAGCGTGCTTGGGCTAAATGCATCCGTTTAGCAGAGATGTTCGATTTA
The DNA here is from genome assembly GCF_040938485.1 of Diadema antillarum. Lineage (NCBI taxonomy): Eukaryota > Metazoa > Echinodermata > Echinoidea > Diadematoida > Diadematidae > Diadema > Diadema antillarum. The sequence goes on along the minus strand of NW_027271524.1, from coordinate 572,529 downwards.
TCTTGACTAGCTAGGGACGTGCAAGGAGCCTTTCATCTCGGCATTATCGTTCCCCTTGTGAGCGAGCGAGAGCCTGCCGTCAAATTTGCGTCGTCGGATTTCTCTGTTATTTGAGACGGGCGTAGTTTCAGCGCGGAAACCTAATCGTCGCCGGCTAATTGGACCGATATATCGCGATTCAGCTTCAAATATTGTTGTAGGCATAATCGAATCTTTGATTGTCCCTTTTTCGACCTTCAGGGATGTTGACAACCCCTGAGGGTTTCTTGGTAAGGTCTCTGACCAGAGTCCCGATGACCGCGAGTTTGCAAACTTTGCTTTTGGCTTGGCATACTTTAAACCCATTTTTTTTTTTCATGAATCATCTTGTAGCAATTACAGTAACACTCGAGATCGTAATTTGTTCGGTTTTGAATGCGAAACAACAATAACATCAACACAGATGTATCAGTGTTGTTTGTCGGGGTAAATTATGTCATGTCACTGTGCACTAATACCCATTAAACAATATTTCCCTCTGCATGAAGAAAAAAAAACGAAGAATGAAAGAAGATGGTGTAAGCTGCCCCTTCAGAACAATTTATTTCATGTGTCTGTGTGTGGGATTGCGCTTCTGTTTCTGTTGAAATCACACAGCATTAAACATTTTCGTGAATATGAATAAAAATAATGATCATTTTTTTACGTGACCATTTCAAATTTCATCGTGATTTACTTTCTCCTTTCAGAAAAGGGATATTCCTTTTTTTTCCTTCGGTCTGTTGATCTGTTGCTTCGCTTTTCCGTATCTAACGTTTTAGGATTTAAAAGAAGAAAATCCAAACAATCTGAACTATTTAGTCAGAAGAAAGAGTCATCCTTTTATCATTCTTTTTCTCACCTATCAAATTTCAAAGAAATAGAACACCCTGCCTTCGTAGAATCCTGATGGTTTAGTTACAAGCTATGATTCTGTCATAAAATACGCTTGTCCAGGGGTACATTGGCCTCACTATACGTGTGTTTTGCATCCTCTGGGAAAGTGTAATTGGGTTGCTTTAATGTCACTTCAAGATAGCGTGCTAAAAGCATAAACAGCGTTTTCTTTTTTTTTTCCTTCCTCAATTCAACTATGCATCTACTTATTTCTATTTGCGGTGGGACCAATTAAGTGCACTTTAGCAAGTCGGGTCAGCTCACATGAGAGCACTAATACTAAAGTGAAGAAAGCGACAATTGTTTTTTGATGGATTTCTTTCTTCTTCTTTTTTTTTTTCTTTGAGTAGGGCTTAACATATTTAGAAGCCGTAAGCAAGCAGTAAATGGCAAGGTGAACATTCCCTAGTGACCGCCACGTCTCTTCATGCACATCCAGATATTGCAGATCCTCTTTACGCCCCATATAACCCGTCAACTTGGCTGTCTGATGATCCTGGCTTTCATACTTGGTAGTGAGTACGAGTAAAGTATCTCTATTTGATATATAAACAAGATCGTTTCACTGTTGAATATGATGAAATAGAGCGCTGCCTCAATAAAGTCACACACACACACACAAAAGGAAGATTGATTTTAAAGTGGTATCTAATTTGATCATTGAGCGCTAAATGATAGTAAGTAGGTTCAGCATTGATCAGAAAACTATACCTGAGTTTTATATAGGCATCTGCATGCGTGTTAATACTAAACACGTCTTCTCTGTCATTCGTTATCAAATCATTATCAGGCTTATCAAGGAAGAGACGCAGTGCTAATTTTAGAATCACATCATTCAGTGTAAGCTTTCAGGCGATATTTTTTTATCTCCACTTATAGATATATTTGATCTTTACGTTCTCAGTGATCAATGTATTGAGATCTGATTTTCAAGTTCAATCAAATGAAGCGAATGTTTGGCAGATGTACCCAACTCTACCGCGTGTCAATATATTTAAGAGAGGCCTTGAAAATCTAATTAAGATGAGGTTTTCCTTCGACGAAAATGATCTCAAAGAGAAATTGCTTCTTATGACTTGATATCCAACTCACATTCGGGTAGCTCGTGCTCATGAGACATTCATGAGGAATACGCACGCGAAACCGTTAGTATATGCACCTCCACACATACATACATGCGCATACATGAAACGTATTAATCGGCAGCAATGTTCTTGGACATTCGTGAACAGTAGTAATACATCCACAGACACATACATACACACACTGTATACACATACACGCTGGGCCTCCTTTTATTTATATCAATAAAAAACTCCAATAATTTCGATGAAAATTCTTTCATATGTGTTTGCGGGAAGAAAAAAAAAACCCACGTAGGGTCACGTCTCACTGTAAGATCATTTCTGAACATTCGATGATATTACATTACTACGTCTTTGTGCGTAGTCCACGGTTGACAAAAATTACAAAACAATACAGAACAGAAGCACATTCGTTCTCTCTCTCTCTCTCTCTCTCTCTCTCTCTCTCTCTCTCTCTCTTCGTTAGGGAATTGAATTATTCAGTTTTGCGAAGCTGCCAACTGGTGGTTGATGTTCAATCTCTTAATTGGTTCCACGTTACCGACGTGTGAGCCGTATTGCAATAGAATCAGTTAAGATCTGCGCAGTGGGTATATAATAGCTGGTTATGACTACCGCACATTTTGACATCATCTTGTTATGCATTCTGAGTATCTCCACAGAATAATTTGCAGGGACCGATATTAAAGGGCTCTTTACGCCGCCGGGCCATAGAGCTCCGGTTTCTGGCCTTGGAATTGCTTTAATTTTTTTTCTTTTTTTTTTCTCGGCACTGCTGCTGAAGTGTGTGCGCTCAGCCCACCCGCAGAGCCGGCGGCTTCCGACACCGAGACCCCGCAGCGAAATTCAATATTTCCATTTCCAAACGAAAATCATTTGGAATGCGGCCAACTAGAAGCTTCCTTTCCCTCTGTGTTTCGAATAATGTGTACTGCGTGATCCCAAGTCAACTTGCTTGAGCAGAAAACAAAACTCCCGACGTCATGTGAGCCGCAAATTGATTCAAACGGAGCAAGGTATTCTATCAACTGCAACAACAGAAGGGATGTTTTGTTGAATGCATAGGATTTAGGTTGTTTCTCAGTAACATGTGTCTGGCATAGAAGACAACGTTGATAACTACACAGTACCCGATAAGCTATATACATTACATGCTATTTTTGATAATACTGAGGGCTCTTAGTTTTCTTTCTGTGTTTTTTTTTTTTGTTTTTGTTTTGTTTGTTTTTTTGTCCATGGCGCCATAGAGGACACTGGCAATCAGTTATGACAATTATGATTATCCCTTTCGAAATGATTTTACCACGGATTGCGAAACGTGGGTAACGCTTTAGGCATGAGTGTTCCTCATGCAGCCATCTTTAAAAAATGAGACAAAACTTTGACCTTAATTTGAATCATGCTGTGTTTTAACTACGAAATATATTACGTAACACACGTGACAGACAATTTAAACAAGGTATGAACTAAAAAGGACGCCCCTTCTCTGGTCTGCAAGTAACCAAGTTTGCTTCCTTTTTGTGGCTTGATGTCTATTGTGCTGTCAATTTTAGACACTCTGAATCTGAGTCATGATTAAAAAAAAGTTTGAAGTTTTCCTTCTAACAGTTTCAGTACCAGAGCGTATAATCTTGATGTTCAGGCAAAAATGATGCACCGCTCACCATAAGCATCAGGGGTGGGGAGAGGGGAGGAGGGGTAGGGGGGATATTACCGTTGTCGCCCCATCAGGAACGAAGTATCAAGAAGCACTCCTCTAGTCCGCATTTCCGGCCCCATGGATGTGACCGGAAACAGAGGCGTTTAATTATGTTTTGGGTATCACCTACACTACTGTGAACCCCAAGTTAACCTACATACATTTATTTAACAATAATGTTCGGGGTAGCAATGGCAGTATGCTACAGTGTTAAATTTGTCATGCTCCTTAATTATCTTTTTTTTTTTTTTGGTATGTTCGTGGTTGTATGGCCTTCTGAATGTTTTGTTTTTCTTAAAATACTATGCTAGCGGCACTGTGTCCCCCATCTATGTATGGGAGATTGGCAGATACGTGCAAACTGGCATTACTTAATTATTCTAATTAGCTAAACTCCAAATGTCCTTTTGCGATCAAGCACAAATTGCGAATGTAGATTGTAAACACACTGGAATGTAGGACAATATAATATATTGAGGCTGTATCATTATCATCGCTCACAGCAATATAAGTTTTGTTTCGTTTTGCTTTTTCGTTATACTTCTTTGAATTGGGACCGTCCCTAATCGTTTGTTTTTTCTTGTTCCAAACCGTTAAAAGAGTATGTGGTGGTGGTGGTGGGGGGGGGGGGATCAATTTTCCTGCTGTAAGACGAGTTTCTTATTTGTTCGAGTGTCTACGCGTTCCATGCATCTGTCTTAACTCACAGAGCGCTGAAGACTGACGATGTATGTGCGTCATTAATCACTCGAGGTTAGGATCATACTCCATTGACCGAACACCTGTCTACCCTGGTATAATGGTGGGGTCATTGTGCCCCTGTCATGATTCTTTTCCATCTGGTTTTCTCCCCAGCATCGTTCATTAAAGAAGAAGAAGAAGAAGAAAATCACCTGTGGCATTCAATGTTGTAAAGAGTGAGGGCGGGCAGGGGGCGGGCAGGTTATCGATAGATTTTGAAATATTTCGAGAGATGATGTATCACCCCGAATCACTGACGAGCACAGGAAAAAATTAACGTAAAAAGTATTGATTCATCGATTTTTCCGCAACGACTTCTACGTCGCAAAAAAAAAGTAGTAAAAACGACCCTATATCACAGAAATGCTAGAGCATTGTATAGAAAAACAAAGGCAACATAACTACTCTGGTGCAACATTACGGGTCTCGTAAAAATATAATTTACATCTTTATTTCTACTTTCCATCTAATATTAGTACTTTACTCGTTCAATCATGTGATTAAAAACGAACCGTTGTTCAATATTTAAAGAACGCGCTTAAATTAGATCATTAAGATTAATAATTATCCAGGAAAGTGTGATACATTTCCAGAGAGAGACAGTCACGACATGACATCCTGATTTTTATGAAAATGTACAATATCCCCCATAGCAACATGCACATACACACAGACGCACACACACACACACACACACACACACACACACACTTTAATGCATATATATCTTTCATTGTTTTGGAATCATTCTACCAAGAAAATATTTCCTCTTGATCTTGACAGATAGAATCTTAATCAAATCTATTTATAGTCATAATAGCCGATTTATCATTCTTTAACCAAACTCTATCAGTAATCGAGAACGGCCTCCTACCATACGTCTAACGTTAAGACTTATACAAGTCTTATTTATGACGATTCCCTTTTCGTGAATGAATACGATTTTCAACCAGACAACATACAATTTCTTAACTTCTGTCTCTTTCAAAGGGAAGGTAAGACGTTTTACCTTATCATGAATTGTGACCTTGCTTCATAACCACCAAAAGCCGCCAAACACGAATTTTCAGTTGAAGTCATCCTAAAAGGGCATGCTCTAAAATGATGTATGACTCAATACATTAATGGACTTACCTAGCCTATGCAAATAATGGAAAGGCGGTACATACTCTGGAAAAGTGTTTACTGAGAAAAGAGACTTTGAGGTTTTTGGTCCACTCAAGTGCTTTATCTCAGAATGCTGAGCTCTGTATATGTGCAATGAATGGGACAAAAATAGTATGTAAAACTTGATAGCGACCACAATGAAGGGATTACATTGTATTCATTTGCGCACACTATCAGCACATCCTATCCATGTCTAACACTAAGTTTCAAAGCAGTAACTTCATCCTTTAAAAAGCTTTTAGAGTTAGAAGAGAAGAGTGTGTAAAGGGCTTGTAAAATTTGAAAAAATTGCCTCTAAGGCATACGTAATGACATATACTCTCTCCAAAAAAAAAAAAGTGTTCTCGAAAAAGTGCAGAAAGCGCAATTTCCCGTTCGTTTTATGATTCCAAACTTCAGAACTATGTAAAAGAAAAATTGCTCTTTCAGGAAATATGAAAACTTAAGATTGACTAGGTTGACCCATTTCACCTATTTTGTGTCATCACGTAAAATAGTAGAGTGCTACTTTTTGTTGTTTTTGTGAAGTACGGTCACAAAATTTCGCTTCTAACACATCCTTGTCACGACCACTTTGCCATGGCACAATTTCCTACAGGACGGCACAGTCATCATGATCATGTTTCACAGAATTAAGATGGCTGCACGTTTCATGAAGGCATGTAGCTATAGCATCTTTCTGTTGGTATGATTGAGATTGTGAGTGAAAGGATTTCAGTTAAAATTGGGAGAAAAGGGATGATGCGTGGAACGGACATGTCCAGGATCGAGAGCGTCCTAAAGGAATTAGCATTGACCCCTGACACCCCTTATTGGTATCTCCTAGTGAAGATGACACACGCGAACTACAGATATGGAACAAGTCTCAACTAGGGCATGGTACTTTTGTTCAAGTGTGAAGTAAAGATAAGCGCATATCCAGTGGATACGCAACATAAATCAAAACCCAACAACTCCCTCGACGAATTTGGCCCATTTCTGAATGTTTCGCCCTCGAAATGCTACTGGCGGAGAAAAGAGAAATATTAGCCGCTCTCCGCTTTCTCAATCTCTCCATCACACTTAATCTATTTTCTCCCTCGCTGTGTCGATATTCCTATCCAAAAAAGAAAAATAAATATGCCATACTACGAAATACATAATGGAAATGCATTGCCCCCCCCCCCCAAAAAAAAAAAAAAAAAAAAAAAAAAGAGCCTTCAATCAGGCAGACCGGTGTTGAAGTGTGGATGGAAGCGATCCGTCGGGGAGACGCCTATGCGTGATGTGCATTGCTTAAGGGACAGTTGTACCGGGACAGCGGGCGTGAGGAGAGCGAGGTGTGGCGTGGACGATATAAATTTGAACGGGTGTCGGACACTCGGGGTGTATTTTGCCACCTCCTAATGTTTTTATTTGGCAGCGGTTCGCTCCGGCAGGCAAAACATGCTAGACCGGAATATGGGAACCACATAAGCGTGACAGAAGATCATAGAAACGTGGTAATTGAGAGAAACAGAAAAGGAAAGGGGTGGGGGAGGGGAAAGGACTGTAGAAAAGGAAAAGGAGCATAGTGATATGATTAGTAACTAACTCATCTCGGGATATTATGGATAGATAAACAAAGTGCTATACTAGTACATTGTAGAAATTAAATGTTTAGATGAAATTACAGATGAATGGATAGGCCCAGTGAAACTCATGTTATGGTTGACACTATCAGGATCATCATCAGTGCAACCATTGTTACGTTTTTTTTAACTGACAGCAAACATTACATGCTTCCAACACCCTCAATCACAGAGGAATGGATCACATTACCGATTACTCATCTTTGCTAAGAAAAATAATCAATGGTGTATACAACGTAGGTATTTCAATCAAAGATACCTACAATTTTGCTTGCAAGAAAAACACACACACATATACACACTCACACACACACACACACACACACACACACACATATATACATATATGTGACCGTGCACCTCAAAACGAACATAAAGTCGCACACACTGATTTCGCGTGAGGTCTGAAAATAAGTGAAATGGGTCAACCTAGCCGAACTTGACTTTTTCATATTTTCTGAAAGAGCGAGTCTTCTTTTACATTATGCTAAAATTTGGTATCATAAAACGGGCAGGAAAGTGTGTTTTTTAGCAGTTTATCTCGAACATTTTTGGAAGAATAGTGTGATTAGGTGTGTCTTTAGAATCCCTTTTTCATTTCTGAAAAACCTTGTCCACACTCTTCATTTTCAACTCTAATAACTTTTGAAAAGATAGTACTACTGCTTTGAAAGTTGGCATTAATTATGGACAGAATGTGTTAATGAGGCATTCCTAATTTCAGTTCAATCAGATAATTCCTTCATTGTTGTTACTCTGGTGGTTTACTTCCTATTTTTTGTCCAATTCATCGCACAGCCAGCACGGTCTGGTAAAGATTAAGCGCTTGAATAGACACTGTACTTCAGAGCCTCTTTTCTCAGTACACACTTTTCCTGAGGTTGTGCTTTCTTTCCAATATTTAGATAGGTTAGAAGAGTCCATATGATTTGAGTTATACATAATCTTAAAGCTTAAAGTCTGCTCTTTCAGAATATGGTCTTAACTAAAAATTCATGTCTGGCGACCTTTTGTTTGTTTTGAGGTGCAGGGTCACATATATATATATATATATATATATATTACATTGTATTATATTATATTATATTATATTATATTATATTATATTATATTATATTATATTAATATCGCTTCAGTATCACCAGAAGAATGAGACAAACAGTGCAAATAGTTCAGTGACTACATACCTTTCTCAATCTTGACAATCGGGATAATGAACCAAAGTAAACACCTAAGCAGCATAAGCTACATCTGTCATTGCACTTCCAAATTCCTGTGAACGCTAGCCATGCGATAAACCTCTGACGTATTCTACTCATCAAGTTTCACTGTATAGATTCAAACTGAAATATCGCTTTTGTTGGTCGCCAACAAGAACAAAATCACCAATGTAGGGCTTACCACCGACTTATCTACGATACGTTTGAACAGATGAAAGCACATCATGTGCGTTTGCAAGGTGTTTAGTGTTTTAAACAATAATGGCAGAAGATAATAAACTCAAGAGTCAACAGACAAATGGAGGGAATTGCAAAGGGGCTGCATGTTAGTTACAAAGGAACTGAATAGAAGAGATGCGTAATAACCTCATCCAGAGAGAGACAGAAGTATCAGACAGGATACATTATTACATGCTCATCAGCTCATAATAACCCACTTAAAAAAGCTATTTTCTCATTTCCCATCTTTGCGAATGTCGTTAACATGATCAACGCCAAAGTGCATTTACTTTAAACCGGAAAAAAAAATCACTCTTATTTCCGTCCATGCATAGACATTTTCTCAATGTAATGAAACGGCGAATGACATTTCCCTTCTTAATTCTTGACTTTAGTCTGCTTCGCGTTTGTTTGTTTTTTTTTCTACTTTTCTTAATCTCTCTTTTTCCCCTCACAAAGACAAATACACATACACAAACGTGTATATAGGCCTAATAAACAAATATATGAAATTCGTGTATACACACGCAGCAAGTAGAAAAATAATGACATTAGGCGTTTATGACATTTGACTTTAAATGGGTTCGTACACTCTAAAGTGTAACTTTAATATCTGTACAAATGGGTCATTTTGCATAACTGACTCTATTCATTTGAATATATTCATACAGACTGTTGCTGTCAACCAAAGTGTAGTGTATATATATATATATATATATATATATATATACGTCATATATACATATAATTACACTAAACTCATTGTAATACGAGAAATCATTGTCGAATTCTGAGCCAAATTTTGTAGTCTATAGGGCAACTTCTGGTAGACAAAGCAAGACAGCAACGATCATGCTCGTACGACATACACGGCGTTTAAGCCGGAGCGCCTTGAAGTGCAGAAAAAAAAAACAACTTACAGCTAGTTCTTACCAGATCAGAACTGGCTCCACTGACCCTCAGCTAAATTTCTGCCTCTACTGCTCCCCTCGTGCTGAAGGCGCTTCCCCCTCCAGGTTACGTCTTATTCGTCAGTGTTTCACAATTTCTCGAGCCGACAGAGAAAGAGAGACAGACAGAAAAGGGGATGTATACCACCAACACTTGCCAAACCTCTCCAAATCGTGGCGAATTTGTATTTCTTTCCGTCTCGTGTTATCCGCTCCGCTAAAAAGACCTCCACTCAGTCGTGTCAGAAGTCTTAAGCAATTACCCGAAAATGACTGTATTCGCTTCCCTGCCTAGATGACGCCCTCAAAAAGTGAGGGGCGTGCACCAATCAGGACGGCGCGATATGGCGCGTAACATCATAGCATGTATCGCCTGGCCAATCACAGTTTACGGAAGACGCTCGATCTACGCTCATTCATTCTATCCGCGCGGGAGTACAAGATGCTGGTCTCGCTCGGTCGTTTACTACGTCAGCAGTCGTCGAGCTTGCCCGTTTACATTCGTATCAAATCTAATTTCCCCCTATTATATTGCAATGCAACGTTCCCTTCATGTTCTTTTGTTCACTTAAACCGCTAGCCTTGATGATCATCTCAATTTGATATCAACCATTTCGACCGGGAAATCGTATTAATGTAAGACTGTCAAGTTCAAACTCAAATACATCATATTGGCACTTTTCATTCCTTTTAAAAGGTTTTTTGTTGTATAAGCTCTCAAGGGGTTCAAGCATGTTGTCTCTGTGACAAGGACTCTGGTTGCATGGGTACGTATGGTAACGTATTATTAATACTCGGTGGCAAAAGAAAACTTTGGTTTGCCAAGAAATGTAAATACATGATACCTTACAGTGACACTCAATTGGCGGTACTTCACGATACTAGTACTTGGGATTAATCCATTGGTACGCATACAAACCTTTAGTTTCCTGCCGTCCGAATGTCATATTCACACATGAGTTGAAATTCGAAATTAATAGAGTACATTATAATATGACAAATGTGCAGTTTTTACTGAAGCAACTGTGCTCAGTTGCATTAATTTCCTAAATGTTTGGCTTAAAGGGGAAGGCTAGTAACTGATCAGTGGGAATCAGTGGAAATGCTAGGAGATGATTGTTCCAATCCTTATGGGATTCATTCAAGAGTTCATTGTATATCTATTGTTGTGTGAAAATGATTTGCTTCAGAACGGTCTCGTATTCAAGTAATGTGCAGATTAATGCTCCGTCACTGACCAGGGACGCTAACCTGGAAGCATTAAGCTGCACATTACTTGAATATGAGACCATTCTGAAGAAAATCATTTTCACACAACAATAGATATACAATGAACTCTTGAATGAATCCCATAAGGATTGGAACAATCATCTCCCAGCATTTCCACTGATTCCCACTGATCAGTTACTAGCCTTCCCCTTTAATCTGCTTCTAAGGTATCAAATGTTAATTTGAAATTTTGTCAACGGTTGTTTGTGTTTATGTTGTACTAGTAGATATAATAATATAAACATACATATACCGGGTGTCTCAAAAAAGCGGAACGGTGGATTTTCAGTACCTTGCGTTCTAAAAGTGATGTATTCTTTGACATCATTAGAAAGAACATCTTCCCCAAAAGACACGGATACCAAAATCATTGAATTTGGTTCAGTACTTTTTATTCTACGCCAATTTCTGTAAATGCAGTCATTTTCAAATTTCGCTAGATTTTTGCGACGTATGAGATAATAATTTTGGTGCGACACGTGTTCCATAAGGTGAATTGTGAAAGTTCGTTGATCCATGTCAACAAAAGATACAGCTGTCACATTGGGCGCACACACAAACACACACACACACACACACACACACACACACACACTGAAAAATGCGGCGAAATTTAAAAATGACTGCATTTTTAGAAATTGGCGTAGAATAAAAAGTACTGCACCAAATTTCATGATTTTGGTATCATTGTTTTTTGCGGAAGATGGTCTTTCTAATGATGTCAAAAATATATCATTTTTAGAACACAAGGTACTGAAAATCCACCGTTCCGCTTTTTTTGGGACACCGGGTATACATACATACAAACATACACATATTTACAGGTCAATCTGAAAATCAACTCCCCCCCCCCCCCCGCCAACTATCTCATCTTTAGCTTTTGATACAAGTGTCAAATGCATTGCTGCATTATTGTGTAAGTTTCTTCCCCTTCAACTCCAGATCAACAAGTTCATATCTTCATCTGATAGCCCGTCATCGTGACGTACGCACGTCGATTGCTATACGTGTGAATGCTTGCGTTTCATCTTAAGTAGCCTTAGCAAAAATATTTCAGGCAATAAAGGTATTAGCCCACATTTGTAAACCTGCAGCAATTGTTCTCATAGTTAGCATGGAGTTTGGGTATGATTGCAGTAACACCTGTGCAAAATTTCGTTCCAATTAGTCCATTACTTTCATAAAAATAAATGAAAATGCACCGTATGCATGCGTATAAAAACGCTCGCTAGCTCCGGTCCACGCACGTACTACATGCATGCGATACATAGTTTATTGTGTAAGTTAATGTACGTAGCTAGCCCGCGCTCGTAATTCGATTTTGGGTCGGGTTGACCCGGTTTGAAAATTGATTTTAAAACGATGATTTTCTCTCTTTTATCGAATGGTATAGACAAAGAGCAACAGGTGAGGTATGTTACTGTTATAACTTGTACTTGAAGTCATATTGGACCTGTTTTATGCAGTTTTGATTTTCGTGGGTTTGCAAATGTGGGCTAGTACCTTTAAATCAAACCATTAGCCCATTCGTAAACTTTCAGGAATTAATTTCACTCAGGATGAGCGCTTTCTACCCTACATAATTACCCTCTACTCGACACTACTAAGTGTTACATTGTGGAAGGTTACTCGCTCTACTTCATTTGGTGAGTGGTATAGAATCTCGGATGACGGTAAGAATTGTAGAGAAAATATTCATAAACTCTCTACAGAGAGGGAGATATATGATATGTATTATATATATATATATATATATATATATATATATATATATACACTATATATACATACAAGTAAGTATTTTACTTCAAATGCAATGTTACTACTTAACGTCAAGTCATCTTAAATTTTCAAGTGCGACTTAAAAATAAATCTACTGATATGTCTATTGACGTTTTCCGAAAGGGTAATACTGTCAAATTCTGAAGCTAGTGAAACCAAATACAAATGTCGTCTTTTGAACACTTTTTGTAGCTCTATTGAGTTTTCGTCTTGTCCAACTTGGCTTTCTGCTCAAGAAGGTATGTGAAGAATGCGCATTAAACTACAAAAAAATCATGAACTTAAAGGGATGTTACAGTTTTGGTTGGTGGATGGGGTTTGAGGTTTCCAGCGTCTTTTGATGAAGATTTATTCTTCAGATATGAGAAACCTCTTGTGAAATATGAAAGAGTATATAAGTTTGGCAGTGACATTCGGCCCCACCTCCGATATCCAAATGATTTCATTGCATTACTTCTTGATATATTCACCTCCTCTCCATTTACCCCTCTTTCCTTCCCATTTTTTCTTCACGTCATGACATATAAGCCGAAAGGCGATAAATCTAGGCCAATTTTCCAGGATGTTACTGATGACACCGAAATAACTGGAGGTATCAGAATCTGCAAAGTTTAGAGGAGCATTCCTCTTGATAGCTTCCATAACTCATCATAATGCCCGGATGTAAAAAAAAAACAGAAAGGAGATTGTTTATTGATAACAAGGACGGCACCCATCCCATAAATCACGTTCCTTACACACCGCTTTCGTTTTATGGACTCACGAATGCTTGTTTGTGCCGTGTGTGAGTATGTATGTCTGTATATATTTTCTTTTTGTCTTGTATACACTTCGTTTTAGTACCCCCACCAATACTGCGGAAGAGTTGGCAGGTATCACTTCCCATATATTTTTTCTTCCAAATAATCTATCATGCAACAAACAATGTTGACACGAAATTCCAAGAACACAGTTTTATTGTCACAGAGAAATTGTGTGTCTGTGCGTAAGTTTTTCAACCAAGCGCGAATGAACTATCGACCCCGGCGTATACGTACGTCAGCAGGTAAAATTTGAACGTTTGTTTGTTTTTCTGTTTTTTTCTGTAAAAACGTTACTACTTATTGGAAACTCACGGGTTTCTGATTAAGGTGCCTTCCAAATCAATATGTATTCACCTATATCTAGCCACATCAAACAGACATTTCCAAATTTTCCCAAAATTGTCCACCTTTCCCAAAATGTATGCTAATCATTATTGTCAATTTCCGATTTCAGGCTGATTAAGTCGGATATCAAACTTCTCCTCGTCTGTTTTTCATTGATGACCCTCGAAAACGTCTGATAGCGCCGTGCAATCTTTATTGAGTGCATCGTATACTCGGCGAAACTGACTCGGCTTGCTGGAAGTTGAAAAAAAAATAAAATGGAGGGGGAAGGGGGAGGGGGATGTCCGAGGGAGAGGAGGGGGACGAATATCAGCAGAGAGGAGAAGCAAACGCCCACTCGTTTACCTCAAATTACGCTCTCTCCCTGGGGCTAATAGAATGAAGGCGATGGGCAATAAGCACTTGTTATCACGATGGGGCGGTCTCTCTCTTCCTATCAGCGCTAAGAAGACCGCCATCACGAAAACGAGGGAACCACTTCGGCTCTGTCCACGACTGGTTAAAATCCGACGTTACATAATGGTCGAGAAATAAATTGAAAAAAAAAAGAGGATAAATGATTTCCAAAGGTGCTTCTCATGACATTTCCCTGCCATCTTAAGAAACAGTCATAACATGAAATATGTATGAATTTAGTTGCAAGGTCTCACTGTCAGGATATTCCTCTTTATGTACATATTTGTGGAGGGTATAGCAAAGTGTTAATCCCAGCGCATTTCCCTTTGCGAACCGCTAATTTCTTTATAGAAGCCGAAATGAACATTGATGTCCTTCATGGTTTGAGCTCAATCTTAATGGTAATATAGGATTGATGATTACGTCATAGATATTGCGTACTATTGTATTGTTTTCTAAAATCTCTTTCTCTCTCAGCTTTGATATACCGTAATGTGTATAAATAATAATGTAGTAAGAGGAAGAAAGGTTTTATAAGCATATATGAAAGATATCATATCATTCTTTGATTTCCAATTCCGTGCTGCACTGAAGACAAGCGCACAATATGCCTTCATTGTCAGTGTGAACACGTCCCGTAGCTCGGCCTATCCATGTACCGCGCTTCGTTACGAACCGGAAATGATGGCAGGAGAACGTGGAGAGATGAGAGGCTGGCCCGACGATGAGGGCGGGATGAAGAGCAATCCGATTAGTCTATGGGACGCAGACCTTGTACTATTAAAATCATCTGATGAGTGTCAGGGATCTCCGGAGGTTCATTACTGACCATCATCTCTAAACTGTAGCCTCATATCACCATTACTTCTCTGTACACTTGAGAGGTATTCACACTGACACACCCACACACACGCCCACACTACACATCCACGCAATACACCCACATACCGAAGTCTGGTTTTCAAAGGGAGTCAACCACAACCGGGATATAGCTAAGTATGTTTATATCATTACCTGTCTGGACTCATAAAAAAATAAAGTTAGATATTGTCCATCAGGCAATGATATCAGACGGAAAGTGAACCCACAATTGCGAATATAATACTTCACCAGTAAAGTGGATATAGTATAAAAGTAAAGTGAATATATCTTAGTATAAATGTAAAGTTAATATATCTTAGTATAAAAGTAAAGTGAATATATCTTAGTATAAATGTATAGTGAATATATCTTAGTATAAAAATGAAATGGTTCCAACGATAGGCAAAAAAAAAAAAATCATGTGACTTGTAGACTGTTGAATCACATCTCGAAACGCGCTATCATTCTAAATTTTATCTTTTGAACGGCAGAGAGTTGTAACATGAATCAAAGCCTTCAGCCTGGACACGCGACCCTCAGTCTTTGCCTTTCAATTGCACATATCGAGTGAGGGTGACTTCTGACAGTAAAAATTTCTCTCAAGATGGCTATACCTTTTTTGTGTAGTCTGGCACAATGGAGAATGGCGTATATCTGCATAGCGGGTTCAACGGACAAATCGTAGTATAAGCGTTTAAAAATAGTTGGAAAATATCACTTGAGAAGGGTTTAATGTTTTTGAATAACGTTTGTGAGAAAAGCTCTGCTAAATTATATCATCCATTATCAATGACACATACATGACCTTGCTTATTTTTGATTACTCGGTATCTATATCTACTTAATCTATTTTATATCATGTGATACAAACGAGCCGGATTCTTTTGTTTGATGCTTACTATCTTTTTGCGTCATTTTGTACTATGAACTGCAACATTATGTTATATAGACAATAATTAATGATGGTGGATAAGGTCATAGATTTGTTTTTGTTTTCAAAGAGAATTTTTGGAAACATTAGTGTATGGTAACATGTTGATGTGTTCTGTGATATGCAGTCAGAGCAGAATCTGCACAATGTTTCACTTACAGCTGTTCCAGAAACAGTTGAAATTGGCAATGTCGTATAATGAGTCAGCGCTGTAGTATTATGTCTCACACACGCATGACGAATTTTCCTATTCTAATCGATGAGAGACTTATACATTATGTGGCAAAATAGCACAAAGGTTTGTCCTCTTGAGTCGGTGGAAAGGAGACCCTCCCACTATACACAGTGTCAAGTTTCTTACTTATACTGTAAATTGGAGTGCCTTTCGTTGATCATGGTAGTTTGGCCTGGTGATGTTGTAACAAACAAACAGAATTGCTACGCTGAAACTATTTATACTCAAAAGATTGGCTGGATTGTGTTAGGAATAGAGTCCTGTGGGCCTACTTGTACAAGTTGCATATATTAGCACAGATAAACTGGACGTCTATTTTGCGACGCATATTGCAAAGAGACAAAAATTACTGTGATTGCTGATATGGATCAGTCCATTATATAAACCTGATTTATAAGGCTCCATAAGTACTGTGCAAAGCGGAACTTTTCCTCACATCATACCAAGTAACTTTCCTACAAAACAAGGTCCACAAGTACAGGTTCTCCTAATCAGTAATCCCTAACATTAATTCGAACTCGGGAAGAGTTTTTTTCTTTCTTTTTTATGCATCTCAGCCACAGAATGGAAAAAGTTTACCATATCAATTCAAAAAGACCCAACCAAACTTAACATTTACACTCAAATTCTGGAGAGCAAAACATTCTGCTACGTCCAGAACTAACATGAATACAAGTAACTGAGCAAAGGCATGTGCGGGTATAATGCACTGTTGAACTGGTGAGCATCTCTGTTGAATCTGTATTGTGTAATTTCAGTCGTAGGCCTATAAGCTATGCAGTGAGTGTATGTGTGTGTGGTGTGTGTGTGTGTGTGCGCGCGCGTGTGTGTTAAAATATAAAATTTACAAACATAAACCATTTCAAATTATTGTATAGAAATAACACAAGCAGGACAAATGAATTTGAAAAAAAAAAGATAAGAGACAAAGAGAATAAAGGTATCAGAACAGAAATACGCCTGAGCTGATAATAATTATCAAGGCGAGAGGGGAAGTCGTAAACCTGAAGATAAGCGTTAGTTCACACCAAAAATGATTTTTTTATGTTTCAGAACTATTTATGTCTTTGTTGTATTATCTCATGATACAGGGTCCCCCCCCCCCAAAAAAAAAAAAAAAAAGAGTATGCAACCACTGACGCCTGACGGAGTTACCCTGATTAGATAAGACAAATAGATAACGACAAGAAATATTCCTTCTAGCAGGCTGCTCATGACATGTTTGTGAATACATGTATAATCGTTTGTTTTGCTGTCAGAGATGGGCACACCTTTAAACAACACTTCACCTTGTAGATACAAACAGGGGTACATAAAGCTGTCAAAATGTATGATTGCAAGGCTAAGAAACAAAACAAAACAAGATATCCCCATCAGGGTTATTACGTGACGTTTTCTACATAATTACATTGCGATGAAAGAGGAAGCGAGAAGCAAGATTTCACATAATGTACTATAGACCCTTCATTATGTCATGGTTGTTATTATAACTCGCAGCCAGAGGCTGAATTGGTCAATGTTTTGCAATGATATGAATATTGACTTCTGATTTCATACAACTATAGCGTCAAGTTCTAGGTGAAAAAAATACACATTGTAAAGTAAAAAGATGAGAAACAAAGAGGTAAAATAAATGAGTTTTTTTTTTCTGTCTTACAGAAGCTTTAAAGGATTTACGTATAAATGCAAATGCAAGTTGCAAATTCTCCATCTTCTTCGGTTCTTTATGTATATCATTATTTGATTCGAAAAGGTCAAATTTTGCTCTTTTCAGAAGTGACAACGTCATGAGTCGAAACAGAGATCGCGACACGCCTCGTGGCTAATCGAAAATTACGAGCTCGATGAGGGCTTGAATCAGTGCGTGCTTTTTAGCTATTACGTTCCCCATAAACACTGCCTTTGAATAAACTTCTCCCTTGGTATTCCAACAGGACATAACAGTCATCAATCACGCATTTTGGTATGAATGGGACTACGGAATGGCTACTTTGTGCTTCCAATTAATGTTTGCCTGGTGTCGCGGCCGGTAGAGAAAGAGGCTTGACTTTACAGGCGCGTGGGTATCAGCTAAACAGGATGATTAAAAATCGGGCATCTCCAGCGAATCTATTCCGCCTTTATCTGACCACTCCTTCATAAACAACCCGGGGAAACCTTCATCATAAATTGCAAAAACCCTGTCAACATAAACAACCTCTATTTTTCTTTATCCATCAAGAACATCGCAAAAGGAACATCCAATTTTTGATAAGCAATTTGTCAGATCAATATCTTGAATGTTCATCCTGTCCCGCAAGCTCAAGTTACACTTTTTTTCCCGGGAAGACTAACCAACACAAGCAGAGGAGTCGATGACACAGAACGGGGCGGGAAGGCGGTAAATGGAGGTAATAAAATGAAACAAAATGAAACGATCCGATCAAATGTGACCGTAAAAACCTCCTCGAAAATGGTATAATCATTGAGTGTTAATGAATATCCAAGTAGATTATGTGAAAGCAAAATTATAGCGACGGGTGTGTTCACACCACCTCTTCTTGCCCTAGGTCAAGTTTGACATCGCAATCGCATGTGTACCTGTGATAATCACAAGGGGCAAATGGTGATATACCACTCTGTTGTAATGTTACAGTGAATCTTTTCCCAGGGTCGTCTGCATTGTTCTATAAAAAGAGTTGGTATTTCTACAAGAAAGTAATTTGAAGATGAATGCGCCGAGAGAACAGAGACGTCTTTAGATACCGATTGTCTTCTTTCCTTCGTTTGTTTCACCAAGCACTCTGAGCAGTCTACATTATGGCCTGAGGAGTAACGAAAGAAAACGAAAAAAAAAATCTCTCAAAGCTCTATATATCCAGAAAAGACGCCACAACATACGAATCAAAAACATCTATATTCTAAAGCATTTTTCTTTATATAATTATGATTTACTTTACATGGCTGCTAAGGAATCAATGAACGCCTGAAAGCAAGCAAAAAGAGAACTGACGGTTTGAAATTTCCTCTGAAAAACTTGACCAGGGGGTTCAACCGCCGCGGCCAGGGGACTCGAACGACCTATAGACAGTCTGTTGTTTCGTCCCCTGAGTCACAACAGTTCCAATGCAAGGTAAATGCAAAGATTATTCTTGTGTTGTTTTTCTAACCTTATTCAGAAAATACTAATGAAATCCTGGCTACGTCGCATGATAAAGATGAAAGTTGAGGGTCTTATGCATTTTCGGACAATTTTCACTGAACATAGCATATCAACATTGTGTCAATTTCGAATGTGAATTTTGGCATCCGTTTGTGTATTCCCATTAGTGTACGTAGCCACGGGTGGTCACGTTTTATTTGAGTCACTTGGAAAGTTCTGATCACGTTGCCCTTGTAAGTATCTGGTATTACATTTCACATATGATTTGAATGTTCTATTGTTCGAAAGAGCGAAAGAAAACGACTAAAGGCTGTCAAAGGAGCGATGTTTACCGTGTTACTTATCGCCAGCAGTACTTTGTTTGAATCTTAATCACATGCGATGCACCATCCGATAATTGGCGAGCAGATGCTAACATAAGCTAGTTCAATAACCTTATGGAGACTGCTTTAAATCTAATACACGTAAACGGGAACTCAAGATGAGTGACACTATCATAGCTTCAATCATTATCCCTCAAAAGCTAATCGACTGGCTCCCCTCAAACACAGCTACTGCGGTGTGTATTCTGTTTTTTTTTTTCTTGCCTCTATCTTATTCAACTGCCTATGACTAGAAGAAGCTGACTGTCTAAATGACTGGATTTTCCCTGAACGGTATTAACTCACTTGTAGCATCTTGAAATGAAAGCCCTTTCCGGGAGCAGTGCCATCGGAGCTCATGAAAAGCGCGCGCATGTCGGAGGAAGCTCAAATCTCGCGCGATCTCGGCGGGGGAAAATTACGCATCTTGTGATCGATAGCAGGTGGCGTTCGAAGCGATCGCGTCTCAACACAAGCTGCGGCGCCCTTCAATGACCCCTCAGCACGCCATCCTATCTTGCCCCTCTCCACGTCGGCCCGTCCTTTCGTTATTTGCATCTTCGCTCGGCAGGAGATATGGCCATCATTTCAAGGCTTATACATAAATAAGTGCAAACTCATCTCGTTTGGGTTTAGATTGAACTTCGAACAACAACGTCCCGCTCCCAAAGCGATCAATTGTCGGCGATTAGGGAGGGAGGATGACTTGAGAAGCCATTTCATTTTCCCCTGCAAACTTTAGTCATACTCTTTATATGCGCATCAGCAGCATTGCAGTTTTATACCTTTTAGTGCTTCAGACTGATCCAAAGTGAAGTCCAGACCTTGAAACATTGCCCCTCGCTTTATAGGCAACGTCATTGCCTCTGACGAAGAAAGGGGTATTGTTCAACCTTGATTGATAACATATTTGGTCTGATTTTAATGAAAATAGTATTAGTTCCTTTGTTTGATTTTACTCTATACGTATTTAAAGTGAACTTGCACACGGAATAGGGCTTTTAGTTAAATGAAGTGACGGACGATTTCTAGACGCTTTGATCATCAGCTCCAAAACATGCTCCAAGACAGAAGAATTATGGTGACTGACAGGACAATCGTTTCTCAAACTCTCTCCCTCCCCCCCCCCCCTCTCTCTCTCTCTCTCTCTCTCTCTCTCTCTTTCTCTCTGTGTAATATCTACCTATTCCTCTCTTCTCCCCCTTTATCTCTTTCTCTCTCCATGGCTTCACGTTCTTGCGACTCTCCAGTTACAGATACCTCGCACAAATATTTGGGATCTCATACTCCACACCCTTTATCTTATACAGTGTCACCGTGCATTGACGTTCACATGTTCCATTCAACAAAACACGCACCGACGGATAGACAGAAAGACATGCAGGCATGCAGACACAATATACACATAAGATGCAACGTTATCTTCTGGATTAATATTTCATGGTGTCTCTTTACTAGTAGTCATAGTTATATATTCATTTCTGTGTCTTTTTCTAGGTAATGTGAAAGTATACTATCTTCTCTAGATTTCATTATTAGAAAAACATGACAACGACACTTTCCACATCCATGATATACTGTTTTGTATGTGCATCATTGGAGTAAATCCTTCAGGATGTAAACATACCAAAAGTTCCAGCAATTCGCAAGCTCACTATTCGCGTGGAAAGGAGGTTTATTGCAAAGCTTGTCAATGCCTAATCATACTGACTCACAGACATGAACGTTTGTTATTTCAGCAAGTCAAAGCGGCAGTTGCCAGTGGTTACCGTTGCTGTGAGAAACGGCTGGACGCGCCTTGACGGTACAAGCAAATTATTTCACCCCTCATCCTATATGCAGCTGAATTACCCTCTGTCGGAGCTGAATATGGGTATAGCTCAGATCTTTCCCCTGCCATGGTAATCAAGATTTTGTAGTACATATGTATCTATTATATGCGTACCAGCTTGTATACGGCCTAATCATGCGGTATAGGTAATCTTGTATCAACACTTTATATGTTGACAGCCTTCGACTTGGGGGGAAAAAGCACGAGGATATCACACTAATCCCCATTTTTTGACCTCAAAGAGATTCCGCGCGTTTTGATTGCACTTACACAAATACATTAGCACGAACGCGCGCGCACACACACAAACACACACACAAACACTCACAAACACACACACGCACATATACACACACACACATACATAGGCCATCAAAAAAATTCGTACAGATTTAGGTCATATCTTGAAAGCAGAAGTCATCAGGCGTAAAATCACCTATGCTAATGAAGAAAATTATAGGCCTATATTAATATATTCAGCATCAACTAAGAAGTCAAGATGGAAGAAAACAAATCACCGCCGTTTTCTAAATCGCTGATCAAATAAGGTAATCCACTACGGAAGTGAAATCCAATTTTCAAACGTTTTTATCTGGTAGGAACCTATCAAGTGTATATGATTATGCAGAATAATTGCTGTTGTCACGATTTCCTACAGAATTGGAAACCGCAAAGCAATTTACAGGTCATGCAACGACTATAATTATTCTTAAAATCAGGATATACACGGATCCATCATTCTTGTTTTATTGCACAAAATGTCGACGATGACAAACTCCCGGACAAACTTACCGTGGGCCCAGGCCATAAAACTCGAGCCGAGGCCTGAATCAGTCGCATCGATCCATCACACCTGGACTTGAATCACCTCTGGAATATCGTCATCAGTTTAAAGATATGCCCCTTTGATGGGCAAAATTACTTCTAGGCAAAGAGACAATGGCAGGACTCTCTTAGGAATTAGTTTTAATCCTTCTTCGGTCAAAATGTCGCTGACCGTTTCGTCATCTTAATGAAAAAGGCTAAAAGCTTATTATCATTATTTTTTTTTTTTTGGGGGGGGGCATGGTAAGAAGATGACTTTTGAAGCCAATCTGAAATAGCATCAAGTCGAGTGACGTGCAGCAGGATGAAACGAGATAGGCGTTTCACTGAATATTTCGAGGCAAATCATTGACGTTGTGATGTCCTGGTTCGACTTCATAGCTTGGTTTCTGTACATCAATTTTAGTATTCAATATCACACAGGACAATTTCACATTACTTCTTCTATTTCGTTTATATCATTAAACTATCGACGAACAAAGTAGGAAGATAAAAGCGTCAGAATGTATTTTGCCTTGGAAACAGAATCAATCTCGATAGTCCGCTGAATAGAAACAGAAATTGAAATTGAAATTGAAAATTGAAATTGAAATATTGTAAAATATCAACATTGGGCATACAATAAAAGTTGTGCTTCATTGACATTATCTTGTTGCAAGTACAGGCTTGACTCACAACCCGATGTGATATCAGTTACCTATAAACTTCTAGGAGCGACGATATAGTGCACTCTCGTTACAACGCACAGAGATATAACGAAATTTCGTTACAACGTTGTGAAAATTCAGGTCCCGAAATTATCATCATTAAAGCCTGTGGTACAAAATTTTCTTACAACGAAAACAATTATTGCGAAATTTAAATTTTGTTATAAAGAACTTATTTCAGAACACCGGTGGCAACGAAAAACAAAAGAAATGTGCTCTGCATGGACAACCACTTCACATTTCGATGTTTAAATTCAATTAATTGCGTTATAATATGTTAATCTCAAATAAAGGTTCGTTATTCCGAAGGTTCTTATTACGAAACACATACATTCGGTATATACGTAGATGTTCGTTAATTCGAAAATGAAATAGGGTTTGCTGTTACGAACATTTGTGGCGTTATTCCGAAGATTCGTTATTCCTAAGGTGCGTCAATCCAAAAATAAAATAAAATGCGTTATCATGAAGGGTCGTTAATCTTTACTGATATGAACCTTCTTTATTCCAAAGATTCTATAATCGGAACATGAAAAAGGGTTATTAATCCAAAGTGAACAAAATAAAGTGAGCGTAGTAACAAATCTTCGGAATTACAAACCATATAACGTATTCATATAGACGAACCTTCGGATCAACGAACCTCATTTTTCTTTCGGAATTACTAAGGAATAACGAACCTTCGGAAAAACGAATCTTAGGAATAACGAACCTTATTTCATTCTCGGATTAACCAGCCTTCTGAATAACGAATCCTTGGAATAGCGAACCTTCGTAATAAAAAAACTTCGAAATAAGGAACTGAAAACCGGAATCTTAAACCATCATGTTTTACACATGTGTTTTCACACTGAGCAAGAAATTACAAACAACTCAATGCTCGCTCACTCTCCCTCTCTCTCTTTTAAATGTAATGTAATGTAATGTATTTGATAAACAACATACAATACAAGCATGGTTTTTCATCTTGTACTGTATTTGTTCGGTTAAAACAAAATTTAGAAAGAAAAACGAAAGAAAGAATCCTATATCTATTGTGACTTTAAAGTTATGAATCAGCCACTCTTATTACTCTTTGATTTTGAATATGTCAGCGAATTTCATGTACTATTGAATTTCGATGTTTATTGTATGAATTTCAATTATGCATAGCACATCTGGGAAAATGCCTACAATTCTATGATTGTTACTGTATCGCTTGGATTAAATAAACCTAGGTCGTATAGGTCGTACAAAACAGTGGCCGAGAAAAACCAATTAGAAGAAAGATGTAATGCAAAGTTACATATTGTGATCTCTTGATTAATTTCTTAAATGTTTGATGGGGGAAACAAGTCGGGCGCAGGTAGCTGACACATAAGTCTTCTTTCTTCGTGGTTATCATGTGTTCCTTAAACTCGATTTGGTTTGGTTTTATTTCTGGATTTTTTTTTCTCTCCGAATATCGTAAGATAGGGATAGTAGAAAGTAGATTTTTGGATAATAGAAAACACAAATCAATGTATATCAACGTTCAACTCCTGAACAACACTGCACCCGAATGACATTCAGGAAAATAATGACATTGCACAGGGGCGGATCCAGGAATTCTGTAAAGGGGGGGGGGGGGGGGCGTGACTAATATTTCTGGTGGCACTTCGGGGTTTCATTTCATGTTTTTTCTTTTTATTTCTTTTGTTTTTCACGAAAAATAAAGGGGGGGCGTGCGCCGGTTGCGCCCCCCCCCCCCTCTGGATCCGCCACTGTTGCATACCATAACAGGACCGGCGCTATATACGTTTTTAAAAGTGAGGGGCCCACTTTATGAGATCAGGGACGTCGATTCATTTCGAGGATGGAGAGGAAAATATATTTAGGATAACAGATTTGGGATACCGAACTCCAGTTGTCATGCTCTAATAGTTTTATCCAAAAAAAAAAAAAAAACAGCATGGCAACTATAATTAAACTCCATGCGTAGGGGAAAAAAGGAAAAAAAAACAACAAACTATTAAACAACCAAATCTATTGATGAATGAAATAATCCACAAATCACTATAATCAAATGGATACCTCCAGGATTTCCAGTAGTTAGATGTGGTGGTGTATCGACGTTTGAGTATGTCGTTTCTTGTGCTGGAACGTGTTTGTATAAATAAAGGGCATATA
Organism: Diadema antillarum; assembly: GCF_040938485.1. NCBI lineage: Eukaryota > Metazoa > Echinodermata > Echinoidea > Diadematoida > Diadematidae > Diadema > Diadema antillarum. Next base: position 547,286 of record NW_027271524.1, on the reverse strand, counting down.
AAAAGAGTTCATGACTTTCTCAGCAAGAGTGCCCTACCTTGTTGAACAAACCGCAAGCGTTCTGAAATATCCGTGACATAACAAAATTTAGCGTTGAAAATGAGATCGTAACGTTTATTATGCTACTGATGTAACATGTAGAACACAATAAACAAAGGCATCAGGGTATTAATACCAGTCGTCATGAAATAGTAAACGGTGACGTTGCCATAGAACTTGCCATCAGATGTGCATCAGTGATTGTAAGTAAAAATAAAAATCCACTTCACATTGTTAGATTGCGCCGAAGCAAGGTGGAATCCTGCACCTAAACGTTCGACATAAAACTCCGAGATCTCTTTTAAAATGACTTGGCAATATTCATAGGACAGGTTGAACAAAATCACCACCCGATTCAAGAAAAATACAAGACATCAAATGCCATGGCTTTCATTATAGTTGTGACGCCCATGTACACCACACGCACACTCACAAACACACACACACACACAGACACAATAGTCGGCTTCATCAGAGAGAAACCCAAGAGGATTTCGTTTTTAACCGTCGTTGATACTTGATAGAGATTTGTTTCGAAATTCCAAATCCATGCAATATAGTTGGTAATGATAGCCACTGCCTATAGCCGGACAACCCGACCGACATTCCGATACTGCAGTGCCTTGAAGCAACGGCCGAGTGAATGTTTCAGGCTTTGTCTTGTAAAGAGACACGGTAGTCGTGACCACGCTGTGCAAACTTTGAATTGTATAATATCGCAGTTGACAAATAAACCTTAGCATTGGTGTAAAGACAACCATGGTCAATCTGAGACCACGTCGCAAACTTCCTCGGACATTCTACTTGGTGCCTAATACGCCGAAAGAAGGTTATCATTATTTTTTTATGCACTGTAAAACGGTGTTCTCGCTCAACAGAATCTTGCTTACATGATCATTACCCGGCAATATTAATTGCGCCATGTCAAATTGCCATTTTTGCCTTTACTTGCCATCGGATTTAGCCGGACGACATCGTAATCCTTATCAACCTAATTGCACACGGAGAAATAATAATATTTTTTCCTTTCTTCCCCCAAGGGATAGGATGGTACTGCATTGGGGTCCCCCCCCCCTTTTGAATGAAGATAAAAAAGTGAGGTACCCTCTGTGGGGAGGCTTTTAGTGCGGAAGAGAAGGATCATTTAATCAAACCCCATTTAATTTTGACTCTGAGTTGATGATAATCATACATTTGATGACAGAATTATCTGCGTTTATTTCTGTTTGTCGTTTGTTTATTCATTAAGACCATTTCAATCAATCGCAGGTATACTATTCAAGTACGTAATAATAACACGTGATATAGAGAAGACACGGACGACTGATAAAGATGAAGGGATTGCCCACCTTGGAGCCATTAAGACATTTGTCACTGTTTGTTTTTTTTCAGTAGGGTCCGATTGAGTGCTTGAATCAAATGACAAAAGTGACATTCTCATGCAAGAAACCAAACAACCACAGTACGTCAGCTAACCTGAAGTTGGCAAAAGATATCGTCAAACACATCGCGGTCCCGAACAAACATTGAAGCAATCGAGTAACACACACAAACTGTGAGCCTGTCTATCTAATCAATCTCGCCGACACACTGACGCAAAACCTGTGATTTCCTGCTTGTTTTTTTTTTTTTTAACATAGAGTGTCCGACTTCCAATCAATACCTTCTCAGATTCCGATAAACGTCTTCCGATATACGACTGATTGTTGAGACCACGTACAAGTATCTCGCTTCCGGTTCGTCTCAAATGCTATCACTTGGAGTGCCACCAGTCACCGATTTCCGAGAAAGTCAACTAATAAGACGCAAGTTCGATAATGCGCTTGCGTCAATCAAAGCGTGTGACAACACCGAGAGTGAGATATACAGAAGACCACTTTTAAACATTAAAGGATTGTTTAACAAGACGAGTTTCATCCCTTTCATCAGTTCATCTGCCTTTCTTGTTCTGTTTCTGCTCAATAATCTGATGCTGAATTTTGAAAGCAGAAATGCGTCTCATCAAGTCAAGACAAAACAAAACAAAACAAAACAAAACAAAGCAAATTAAGAGAAAACAAAATCTATCCTCATAAAAAAGTAGGCCAGTTTTCGTTTGTTCATTGAAATCGATGCACACAGAAAACTCGACTTTAGAGCAAACTTTTAATCCTCAACGATAAGGATTGTCTTCGTCATCGCTATACCGTCAGTGGAACAGGTTGGAACATGAGATCCAGCAATCCACAATAACGAATTAAAAGCCTTAAAACAAAACCCCACTTATTGTCATTACCGCATGAGGCTATCAGTATTGCTTTCCTGGGACAACGAAGCTGGGCAGAATTCTTACCGCAGGCGTTTTGAGATACATAAGCTCTAATGAGGGATACATCATAGGAAGGGAAGTAAGGACCTTTAGGCACCTTGTAGCACTCATAGAATTGCATGCATGCCTCTTTCCAATTCTACTTCCTTTTTTTATTTTCCTCAGACACAAGAAGTGATATATGTTTTTGTCCAGACGTGACGTATCTTACTTTCTATTATCTCCCGATAACGTCCGGTCATGACGTGAGAGCGAACTCTTGAAATCTTAATGCAAATGACTTTCTATTTTCCAATAATTGGCTCATTTTATTAGACTCCCTCGAGTAGAAAAATAAAGTATAATGATTATCATGCCTTCCATAGGAAGACTATCTTACTGCAATGACTACGAAGAAAAATAGTACAAATGTATAATCTTTGTTCAGTGTTAGCAAATATCAAATCATAATAGCAATTTCATTCTATTTATTTCTTTGCTCTGTTTGAGAAGAGTAGCTCTGTCAGTGGCTATAAACACTTATTCTCAGAGACCCTACACATACAGTACTCTGCATCACAATATACACACATTGTAGACACATAGAAAATAACAGAATATACAATTACGGTACACTTACGACATGGCCAGTTAGTTGAGTATTGCGGAGGTAGCATAAAAAAGTTAGTACACTTACTCACACATATACACTGTCGTATTATAAAGCCAATATCTACACAGTCCAAACTTATCTGCACACTTATACATGAGCACACAAGTTGCATCCGACAATTTGTCGCCTCCCCCTCTGGAATATACATGCAAGTTAAAACTGTCACGATGTAGTAATGTAAATGCATATGACGGGGCCCCATCAAAGTCAAGTCAGTCTCCTGCAATTTTTTATCTCTTTTAATTACGTAAGATTATAGCAAGTACACTAAGGTCTTGCAATGTCATTATTTTTCTTCTCTGTTTTCAGAAATCTTATTACGGACATCTCTGTTACGAAATTGGCAATTCCTGTATTGCTTCGTATCTAGGCCTAGTACTTCCCTTGCATAATTTGTATCAGTTTGTCACAAATATCCACCATGCTTTTTGCTTGATTTTAGTCTATATACTTATCCCTTGTTATCAAAGCCAGCTGGTACATGCATAAGGGAATTTTACTTGTCGTGGAATTCTAAAGAAGAAGCCATCGAAATGCGACGTAGAAATCAAGAAAACAACAACGAATAGTAATTCACTTTTTTATGATAGAAGTCTTACCTATGGAGTACGTCATAAACAAACAACAACAAGAATATCCCTATCAATACTGCGGGGAATTTCAGATCCACACGGCGAATTCAAGTACAATATCATGGATACGGAGAAAGTCTCTTAATATGGACATTTACCGTAGTAAGTGAGAAAAGACCCGTTCATGTAGCTCGTGTTGGTATATACACATGCAGTATGCATTAGTACACATTTACTTGCAGTACGTAGACACACACATGCACACACGAACATTTAGCCTTGAAGTGACTATCATCTCAGTGAGTCATGTTATTATGTCATGTAATAAAATCACACACACATATAATTGACCAACTCACACTCGCATGGATATGCACACTGGCGTTTAACTGCACTGTATTGTTGTAGGCCTAAAGTAAACTCCAGTTCATCATCTTAATTTATCGGTGCACATTCAAATGTTATTATGTCAAATGTTATTAAGTCATATTATGGCCCGTGATTTTCTTTTTTGGCAATCTCCGGTCTCAAATAGTGACCAAATCGTGCCACGGCGTACCGTGCCACAGCGCGCCAGAAAGTGGCACGGTCTGGCACGGTTCACGAGCGTTCTATATACCCCATCCAGGGGCGGATCCAGGAATTCTGTAAAGGGGGGGGGGGGGGGGGGGGGACGTGACTAATATTTCTGGTGCCACTTCCGGGTTTCATTTCATTTTTTTCTTTTTATTTTCTTTGTTTTTAACGAAAATTAAAGGGGGCGTGCGCCGGTTGCGCCCCCCTCTGGATCCGCCACTGCCATCTGAAGCGTGTCTTACGAGGTGCCCTTGTGGCACGCTTTGCTCATTCGTGTGAAATTTGTTGGAAGTTTCTTAGCAAGGATGAAAAGGGGGAATTGTTGAGCTAACTACTTATTATGTATTAGAACCTTCCTGTAAGAGGTTCTTTTGTTAATTTCAGCTGCGTGAATGATAGTTTACACGCAGTTGGTGGAAGGCACTATAACATACCTGGACGTGTAAGGGAATTTGTGCTCGTCCATATTATTAGTCAACATTTCATGACTATATACTTCAAATTTATGAGACAAATAAATCTTGTTTTCATGTAAATATACATGATGGATATACACTATTTGTATTGATTTCTTTAGTAACCTTGTCTCTTAATCCTGCAAATTTGCTGTCATGATTTAACCGCATAGTAAACGTACTCAGTGTGGCAACGGAATCTCGTGACGAGGTTGTGTTAAATCAGCTTTGTGGCATATCTATTTAATTAATTATTTTATATACATTTATTCACTTTGTTTCAGTAGGGTAGCTCTCCCGATGGCTACAAACGCTGATATTTTCAGAGGCCCTACACATACATCACAAAATGCATATAATGTAGACACATGAAACAAAAATAGGAAAAATAGCAGTTACAGTACACTTACAACATGACTACGTTTTAAGGTGTTGAGTATTGCGGATATAGAAAATATATAGGGCCTAAATAACTTCATTTATAACACTGCAATTCACTGTGATTTATTGGGATCTAAAAACTAGTGTTATAAGTGTCTAAAATTCAACACGTGATTATTGTATATATTGCATATTTCCTGATTCTCCTCATTTCACATCTTCACTTATCGTAACTATGAGAAGTGTTTGATTCAAGAGTGTAAAAACATCGACGTGTTGTTAGTACATTGGGATTTACTGAGTTGCAGATGATCTCTGGTCACGTCAATATCTTTAACAAGGCATCTGCGGGTTAATCACGTTGTTGACATCCCTGATATGTTTTGGGCGAGCACAATCCCAATTAGGGGCAAATTTGCGGCAGCGTATTAAGCTATCGGTGTCGGCGAATTGATCTCATGAACTTGCTATGTTTTTTATTTGAAATACATCAATCTCCCTGAGCAATGACCATAATACCCCTGCTGCGCGCAAACACTTTCGCGATTTAAACCCCGTAACAGCACGAGCAACATAAAATTAGGTGGATACAACTTTGTTTCCTTTTTGATAGGTTGCTTTATTTATTCTTTTTGTGTGTCTTTGTGTGTGTATTGGTTTGTTTTGCCTTTTGATTTCATCGTGCAGCAGAAGTTAGGATTTTTGTTTTTGTTTTATCTTATTTAATTGATTGACCGTTTTCTGACTTCTCACAAAAAAAAAAAATGTGATAGGGCAGAATATCAAGAATGTCTTGATTCACTTTGACCACCCTGAAATGAATTCCTAATACCACATTATCAATCTGCATGTTTTCGTCCTCCGTTCTCCTATTTTTTTCCCTTTCTCTTCCCCGGAAAATCTTGCCTGTTTCAGAAAGCAAAGCTGACTCACTTTGAGAATGAGTTACCGTTGATAAATTCATCTGATGGAGACTACTAATACAACGTCAACTTCGAAATCATCTCTATTAAAAGGTAATCAATAAGGTGTGAGATTTCCACCTGTTCACGACGGAAGCTGCTTCGTTTCAAAAACCAAGAAGGAAACAACAAAGTAACCACCGGATGTAGCTTATCTGTCAAATGCTCAAATTTTTACACATCGTTCCGCACCGCGTGTTTGTTAATGTTGTTGTTGTTGGTGGTGTTGTTGTTGTTGCTGTTGTTGTTGACGGATATTCATTTACTGTGGTTGCAGCTTTAACGATATTATTGATGCTAACAGGATGTTACAATATCAACATCGTTTGATATCAATATTTCGAGCTTCGTGCACTCTTGTCAACCATGATTCCTTCAGCAAAAGAGTTTTTCTCCTTTTCTTTTTACATCAAACTCGGAAATTTTTTTCAATTCAATTCAATTCAATCAAATCGTTAGCTACTCTATTTCCATCAATAAAAGGAAATAATTAATACCAAGTGACACATTTGTCATATCAATTGTGGAACAATTTGAAGGGAAAAAATAGACAAATTGTTAACTGTAATACAAAATAAAATTGATGTAAAATAATAAAGAATGATTATGTAACGAGAAAAGAATGCAAGTGCAATTGTAACAAAAACGAACAAAACAAATATAGCTTTGGAAAAGAGTGGTCCAGTGAAAAGCGAAGCTTATAGGACGTGACTCACTAAAAACACATCCGCAAAACAACAACGTATAATAATACATGCAAAATTAATCAATGTACTGTTGTAGCGTTTGATGATGAATATACATGATACCAGTGATATAAAAGCATGTCAGTAGTTTAATGTATACATACGCTGTATATATCATATAACAACAACAATGTTACGGCACAGACACTATTCATTGGGTCGTTTTTGTGTATACTAGGAAAACCACTCAAAGTTCTTGGTCCATGTTTATTTTCTGTCGAAGGGTGTAGTAGCTATCAATATCAATTAATTTGAATTGATTCCGATTAGTTTTTATAGTAGTTTAATCTGCGTTAGTAAGAATAGTCAAACAGTAAGAAATTTGATACATAATGTGGGACTCAATAAAGCGGTGGCCCCGTGGCCCGGTGGCCCGGGGCCACTAAAAAGTGATGTCAGGCCACCAAATTTCCAAAAAGGCGTTCTTCTAGTGGCCCGATCAGGCACTTAAAGATTTGAAATGGATTGTAATGCTTCCGTTTGTTTCGTCGGACCACTACATTTCTTTTTCGGGCTACCAGAGGAAAAAAGGAAAATAGTTAGAAATTCATAAGGAGTTTACAAATACTAGCTCTATTTTCTTTATTTTTTTTGAAATCTAGAAAGAAAGACATCACTAAGACTTATCTGTCTACAATTTTACACAAGCTGCCTACAAATTCTGAACATTCCCCCTTTTGGACAGCGGGGAATTTGAAATCAAGCTATTCTGCAACATGGTACCTTTCCTCGGTCGAAATATACGATTTCAGAAAAAGAATGCCAAAGTCGATATCGTGCACTGACATTTTAAGCTTTTTATTCGACAAATTGGAAAGGAATTCCCCGAATCTAAAAGTTAGCATCATCGCTAACGCTGTGTAGCGACGACAGGAGAGGAATGCTTAGATTTCTTTCCCGATGTCATCTTAAACTCATCCTCCATCTTACTATACGAGTCCCATTTGCTTGAAGCTGACAATGACACTGATCTATGTTTAAGAAAACGCACGCGAAGTTGAATTCGTAACTGCTGACTGACAATTGCTGTTGATGCTTGGATAAATACGTATATAGATGTATAAATATATTTCTTTTTTCCCTCCGTCTCTCTCTGATTCCCTATCTTTTTCTTTTCTTCCCCTCAGGATTCCTTTTTTTTTTCCAGCAGCGAAATAGAAAACGCTAAATACAGACAGGAATTGATCTTCTAATTTGTGCGCTCTCCTTCCACGTTGTTGACGCAGAGTCCCGTTCTCATGTCGCTGACCTGTTGCTTGGTGGTGATTCGTCAGTTACTATGGTTATTGATGTCGCGATTACGACGCCATGTCGACAGCCTTTTAGAAGAGATCACACACATGCACCATCTGACATATGCATATCAATAGAACCAACATAAGTGCGGCTCAATAATGTTGAAAGAAATGTCAATGAAGGAACATTGTAATTTTGAGAACAGAAAAAAAATGAAAATCTAATTAAAATTAGAAAGCATACTAATTTGTCTATTCCCTAATTCAAACTCCAAGAATGCTAAAAATAGGAAGCTTTTGTGAAGAATGTTGATGAAGGGTTGTGCATTCTAAAAGAGAAAAGAACTAAAAAAAAACGAACAAACTCACAATTCTATGTGGATTTTACTGCAGTTCATTATTGTAATGTAACAGAAAATCAGTAATGCATATACGTATACAAATGTATATTATAATAATTACATCATGTACATACATAGGGCCATTTAAACATACATAACATACACAAAACTGTACATATAATGTTAAAGGTGTATTGCTCTTCATTTTCCTGTGTTATTTCATGATGTATGTATGTATCCATTTATGACGAGTAAACTAGCGAAGTCACAAGTCACATAAAATTCAATTATTTTGGGCATGTTTTGTGATTTCGTCCTAGTATCAATTATTCTAATCAAGCCAGCGCATCGGTGTAGGCCGGACGAACTCCTGTCCAAATAATCTCCATGCCTAGAGTGTATTTTGGACTTGTATTATGAAACCTCATCTTGAAATAAAATCCCTGTACTGTCTCTTAACGGAATGATCAAGATTTATTCTTTCTATTTCCGTATGAAGCCACTTTCACACTTCAAGCGCATTCAGATAGCACTGTCCAAATAAACGGAAATGGGCGGAAGTGGTCCTCTAATCGGAGCTGATATCATGCATCTCATCGCAACTTCAAATCAATCCATGCATCGGGCAATTGTAATATTTCAAGTAGTCTTTGGTGTAGGCATGTGTGTGTGCGTGCGTGTTTGTGTGTGTGCGCGCGCGCTTGTGTGTGTTTGTGTGGGTATGTATGGATCTACGTAAGATGTGAATGATGTGCCGGGGGGAGAAAAGGACTAATAAAGACGATTTAACATCCATTAGACATCAAGTTCTATTCCCTCACCAGTGTAAAACGTTTTATAAGCACAAATTTGCAAACTAAAAAGAAACAATAGAACGGCAGGAGACGTGTTTACGCTTCATTTCACTCACGTGTGGTGGAAGCGTCTTTGAGGGAAGAGTATTCCGTTTCCTGTTTCATATGAACTTGAATGATGCTAGTTTGCATTTATGAGACTAAAAACATCTATTAATTCAGACTCTTATCACGAGGAAGTGTAGTTTTGAGTGACAGTGGGGACGGAGAGGAATATAGAAAGAGTGAGATTTAGAAATGTGCACGGAAATTATCAGTAAATTATTCGGTATGGCTTTCTATTGCAGTATCAAAATGGTTGATACGTCGAAGTGATCACGACGTGGCATGCTCGGAAGTCGTCGTACACCTCGTCGCTGTTTTGTGACGCGGAATATTTATATGATTTTTTTTTCCTTTGCCGCCTTCGTATGATCTTCTGTTTTGTTTGAAACGTGTGTCACTCCTTACCTTGAAAAATATAGATTATGTGACTATTGCTTCTTCCAGAAAATGCGAAGGTTAAGTTAGAAACACAGACAGAGAAGTAATGCGACCTAGACGGAGCACTGGAGATCCCATTAGGCCTTTGGTAGCTTAATTGTTGAAATCTTCCTGAATCACCTTAATAGTTATTCAAAACATCCGGGGGTCTTAATCGTCTCCTTGGAAGAAAGTCTGAGTCTATTTTTTTTCCTTTTTATTTAGTGGATACGTCAGGGGCTTTGTCTCCAGTAACCAATGGGGCTGCAGAGCTCTGCACTCAACCTTCAGCTCCCATGGCAGATAAAGCTCCAATATTTCTTTCGATGGGTGGTGCTCATTATTCCGAAGGTTTGCTAATCCGAAACAGGAAATAATTTTTTTTTTTTATTCGAAAGGTCTACATTCCGAGACACACAACATAAATAGATGTTGGTTCATCCGAACATTATATTAGTGGCGTTATTCCGAAGGTTTGTTCATCAGAAAACGAAATATGGTTCTTTAATCCAAAAATGAGATAGGGAGAGAGAGAGAAAAAAAGGCGTATACTAAAGAAACCTTCGGAATTACGGAATTCATGTTGCCCTTTAAACATCCGGATGACTGCATCCAGAATCCGTAGTTATTTGCTTTTTGACCAAATGATATTCTTTTGTATGTTTGTTTCTAGGCTCTCGTTATAGCAGCCGGGTTCATTAAAAAAAAAAAAATGGGTGCACGTCACGAGTTCGACACCCATGAATCATACAGCCCATGAGTCATACAGTACACGAGATATAAAACCCATGGATTGTACAGTCCATGAGTTCGACACTCAGCGAATAAAGGCCGATTAATAGTCCGACACCAGGCAAACAAGACCCACGAGTCCGACACTTAATAGCAAAAAGGTCAAAGAGACTGACGCATTAAGCTCCGTGATGTAATGTCGAAATCGTGATTTGCTTGAACTCGTGGGCCCTTTTTCTTAAGTATCGAACTCTTTGGCCTTATTTGCCTAGTGTCGAACTCACGGGCCATGTTATGCCTGGATGCCGGACTCGGGGGCATTATTTTTCTAGCGTCGAACTCACGGGTTTTATGACTTGTGGGTTGCATGACGCATGGACCTTTCTTCAATGTCGAACTCGTGGGCGGTATGACTCATGGGTGTCTGTCTCGTCGGTCTGATGACCCCAACAAAATTACCGCTGAGTCCTAGTATCTATACGTTCCTTGCTTGAGTCCGCTGATAGCCCTTACGCAACACACTCTATCCTTAATCCTCATACCATGGCCTATCCTGTGGTAACTCGCTCTTAAGTAAAATTTACAAATGTAAAAAACAAAACAAAACAAAAACAAAACAGAAACAAAACAAAACAGACAAAACCAACAATAAAACTTGTAGCAGAGAATATTTGAGTAGCGTTTCGGCATTAAGATTGAAGATTTAATAGCAAATGAAGATTGGCATATTGTTTGGGGGAAAGTGACGAATGTTAATGAAGCCTTTGAATATCTAATCATTAGATTGACCCAATATCATGACATAGATGTATCACTTTTCCAAAACAAGCTGAATAAAAATGGAATTAGAAATCGAGGGATCACTCCAGGAATTCTACCATGTCTACGTTCAATAAAAACGCAATACATTATTTTTATTGATTATGCTTTTAAATGAAATTTCTGACGGAAATTTCAACAGGTATAATCTTTAGATAATATCGATCATATCATCTATATAATCTATATATAAGCTACGGTGTACGGGGCACAGTTTGATAATGGATTAGAATCTCTTCAATCGGCAACATTGCGTTTCTATTGATGACATGAAATCTGCAACTTCATTTTTAGATAGTGGGGTCCCGCGGGGTTCTGTTCTGGGACCATGGCTGTTTTTTATATACATTATATTATTACTAACCCTTCTTCTATTTCGCAGTTTATTTTATTGATGATACCTAAATAATATTTTGCTATCAAACAAGAACTGCGGAGAATTGATCAGAGTAACGAATTTAAGATTCATGAATGATTCACTAAGGTTCAAATGAAATGAATTATTATCAACATAAGTAAAACTCATGTTATGCATTTCTAAACTTAAGTTTACCACAAAATACGTTTGTACTACCACTGATAATCTGATAATCTTATTTTGGCAGATAAAATCGAATATGTAAAATTTTGATACCAATACAAGAGACAGGCGTCTGTCGTGGGGCCAGGACGTAAACAATTTGTCTTCTTCAATACCTTACAGAGGAATGTGCATATTCTTTAAACTACACACATACACACGCACACATACACACACACACACACACACACACGCACACACACACACACACACACACACACGCATAAGCAACAATAAAAAATAACGTTAATTTCCAGTTCGTGCTACACGATACCGTGGCTTGGCGTTGGGTTAAATGTCACCTGTAGCGTAATGTCCCTTTGGAATTTGTGCACAATATACATTGGGGCAGTTGTCAGACTACAAAATCAATGTTGCAAACTAACAAAGGATTCGTTGTTGCGTTTCCTTCATCTGGAGAAGAAAAGCTCAGACGGTATCGGACCTTCCTCTCTGCGACCTTCAGTAATGGACGATTGTTCGGAAAAAGGCACAATGATACTTTTTTTTTTTTTAGTTCCTGGCGGAAATGGACAGCCTATGGAATAGATCTCGACCAAATGTATGACAAGATGTATCCATTTCAATACTATTCAATGATGCCCTTGTCATAAATGCACAGATTGTAACGTCGCAATCATTCTTTTTCTTTCAGAGCAACTAGTTAACATACATACAGTGCACATACATACACACATATATATTATATATATACATATATATATATATATACATATATACATATATATATATACATATACATATATATATATATATACATATATATATATATATATATATATATACATATATATATATATATATATATATATATATATATCCTTATTTGCGAAAAACAATTCACATTTCTACCATTTTTGGTAATATTGGTTCTTCTTTCATTTCATTTGAATTTGGATTTGACAGAAGATTCTTCATTTTCCTCCATTACTTTAACTTTCATTGATCTTTTGACTTTAAAGTTATATGATAGAGATCATAGGTTTGTTTTTGCAACTTAATTCATGTTTCTTTTAGTGTGAAATTCGTCTTTTGTTCTTATTGTTATATGGAAGAGCACTTGCGCATGAGTGACAACTTGTTCATTTTCGCAATTTTTACTTTTGTGCCTTGGAAGAGAAAAACAAAAGGGTTTACTCGAGCGTAAAATTTCCCTTTTTATTGACCTGCCCGATTGATAACTAATCAAATCACCTTTAATATGGTATAATATAATACATCAAATTTTTGCCAAACATTCTATGTGAAACATAAACTTGATAAAGTGTTTACTTTCTCTTTTTTTTTGAGTGTGTACACACACACACACACACACACACACACACACACACACACACACATATATATATATATATATATATATATATATATATATATGTATGTATATGTACATCCGGGTTTCTTTTTTTTTACATGATATGAAGCGCTTTAGATATCATCCCTGGATCAGCACTGGAGTCAAAATATATACAGAGTACAAGGCAATAACCTGGAAACCCATTCCATGGACTTGGAGCAATAGACGACTGCACGTTGGTTTCGGAACGTCGCACAAGACACTCTGCAACGCTTATTTTTATGCTCCATTTTTTACCACTTTGTAGACCAATGGACAAGTTTGAATGAGAGTCTGTCCTTGTCAGGGAGCCGGTGGAACTGACGAATCAGAGGGATGGACTGCCATGGGAACGTGAACAAACATGAAACACAAGTCAAGAGGCAGTAATTTGTGCTCTCTGTAATCGACGAGCATCAGCTTGAATGATTCCATCAATTATCGATCAAGTACAGTATTGCCACAGCTCAATCCTCAAATCACTATAAAACACGCACAACAGCGTGGCAAAGCAGGCGTGTCGATGAACTTCTTAATCCTCTAAAGATTTCGAATGTACTAGTGGGCTGATCTATGCACCTGCAAAGCATGAGAGTTCAAGTTACTAGCAGCAGAAGAGGTTATACTCCAAAGTTACGAACACGATCGGTGGGCGAGATGATTAAGCTGCCGATGGCTAACTCGATGTTATACGGAGTAGTTAATGATGACGTTGTGAGATAAGAGAAAGAACTTCTGTTTTCCTGCCTTGCTGAGTTCTGGCCAATTCACAGTCAGTCATCCATCACGTCTGTACATTTCTAACGGCAGCATACCATCTGGAAAGTGCTCTAATGAAAGCTTAAGTATGACACTTCACGGATAGCCAGAGTTATACTCAAGATAGATCTAATCATCATCGCCATACGCGTGACATATTACATCATCATCTCCGTTGTTGTTGCTTTATTACTAGAAAATTTGATTTCACACACACACAAGGAAATTTTGTCTTTTTTTTAAATTAGACATTATTTCGGTGACATATTTTATGTTATAATAAAACTGTTAAGCTATTCACAACAGCCTTGACTGTCTTGACTCTTTGATCTCACCTTCAGGTCCATCGTTGTGATGGTGTTATGTAATCAGTCTGATGAATTATACTTCGTTATGTAACTTTACACTTAAGTGGCAAAAAAAGTCAGAGTTCAAAAAGGAAGTGAGGACAGCATTTATAGTATAAAAAGCCACTCTTTTCGACTTTCTACCTCTTTTGTTTCTTGCCATCACAAGGGTTTCAAAGGAGAGTATCAAAAATTTATGGATGGCTTAATGATCCGTTATGTAAACGTACCATAATTCACTATTAATCAACATCAACATATCACTACTCATAATAATTGAATAAAAAGTGAGAGAAGAAACCCTTTTTTCGGTGGTTATGGTGGTGGTCAGTGGCGGATCCAGGCGGGGGTCACCCCCCCCCCCCTTTATTTTTTATAGTTGAAACAAAAGAAATAAAAAGAACAAATGGGGGGTGCGCCCCCTTAATTTTGGAATGGCGCCCCCCCCCCTTTTTTTTTTTTTTTTTAACGGAATTCCTGGATCCGCCCCTGGTGGTGGTAGTCATGGTACACCATGTATTCCTGTTTGGATACGAGTGTGGTCCTGAAAGGTCCACATTCATATGCCCCCCCCCCCCCACACGTTACCACCGCAGACAATGTATGGGGCAAAATGCATGCTGGCGGTCATTGTGTCGATTTACTTCGAAATGCCGTCTGAAGAAGCCGTCTGCATCAAGTTTCACTTTACAGACAGAATTCTTAAAGCAAACTTTTATTTTTGTCTCGACACAAGAGTGGATATATGCTGCATGACTCAGTGAGGGTCATGCTAGAATTTCCGTAGTGACCTCCTTAATTCGTCAGGTAATATCCCTTTGTAGCGAGTTAAGAACGACGAGCCAGACAATTGACTCTGACAACACATGCAGTCATAATATATGCATAATAGTAGTCATGAATGCTTGAAGTAATAGAAATAAGATCCCCCCCCCCCCAAAAAAAAAAAAAATACACCAAACGAAAACAAAACAAAATATTGTACAAAGAGACGCATAGACTTAACGCACGCATTTAAGTCATAGATGTTCTGCATATGAGGCACTGGCTATAACCTTGAGCCATATTCTTGAATTTCGAAGAATTAATACATGAGTGCGTAATAATATCAAAGGTGAATGTGAATGTGTGTATAAAGTTAGAGGCATCATTACTTAATGAATGACAGTCACTTCGCGGTCTACCCTTTGTAGCGATGATAAGGTGGCCTAAATACAGACATCGAAGCTCATCTTATAAGCCTATGAGGCAATCAATGCTGAAAAGGTGGGTTTGTTTGGTTCCTTTGGTTTTGTTTCTAACTCATCATATTCATTCAATACCATAACAAACGCCAAAAATGTGTCTTACCTTTCCAGACTCCCAGTGAAACTCTCGGAAAAAAAATACAAGGATATATCTTAATATTCATATATGTCTAATATTCGTCAGACTCGTCACGCGCATCATGAAAATTTTCTCAAATTAATTGGCTTTCGTGAAGTAGGTACTTTAAAGTCAAACTTTCTACTTGACAGAGCAACAATGCGTGTAATTTAGCGCAGAGGGGGAGATGTTGGAACCATTGTCGATAACCTTGACTACTCATCCTCGATATCAAAGCATTTTTTTATCCTGAACTGACACTCAGCAGCCCTTCAGATCATTGCAACGGAGCATTAACACAGGAAGGAGGTGTCGGTAGAGCGGGGAAAAAAATCCTGCAAAATAAAACAGATCAATTATTGGTTTGCATATTTGCCTTGGGAAGGATTTATCATTTTTACGCACTGCAGTGTATGCGTGTGTGTGTGCGTGCGTGCGTGTGTGTGTGTGTGTGTGTGTGTGTATGTGTGTGTGTGTGTGTGTGTGTGTTGTATGTGTGTGTTCTTGACGTATTTGATGCAGGATAAAGGTGATATATTTTCTACATGTGTCAAGATTGTTTCAATCAGTTTTCACTCATAGATGTCGTCTCTAGGCAGGTCGAAAACACGATTTACGACTGGAAAAGACGGGCATGGGGATTATAATGAATACAGCGGGACCAGGGTTCAGCAAGAGAGATGAGAGAAGCGAATCGAATAGCGGGTAATCAGACTATCGATGATACATATAAAAATAAACCCAATACACATCGGAAAACAGACCGGACATGCAGGAAAACATCGTGTCGGAGAACTAATATCTGGGGAAAATTGCGGATTTACCCTTGAAAGGGACTTGTTATCATCACTGTTATGGGCAAATAATTGTCTAAACACTTTCTCAAGGGCATACCTAGTCAGTCGTTGTAACATAATGATGATTGTCGTGTGTGTTTGTATAGGAAGTGAGACGGTGGGTGCATTAAGCAAGGTACTTCTTCATTTCATGGCAGGGGGGAAACAACACTGGACCATAGACACGCAAACATAGAGGGGAAAAGTAAGAAAATGGACAAAGACTTACAATGTTGGCCAGTTCACGACTTTTTCCCAATGCAGTACGTTCGAGGACAAAGACTGGCGTAACTCCATACTAGTGTGCAAAACATATTCGGTTGCAATTACGGATTGCGGTGATACAATTAGACCGGCTAAAATCCCAGGAATTTGTCAGACCCTGACAAAAACTGTCCACCGCCGGCAAATTCCCAGATTAGTTCAACTCAAGTTCAACCTGGCGCTCCTACTTCAAGACTCCGTGTCCCTGGATTCACCATGGTTACTCTAGGGACGTCAAATTATTTCGCTAATGAACTTATAAGAACCCGCAGTGTAGGCTTGATAATATCCCTTTAATGTGGCTTTCACGCCGATCTGTATACACATTCGGAATCAGTTAGATGCGAAGATATATATTATATGTTATATAATAAATAATAAATATATATATATATATATATATATATATATGTGTGTGTGTGTGTGTGTGTGTGTATCTATATATGTGTACAATATATATTCTGTATATATATATATATTTATATATATATATATGTATATATATATATATATATTTATTTATTTTGCACTGTTTTCTTGGGGTGGAGGGGCGGCAGGCACGCAAAACAGGAGAGGAAAAAGAAACATAGGAAATGCTTATACATGTATAATAAATAAACATGTTTAGAGAAGAAATTGTGATAACGATTCATGTATTGACAATGATGGTGATAATCGGGACGTCATTTTACTGCATATACCCTGTGCAAAACGATGAATTCACTAAAACTCTTCTGGCTTGGACGCTTGATCCCTCATCATAAAAATGGGGATGCTCTTGTTATTTTGTCCACGTATCTTGGAGCGGCCTCATTAGCATAAAATTAACAGCTACCTACCGACTGGGGTTGTTCTATAGTCCATCACACTGGTTCTTGCTCATTGTCACTATGCATCATTATCACAATTGTCATGTTAACTAACAAAGGACCACGAGAACTGTAATGATTTCACTGACTGCATGGGAGACGGGAGGTTATGCCTCATGATTGAAATCTTATCCCTCCTTGCTTCCAAGGAATTAAACCTGCATGCCACTTCATGACGTCAGCATTTTGTTTTCCAAAAACGCCGAAGAATAAGCCTTACTTATACGGTTTTTATGCGACAAAAGAGCTTGGAATGCTCAGAGTCCACTCACTTGGCTCGCTTGTGTGTTCATGTTTTCGTTAATTCTTCGGCAGTGGATGCCGGTACTATACACCTGCAATGTCTAAAAAGCTAACACATTACGCGGCAAGATCAAGAATGAGACAGCGGCTGACCACGTGATCGCATGACACAACGAGGAGATGAGTAGAAACGACATGTAAGATGGAGACGACAAACACGAATCCACTACGAGCCGGGACTACGAGTTGTACCCGTGCTCTGCTCTTTTATATGAACAGTGCTTGAATTCACTCGTGGAACGTGTATCTGACAAATTAACCGATTTGTTTTCAATCAGAGGTAAGTCGAGTAAATTGTCCCGGGTGTTGGCTGTGAAAACAAGATAGAGCATAGTATTTCTGGGTTATCACTACAGAACTCCAGTGTGAAGAAAATGAAAAGACTTCCCTACAGGCATCTTTTCCTCGTCAAAGTCTCGAGAAAAAAAAAATCAGGTCGGGTCAGACGACCAGAAGAAACCGTGACTCTCCATTCTGTTGCAAAGAATTCCAATTTATTTTTGTACTTCTTTCATGCATGGTAAACCCTGTTTATAAGCAATGTAATTTATCTTATTCTAATTGGTGGATCATGTCCTTTCATTCCTGAAGTAGATTTCCTCAACATGTATTTCCTTAAATCACTCCCCTAGTTGTCAGACAACATATTCTTCTTGTCAGTGTTTCCCCCTCTTTTTTTGCAAATACTTTGACTACAACGTATCTTTTTCCTTTCATTTTTTCGTTTCTAATTTCTTTTCTCGTTAGAATTTTTGACCAGTATATTTGAAAGTTAGTTCTTATCAACTTAACAAAAGAACGTGAACGGCTCCCCTACAAATTATTAAAACCATCACATTTTTGTCTTTCGTCTTCTCATTACTACATGGAAGTCTCATTAAAATCGCGTCCTTCCCCATCATTTAACACCTGGGGTATCTCACTGAGCGGCGAACGTTTGCGAACGTAGCGAATTTGGGAATTCGCCAGGGTTCGTAAACGGTTGCAAAAGGTTCGTTAACATTCGCAAGAAAGTTCGCAAACGGTTTTTATTGTCGCAAACAGTTTTTCTTGTCGCAAAGAAATTTTGAACATGTTCAAAATTTCTTTGCGAACCTTTGCGAATTTGTATTTTCGCTAACAGTTGCAAACATTCGCAAACATTCGCAAAACACTCGTAAGAATTCGCAAACGGTCGTAATACGGTGTCGCTAACGTTTTTATAGGATTCGCCACTGCTAGCGAACAAGTAACCACATGGTTCCTATATAAAAGCTTCTGAAACAGACAAGGTTCCTCTCTAAGAAAGTTCTTGAAGCTCTTGACATCTCCATCATGATTGTAATTGCTTCAAAAGCTTTTCATATTGACTAAAGTCTGTCCTCTGCAACAAGCACTCTCTGACTCTCTTTCTTTTCTTCTTCCTTTCTTGTTTTTCTTTATTTTATTTCTCTTATGCAGCACAACTCTCTAAAAAAGAAAGAGTGAAAATGTTCACTCTTGAAGGAGTGAATTACAGAAAAGAGTGAGTTTTGAGTGAAATTGGAGTGAATTTTGAGTGAAAATATCTATTTTCACTCATTTTGGAGTGACCTCAGGGATCACTCGAAAATCTTGGAGTGATCCCTGAAGTCACTCCAAAATGAGTGAAAATGAACATTTTCAGTCCAAAATCACTCTAATTTCACTTGAAACTCACTCTTTTCTGTTATTCACTTCTTCAAGAGTGAACATTTTCACTCTTTCTTTTTTAGAGAGAATAGCTGTAGCAGCAGCCTGACAAAGCAGCTCTTCAAGGATATCAATACCTTGAGCCTCTTCTTGGCAGAAATTTATTTCCATATCCTGGAAATCCATCTTGAACGGTTGTCACAAGAGATCTGAATTCAGTGGAAGGTTTTTGATGTCGTTTTATGGGTCTTACTATACACAATCGCCTGGTTCTTTTCTAGGTCCAAGAACATTCGCAAAATTGTCGCAAAGAATTTGCAAACAGTTGCTAATATTTGCAAAATTGTCGCTAACATTTGCAAAATTGTCGCTAACGTTTGCAAAATTGTCGCTAACGTTTGCAAAATTGTCGCTAACATTTGCTAGCATTCGCTAATAGTCGCCACCTGTGTTCGCAAACACTTTCGCAAACATTCGCTAAAGTGTTGCTAATTGTCGCTAAACATCGCTAAAAGTCGCTAACTGTCGCTAATGGCAGAAGCGAACTTTGATTTTTCGCAAACATTCGTCAGAAAAGTTGGCGAATCTTAAATTCGCTACGTTCGCAAACGTTCGCCGCTCAGTGAGATACCAGCTTTAAAGGAAACATGAACTGCGAAGTGTGGGTGGTGCTGGCATACGCACTGAAAGTGCAATATTAGAAGCCATGGCCCTATAAAGAGACGCAAACTTTAAACTCAGAATCAAATCTGAATGTCAATCTGCGATTCATTCTTCTCCCTCTGGAATTTTTCTCCTCTGACAATACAATTCAATGTGCTCATATCACCATCAAAATTCAATGGTTTTCCTGGAATGTGATTTCCTAGAATGTGATTTTTGTTTCAAATGAAACAAAACGCGATAGACGGAGGGACTCACGACCAATTTTCATTACTTCCGAACCCGATATAGTATGGCGAGAGTTGCCGCATTACATTTCAGCACAGATTTTGTGTACAAGTTGCCAGATAAGCTTAGGGCCGAGACAAACGCCACTAAAGGATTTTGCAAAATATTTGAAACTTATCTTCTTCTTTTTTTTCCCCTGATGTTGAGGAAGTTTCGTAATACCCAACAGAGAGTCTGCGAGATTAATATGCGTTATACACATGCGAAAAGCGTATCTCAATATAGCTACATGTATATTTTTACAAATGATTTAAATAATCTATATCAAATGTAATAGCTATAAAAAACCCTCGAATAATATATTATTTATTCATTATTTATCTAGCGATCCACGTCCCACAAGCTTTGCTTTTTAGTGGATCACTATTTTCCATAATCGAATCTATTTTCCGCACGCCCACGAAGTACATGTATGTATTCTTCCTCCTTATTACTATTATATATATATATATATATATATATATATATATATATATATATATATATATATATATATATTTATATATGTTGTTATATAATTTATCTCGGATACTACAAGAATCTTTTGCAAATGTTTGAACAATATCGTTTCAGGACATGTATACTTTGTACTAAGTTTCGATTTTCGTTGATTACAGTTCTGGTTGAAGTGAGGATTTAGCTTTTCACGCTTTGCGAGATATTCAGGAACCACTCTATGAGATGTCAAAGAGCATCCAACTGTAAGGGGTATCAAAATTGGTTTTTGAAAATGGCTGAGATGTCCAAAAACAAGGTGAAACAAAGAGATCCTAATAAAAGGCGTGGTCAGTCGCCTTTTATCAATAGCATTTTTTTTTGGGATATCTCACCCATTTGAAAACAATTTTCACCAAATAAACGTTGAATACTTCTTAAAATTACATGCTCTTTCATTTTTCATACGAGGTTTCTCATTATCTCACTTAGGAATGTTCAAAACATGAATCCCCACCTCAACCAGTACACAAACTGTACAGTCCCTTTAAAGGGTGGTAGATGAATACATGTAGGACAGTCAATTATTGTTGTACTATTAAATATCAAATACATTATCATCGTGATACTAAGCAACTTTACGCAATCTGTCGAGAACGGTCGAAGACAAAATTGTCAGAGGTCGAAAACGGAGTCTGGAAATAATATGACTGTCTTTTTTTTTTGGGGGGGGGTGGACCCCATAATCCTGTGGATATAGAAATTCCTAAAAATACTTCGCATTTCAAACAGTGACACTGACTTTCAATAAGATGTCAGAAAATATCAGACAACACACCTGATAACTAAAAATATGTGACTTAAGCTTGATTACACATCAACATTGCACACATTAATAACGACACACACACTGTCAGCAGCTGTAGAAATTGCACGATGTCTTTTATTTGTTCAAAACTTGGTCATACCAAAAATGTTCGAGGTATGCCGGTATCCGTTTCCAATATATCACTTCATTATAGTACAGATCGGTTTACAACCTTTTCATTGATCCGTTTTGTAAATGAAATCATTGGAGTCATAGGAAGCTTTATCGCCAATCCTTCCCAAAAAAATGCAAATGAAACTATACAGGGGAAACTCGGTATAACGAACACTGCTATAACGAGATATCGGTTATAACGAGGAAATTTTCTCGGTCCCAAATTTCCTTCCACACAAGTCTATGTAAAATGCTACTCTTATAGCGAGATCGGCTATAACGAAATAACTGCTATAACGAGATAAATTTTGTGACTTCCAAACAAAGAAAAACATAGTCAATCAAACCTGCTATAGCGAGGTAAAACAAGATGCCTTCGGTAAAGCTTTACTTCGCCTGTGCTATCATCTTCCGAGATTGTAAAGCTTGATGCGCCAAAAACTGTCTTGTACACACATAATCATTTTCTTCAGTGCACTCCAGCTAGCAGTGCATGTTGTACGTGTAAGTGTGTGTGTGCGCGCACACTGATACATGCAGAAAATGTGGTGGGACGGCCATATGCATACATGACATCATCATGACGTTTAGCAGGTGTGAGGCAATCTGATGCTGTGATTGGCTTTCTACGAAGGGAATTCCCCATCTTTACACACACGCAGTCATAATGTACATACAGAATGTGTCACATACACACACAGCATTGTGCAGACCACTGATATTCAAGCTTTCCACGCAACACACACCCATACAAAACCACACACCAATCCACAGACGATCTTGATACAATCGCAAGCTATACGAATTCAAACATTGACTATTAATAAGAAACACATTCTTGATATTGGATTTCCTTGGCGAAAAACATTTTCTTACCCATAAAGGTGAGTAATTCCCTCACACACAATATCAAGTTATCAGTATTGATTGAAATATGATGGGTAGTCCCACATGTGCAAATTAATGTCTTTATGTTATGCCTTCTTTTATGCCTACTGATATAACGAGATATCGGCTATAACGAGGAAAATGACTCGGTCCCGACCATCTCGTTATATCGAGTTTCCACTGTATATGTCGCAATGCGATCCCATGGCCCACATCTTCCTCTAAGTAATCACTAACAGGTAATATCAAATTTTCAAGACAAAACTTTGAGCTATTTTCAAAATATGGGAAAATAGTGACACGTTGGCATTATGATTTAACTTTTGACCCCATGGCCCATATCTTTCATTACAGAATCATTGTGCAGAAATGAAAGTTTACAAACCTAGTTTAATCAAGTATATGTACTGAGTAATTTTCAAGAAATTGAGAAAATAGTGTAAATGCAGCATTAAATAGCAGATGTTTGGATTTTCTCCTGTCATTTGACCTTTGACCTTTGACCTCCATGACAACAGAATTTTCAAAGGAATCATTGTCAGGGTGTACATGCATATATAGGCCTATACTAAGTTTCATGACGGTAAAATGAGCCATTTCTGAGATATGGAGAAAAACAGAAAATTACAGCATTTTCACTTCACCTTTGACGTTTGAACTTAAAACAACATGACCCAAAACTTATCCTAGAAATTTTTTACCTGGTGAAACATACACATGTTTCATGAAAGTACCTCCATTGTACAAGCCCCCCTCCCCCCCCCCCCCGACTAAACGCGTCACTCAAGTAATCTCCCTTCGTACTTTTCAGATCACTCAAACTGAAATATCATACATGTACTGAAGCATTTTATTCTCGTTAGACCTAAGCCGGTTGAGTAAACTAGCTCAGATTGTCCGAGAGTGTGGAAATGACAATGCCAGTCAGACTGTGGACATACAATGAATCCTGTTGCAAGCATTGGTTTTGTGGGAAAGGGTCTGTTTTTGGTGTGTTTTTTTGTCAATATCAAATATAGAGTTTCATAAACCATAGTTATCACAGTGTTTTGTTTTCCTTTCTGTACACCTGACCTAAAATTAGAAGAAACATTTTACACACATTGATCAAAAAGGTCTCGACACACATTGACCAAAAAAGGTCTCGAAACACGTGTGAGATCTCATAAGGACATTATCCATTGAAAATGATTGCGATTCAGAACATGGGTTTCATTGAGGAATTCTGTCCGTTTGAAAGGAGAGCTTGTTTGAGGTCAGGATAATTGTCTATCACACATATAGGGGACTTAAACATGGATTTAACTGAAGAATACTGTTTACTAGAAAGGAAGTCGACGATTAATAATTTGAAAAGAGCATAATCATTGCACAATACTGGGATAGGTGCAAGCAATACTGGAGATGTGCAAGAATGCATCTAATTACACTCACTTCTTGTGCTTCAAAACAAACTTCAGCGTTGAATAACAGCTGATAACATTCCTTGTGTTTTCACAAATTGTGAAATATTCTCGTATGCTTGATACTAGTTTACTTGTCCATAACATATTAAACAGGAATGATTATCCAAAATATGCATGTGTATCTTCCATGGTGACTAAAGTGGTTGATTGTTTCAATGGACTCAGTTTTCATTCTACACATTCAACGAAAGCATGCATGAAGAGAAAATGAAATGTATGCGTACAACAAAAATCCAATTCGTTTAACGAACTTCTTATAAACTAATTGATCAGGGCTGGTACAAGGTGGTCCCCAGAGAGCCCCTATTGTATCCATGAAGAAACCCTCAAGGTAACTGGTAATTGGTATGGCTTGCAGACTAAATTGATGGCGATATAGGAAATGTTAACCCAATAACGTCCGGTGATAATCGCATCTTCATTGATGGTAGCCCGTCCTTTGTTCACACATTATCACAGCTCAGTGAGGAATTTGAAGGGGCTGCCGTTCTCAAGGGTGCACACAAAACGTTCCCCTGCCATTTACACACGCTCCTTCTGTACCACTCACATGGGCACACAGTCATCATCGTGGTTGGGTGTACTCCACAAGTCAAGGTTAATAGTCTGTCTGTTAGGTATTTGAGCTCTGAACACCAGAGATAAGTACCTGTATTTGAAAGGCTGCCAGCATGGTCTGTGTACAATTTAGTAACAATTATTTTGAAAATTAATTATTGTGGTGTTCTTCTGCATGGAAGCACACAGTGTTTTTTATCTAATAATAGGCAGAATTTTATAACATCAAACAGTACACCACATGCTGAAATTATCCATAACTACTGAATTTTACTTATAAGTAGCAGCTATTGTGACGCGCCGTGAACAAGGTAATGCCAATAAAGAGGTCCGCAGCAAGTAATGGCTCTCGGAACAGGACATGGCTTCCCAATCGTGGTGTTTTGCATTGTTGTGATGGGTGCGATCTGCCTAGAATGGAGTGGATCATTTTGCATGCCATAACGTGGTGATTGGGTTGAGTCATGACAAATTGGGGGCTTGTCCGGGAAAATGAACAAGCATTCCCGTTTTTTTTTCTTTCGCATGTTCTAAGCGGATTGCGGTGAGGACTCTCACGTTTAGTTGTACACGTGTGCTGTAAGTATGTAGTGTATAACATTGAAGATGTATAGGCTCGAGTACAGTTATTGTAGACTATAGTCGTATCAGGCCTGTATATACACTGTAATTGTTTGCATGTAGGTTCTCATAGGCCTCATGTGATTTGGTGAGGATTCTCACGTTTGGTAGTGCACATTGCGTATAACATAATTATGTTCCACAGGCTTGGGCAGTCACTGAGAGTGTCTGTAGTCATACAGACTAGATCTACGTTTTGCATGAAGACCTAGTGCAGATTTGGGTGAGGACTTTCACGTTCTGTAACGTTGATGGTTTTTGCATGAAGGTCTCGTGAAGATTTGGGTGAGGATTCTCACGTTCAGTTGTGTGCGTATAGTAGTGCATAACCATATTGCATATAGGCTCGCACGTGTCTTGCAGTCGCAGACGGACAGTCGAGCGAGTAGTGTGTAGGGCTGGTGCAGTTTGTGAGTGTGCGTGTGGTGGATGTGTAGGTGTATGTTGGGTGTGGGGGCTTGCGTACACTTTGGCTACGGGTCACGCTTGTTGTTGTTTTGTTTAGTGGCGTTTCAACTCTCTTTAGAATATTTACGCCAAACACTGCTCCATAAATTTCTTTTCCTTTTATATTTTTCTTTCACCAAAAAGAGAAAAGAAAATATCGTAATGAGAATCCTTGGTCAGCTGTCGGTACGTCTATTTGCCTGCTTAAAGTACATGTATTTAAGCAGGCATTTCCTGGAAGGTTAGCCTCGGTTAAAGGCGTTGGTATTTATCCTTAGTAAGGCTAAGCTTTTGCCCAATCGTGCTAGGTGGTCGTTTGTGTGGGGTGTGTATACACTCATTTGATATCTCTAGATCACATGCTAATTTGATGCAGTGGCGTTTTGATTATACGCCTGATTTCAAGGCGTAGGGATTTTGTTGTTTTCTGCTATCGCAGAAATGTTTTACCTATTTTGCGTGTGTGACTGGGTTCATGTGCACATGTATACTCATACATGGTGCATTCTTTTTTGGCAGGCTTTGTATTTTTGTGAGGAAAGGTGATTTCTTGCAAGTTTTGATTTTGATATTCCCACAATGGCTGGTGTGGTGTAAAGCTTTGTTGATGAACCCACTCTGGATGTTTTCAACAACCTAGGGAAGGCAGAACTAGTGATAATCGCTCGACTTTTAGAAATCCCGATCAAAACATCGGATCGAAAAGCAGATATCAAGGGCACAATTTCAGAGCTTTCTACTAATACTGGTATTTGGTCTGCCTCTGTGTCAGCGGATGAAGCAGGGACAGATAATGATAAAATTACCGCACCTATGGTAACCTCTTCAGAAAGTAAACTGAAGAAACTCA
Organism: Diadema antillarum; assembly: GCF_040938485.1. NCBI lineage: Eukaryota > Metazoa > Echinodermata > Echinoidea > Diadematoida > Diadematidae > Diadema > Diadema antillarum. The sequence continues at coordinate 520,624 of NW_027271524.1, read as the reverse complement.
AGGTCCAGCTTGCTGGAGTTCGAGACAAAGAAGATAGAGTTCCAAATAAATTTAATCCATGCAAAATCAACGGTGAAGAGGTGCGTCCAACCAGATCAGCGGCCGAACCTGGAGGAAAGGGAAGTACATGTACTAGGAAATGGTGCCAGGAGAGCTGCTGTCCTCAACTAGAAATATCACTTAAGGTGATTAATACCCCCGCCCCGAGACGACAGTCTTACCCAAGGAATGATCTTTCCTTGATCTTCTGCCATTTAAATGCCGTTACCATGGCAACGCAGCTTCCGACACGTCCAAAAAATATGTCTTGCACATCTTCCCACCAAGACTATTGTGTGTGCCACATTTCATAAGCTTTTGTCAAAAACTGAGCAAGTAGTTCAATCCACAAGATCTTTCCTTGATCTTCCACCATTAATATGCCGCTACCATGGCAACGCAGCTTCCGACATGTCCGAAAAATATGTCTTCCACATCTTCCCACCAAGATCAAGGTGTGTGCCACATTTCATAAGCTTTGGTCAAAAAACTGAGGAAGTAGTTCAATCCGCAAGATCTTTCCTTGATCTTCTGCCATTTATATGCCGTTACCATGGCAACGCAGCTTCCGACATGTCCGAAAAATATGTCTTCCACATCTTCCCACCAAGATCAAGGTGTGTGCCACATTTCATAAGCTTTGGTCAAAAAACTGAGGAAGTAGTTAAATCCGCAAGATCTTTCCTTGATCTTCTGCCATTAATATGCCGTTACCATGGCAACGTACTTTCGGGTACTGTCAAAAAATGCGTCTTGCACATCTACAACCAAAGGCACACATCTGTACCAAGTTTCATGGAAATTGGGCAAAAACTGAGGAAGTAGTTTGCAACACAAAATTTTCCATCATTTTGGCTCATAATATGTGAGCTGTTACCATGGCAACATACTTTTTGTCACTGTCAAGAAATGTGTCATGCTGACCTATATCCTAAGACAAACATTCAATATGAATTCCATGAGAATTGGAAGAACACTGATGAAGCAGTTTTGCCATGAAGCATTTTGCCCTATATTTTACCAATAACATACCGTTACCATGGCAACGCACTTTTTGCCACTGCGGAAATATGTGTCTTGCACATTAATATATTCAGATGAACATCTGTACCTAATTTCATAAAAATTGATCAAGAACTATGGGAGGAGTTTGCGACGCAAGATTTGTACCCATTTTTGCCCATAATATGCCGTTACCATGGCAACGTACTTTTGGGTACCGTCAAAAAATACGTCTTGCACATCTACAACCCAAGGCACACATCTGTGCCAAGTTTTATGGGAATCGGTTGAAAACTGAGGAAGTAGTTCGCGACGCAAGATTTGCAACGGACCGACCGCCCGACCGACCGCCCGACCGACCGTCCGCTGATTCCTATATACCCCCTTCAAACTTCGTTTGGCGGGGGTATAATGACGATTATGTACTTACCTACAAGGGTACATTCAAATTTGCTCAGAGCAAGAAAGGAGGCCAGGCTGTGCCAAGAAAAGGAGCTGCTGCTCCGAGCACTCCCTAGCCTGATTTTGAGAAAACGCCGAAGGCTTGCTTCTATTCCAAGAAAGAATGACATGTGATGTCAGCTTGCTTAAAGTTGAAGAAAAAGAGAGGAAAAGAGGGGATCAGCAATCCCAAAACATTGCTAGATACTTTAGCTACCACTCGTAAAGAGCATCTGCCCTCTTCTGAATGTGTGGCAAAGAATTACTGACCATTCATACCTTCAAGGTATGTTAGTTTGACGTCTGGTAGTGAGCAGGTTCAGGTTCAAATCTTGAGAGATACAGGAACATCACAGAGTTTCCTATGTGCAAGTACATTGCTATTTTCAGTGGAACCTTTTGTGAATTCACAAGTGTTTGTGAGGGGGTTAAGGTGGGAGTGCCCGAGTGCCTCTTCGTAATATCAAACTGACGAGCAATCTTGTCTGCAGCTTAGTCGCAGGTGTCTTGCCTACATTACCAGTCGAAGGTGTCGCCTTATTGCTTGGCAATGACATCAGTGGAGAGATTTTGCCTCACTTTCTCCCAAGTACGACACCCGTTGTTGATAAAGCCACAGAGAAATCGGTTCAAGAGATGCCTGATGTGTTTCCCTCACGTGCCGTTACCAGGTCTTTGGCTCGTGAACTAGAGCAAGAGGAGCAAGATGATATCTTGGCTGATACTTTCTTCTCTAGACTTGAAGAGTCTAGCAGCAACGATGATGCATATATTGACCATGGTCAAATGCCAGAGATCTCTCAGCAGAGTTTGGTCGAACTGCAGGGCAAAGGCCCTGAAATAGTGCGCCTTGCAGAGTCACTTGTACCTGCATGAGGGAGAGGAATTGAATGAAACTCTGAAGTTTTACAAGAGGGATGGTATCTTGATGAGGAGGTGGCGCCCTCCTGATGCTACAAGTGATGAGGATTTTTGAGATGTTCATCAGATAGTGGCACCAAAGACATATCAGAAAGAGATCATATCTCTTGGCCATGAAGCACCATTGGCAGGTCATTTGGGTATCAACAAAACCAAAGAGAAGGTGCTTCGATCTTTCTTCTGGCCAGGTTGGTGACATGATGTCGCAGAGTTTTGTCAGCCTTGCCATGTGTACCACGTAGTTGGCAAGCCAAACTAGAAGATTCCCCCTGTCCCTTCAAGGTCAACTCCAGCATTGGATGAATCATCTATATAGTTGGGTCATTGTGGATTTATTCGGTCCTCTTCCAAAGACAAAGTAGGACAATTTGTATTTGCTGACAATGATGGGTGCACCTAACCGCTTCCCCGACGCAATTCCATTACGGACGATTACTGTCAAGAATGCCAGTAAAGTTTTTGTGAAATTCTTTACAATGGTAGGACTTTACAATTGTGTGCAGTCAAACCAAGGGTCTCATTTCACCTAAAAAATCTTCCGACAGGTGATAAGTGAGTAACGTGTAGAATGTAGGAACACAACTGCTTACCATGTACAGAGCCAGGGAGCTCTTGAACGCTTTCACCAAATCTAGAAGAATACATGATGCGTGTGTCTTGCAGTGAGCATGAGAAAGAGTGGGACGAGGGCATTCCTCTACTCTTGTTTGCAGTTTGAGAATCAGCCTTGGAATCTCTTTGATTCAGTCCTTTCAAGCTGGTCTTTGGCCACTCAGTTCGTGGTCCCTTGAAGATCGTGCGAGAAAAGATCTTGGCTGAGTCAGAGTCCAACCTCTTGGACTATGTGTGTAAGTTCAAGGACAGACTTTCTTGTAGTTGTGAGCTAACTGCAGGTCATCTGAAGGAAGTGCCACGCATGCCGTTGGGCGTATGTGTGGAATGTCTTATGTCTCAGAGAAGGTGAAATCCCTTGTTCAGAGTCAGCAATGGGGACTGGACGCTCTGTGAATTTATGGAACAGTATAGCCGGCGGGACAACGTAAAGATTACGGTGGGCCAGAAGCTGTGCAGCCAGTCAATGAGACTGAGGATACAAACCAAGTTGTTATAGACTTGGGCAAGATAAAAAGGTGTTGAGATTGACCCGCGGGATATCAACGTGAGTCATCGTGTTCGGGGAGGCAGAGTCGGGCCTCGGCCCATTGTGGCCAAGTTCGTCAAGAGGAGCACGAAGTCTGCCATCATGTCGGAGAAGAAGCTGAAAGACGTCGGCCTGTCTAAGGTTTTCATCAATGACGACATTACGCCCCTAAGAGGAAAGATGCTGAGGGCCGTGAAGAGAGACCAAAACGTGGAGAGAGCCGTCACCACGTCACGTCGGAGGGAAGGATTACATGTTTCTTGGAAGGGTCAGAATGGCACACGTCCTCGAAAAATCACAATTGAGAACCCTGATGATCTCTTCAAGTTAGGGTGGTCGCAGAAACAGCTGAAGGAATCAAAGTTGTTCTTGGACATCTAGGACAAATCCGGCCCCCTCACCATGATGATGGATTTAACGTTAGCAATTCAATTTCAAGTCCTAATTACATTCATAATCAATTGTGTTAAGTGCAGTTGATTAAACTCTTAAAATAGGTAGGCTAAAAGTTTGTGGACTGCGAAGTACTGGAGTACCCTTTCTTTAGGGGTGATTCTGACATTTTTGAACATTTTGACTTTTTTTTTCTGAAGATTTTGACATTCTTGTTTTTACTCAAACTTTATGGGATCCAGGGTTTGATGTTTTACTGCCAGGGTGTAATCACTTGTCAACGGCAAAGAAAAGTGAAAAACATAAATATGGTGGCATACGTGGTATCTGTATTTTTGTTCGTGAAGTTTATTTTGACTTTAAAAATATGAGAGAGAATCCTTTCTCAGAGTCAATTTTCTCGCTAAAGCTTGACAAAGAGTAGTTCGGAATAGACTTTATTCTAGGCGGTGTGTATATTCCCCCAGAAGGGTCAAAATATCATGACGTTGACGTTTACGATGTCTTAAGTGAAGATATTATAACTTTTCGTTTTCTTTTGCCCATTTGTTTGATTGCGGACTTTAATTCACGCACAGGTCAGTTAAATGATTTTTTAATATTGTATCTCTTCTGAGAAAGGTTTTGATGTGGTCGGTTCCAAACATTTTGTTTCTGAACAAAGTTTAGAAAGTGTAGGTAGTTATACAAATCGAGCTAATTCTGATAACTTTGTTAATAATGGTTGAGTTGCTCAAGGGCATGGATCTAAGGATTGTAAATGGTCGTTTTGGGAGTGATAAAGCTTTGGGTGATTTTATATGTTTGAAAAATAATGGTTCTAGTGTGATTGATTATGTTGTTATACGAGATTAAAATGGGATAGTAATAAACTTTGTAAATATAAAGATGTTTTTTTTTTTTTTTATAGTGATCAGGGCTGGTGGAGCGTTTTGAAAAGTGTGTGTGTGTGTGGGGGGGGGGGGGGGGAGTCCCAATTCCGGATTTTATGGGCTAACAAGCGACAAAAAAAAAAAAAGATGTACCACTTACACACTTCCTGGTTCAAAAAAGTGAGAGCCCAAAATGGTGACACCAATTATGAATTCCTTTGCATGGTGCAAAAAAGCAGGGGGGGGGGGGCTCTTGAGTGTTCATAAATCTAATGCTAGTTGCATGATCTGCGGGGAAACAGGGAGATATAAGCTTTCGAATATAGTGAATATGGGAATAATTAATTTTTGGTGTAGTTTACATACTGGAAAACAAACTAAATTGTCTTGTACAATTTACAGGTTAATTAAGTTGATGCATGATTATGTTAAGAACGCTTTTAGTTCTAGGTGGATTCAAAACGTTAAGTCAATCTTATGTAGAAGTGGTTTTGGAGGATGTTGGGATAAGTAGGAAATCTTGGATGTCACGTGGTTGAAACGTACACTCGATCTTCGGCTGAAAGATATTGATATACAAGTTTGGCTGAGTGATGTAAATGATAACGGCCAGTGTTTGAATTATAGAATTTTTAAAGAATCTTAAGCTTTTGAGCATTATCTTGTTAAATGTAATCGCGAGAATAGTAGAAACTTGATGTAAATTTCGCTGCAGAAGCCATCATCTCCCCATTGTTAGTGGGCGTTATGAAGGATTACCAAGGTCAAGCAGATTGTGTACCTTGTGTAGTGTTGGTTTGATTGGTGATGAGTTTCATTATATGTTCCAGTGCGAGTACTTTTCCGAGGAACGGAAAGTTTATATTCCAAAGAAATACTCAGTAGATAATTAGGCCAAATACTTTGAAAATGAATGCGTTACTCAATACTAAAAATAATGAAGGTGCTGTTTAAACTTGCCTAGTTTGTTACAGTAATAATACAGAAGTTTAGTTCATAATTCTTGTCAAAAGTTTATACCTATTTTGCCTCTATGTATATTTATATTATTTAATGTTTGTTATATCCTTGTTGTTAGGTGGTATCTCATCTCTTGCATTTTTCCAAAACTGCCATTTTGTGATTGTTTTATGATGTAAAATATTGTAAATATGTTACATTTCTCGTACTCCGGAAGGGGTCGAAAGACGTGAAGTTCAAACTTCAAACTTCAAACAGGTATACACTAAGTTTCCAGAAAATACCTTCAGGCAGTGCGTAGATATGGGTGAAAGTGAAATTTTGAGTAATTGACTTTGACCCTTTTGACCTTTGACCTTGAACATGTGCACCCAAAAGTTGATAGGCACAACTTCACTCACTTATACATATACAAGTACATGCAAGGTTTCATTAGGATACCTCAAACGTTTTTTTTTAGTTTTGCTGTCCACAAAATTAATTACGGACAGGAGGATGAACGGCCGGACGGATGGACAACCCGAAAACATAATGCCTCCAGTGACACTTTGTGGTGGAGGCATTTTGGTGTTAAAGTTTTACACGTACAACGACTACCTTCACTACCACATACACATAAACAACTATACCTTTCAATATCTTTCAGAAATTATGAATTTTTTTTGTGGGCTATTTTTCCATAGAGAACTAGAATTTCTCAAGCCACCGTCTCTCGACTGAGAGTTGAAAATTTGAAGTCTTAACTGTTTCTATCTTTCTTGGGTTTTTTTTTATCTTGTAGATCAAGATACTGAATCATGCAACACCAATTTATTTCTTGAAAATGTAAGGAATAAAGAATTCGAATCATGAGTCACCTTCATTCAAAATTGTTAAAATGTATATAAATTTGACTGAAACTGAAGAGTATCTTGAAACTCATTGATTCCACAATACATAGAACACAGTAAAAGGGCATTTTCCTGGTTTCTTTATCAGTCAAGTAGTGGAATTTATTCTACTTGAACATAAACTCAGTAAAATACACTCAAATCCTCCTTGACAAGCTATGTTGATTTCCATACAGAAGCTTTGATACAAAGCAGCACATATGAAATGATATTCGTAATCTATCCGTAGTGTGCACAAAATAAGTTAGATATAATATCTTCTTAAATACGAGGAAATCATACATAGATCCCATGCTTGAAAAACAATAAAAGATATTTGTAAGAAAAAAAATAATACCATTAAAACTCCCAGCTCTTTCAAAAGTATGGTTGCTGTGCAATTCTGTAGTAGGGGAAATATAGAAATAATGCATCACTTACATTAGGGTCACATAGCCATACTCAACTCTGTAAAGCAGTAGATAGCACCATTTTACTGATTCTCTGACTATGCTTAGAAAAAAAAAAAGTTCACCTACATTTGTAGGCAAGACTTCTGTGCCTTACAGGAAACTTCTCCCTTACAGGAAGTGTCTGCCAGCAAAAGGGACCTTCTCTTATATGCTGTGTGAACGAGTCTCCACTGCTCATGCATTCTCATTGCATTAGATAGTGTGTGGTAGTAAGTCCCATTTGCTGTTATGAGCTGTACTGGGGTAGTGTTCAAAATGCATTCAGTTCCATATTGACACACTCTTCCATAGAGTCCACAGTGATGAAGCAGTCCATATCCAAAAATATTCCAGGCTAACACTGATGTTGTAGCATGGCAGAATCATCTGCACTATGGCTTTTGTCGGTTTGATGCTACGTCAGGAAGAGTATCTGCATAGGAAGCAGAAGATATATTGAAAGGCAACAAATATCAAAAACATTAAGAGACCTGGTTCCTGGTAATAAAACTGACATTGTAATGGCCAAAATATCTAGAACTAAATTTTTCAGTTGATACTGATGTCACAGTGCCCATCACAATATTCACTGCTACTTCCATTTCATTATCATTGTACTACACCTCTACTACTCTTTCTGTAAGTGTTACAGCATTAATTGTAAGGAAAAATTGTAAAATTGTAAAATTACTGAAGACTTCTATTGATATTGCAATCGATATGATTGTTACTGCAACTACTACATAATTTGTGATATGAATGACAACATGCAATATTTATTCATTATAGGGAACGATAATCTTCTGCAACATCAGATGATACTTCCAATAGTGATTTGCATGAGGATATCAAGGACAGCATGGTGTTTTAACTTGATACTGACATTGATAATGGCAATGAAAGCTGTTACAGCGACGCCTATTTCCACAAAACATCTATGGGGAATCTAACACCTCAGCATTTAAATGATTGTCCATCGACAATAATGGAAAAACAACACTGGAAATACAACTTTTAAGTACCAGAGGAAGTAATGCCTTTGCACTCACTATACACACTTATATATGTGGTTAGTTTCACATTCACATTCAAAAATTACTTATTTTTCCAATGTTTGGGCAGGCTCACCATTCTATATACACCATCAAGTTGTGATTGTAGGTTTGAACCTATGAGCTTCAAGTTTCGATGATCACTCTCCATTTTGTGTAAAGTATCCTGTAGAATATTGGATGAAAAAAAATAAAAAAGTGAATTTTTGAATAGGGTAAAATACATATAACATTATGATGAAAAAGCAAAATAAGCCACGGCATATCATGCTCCAAGGAATTCAAACTGTAGGTTATGTGAAAAGTCTGCCAGTGGTTGTGAGTTATCTTTCAATAGTTCTAAACTCTTTCATTCAAATCTAAGGAGTAAATGTCAAATTGAAAGCCTTTTCAATTTCTGTTAAATTTCATCTCTGGACTAAACTTCAAGCCATTCAGCAATTAACCAATAGCAATGAGTGCAACTAACATTAATTCTGTTCTGTGTGCAACAATTCCCCAGACTTCCTACTTCTCACACTCAAATCAAAAGTCATGTTCTATTGGATAGGTTCCACGTTTTGGCCTGAAGAGAAAATCAAACTTTGTTGACTACTACGCTGTACTGTTGGTTCACAAGTCTGGAATGAGAGTAGGAGGACAAGCATTTTTTTTTCTTGCATATGCTCACGTACAACAAAGAATGAGTCAAAGTGAAAAATGTCAGTACATGTGCCATCACTGTTGACAAGACCAGCTATAATCCACCTCATAGGCAATTCCAGTGCTTCAGTGTGTCTGTATTAAAGGGAAAAATGCTGAAAAGGCATGAAAATTGATGCCAATGCTTAGCCAACGTCCTGAGAAAATTGTAACACAGATGATCAATGGCTGTTTCATATAATTTTTTTAAACTGTAAAAAAAAGTATACGCACGAAAATGGCTTCATATGTGTTTCATTTTGAAAGCAGTTAAAGTCAAACACTCTGTAAATCAACAGGATGATGATGAAGCAACCTACGTAATATCAAGACCAGGCAGACATTATTTAACCACAATCATTGCTCGATAATGCAATAAAACAGACTCCTCTCACGTTTGATGACCCATTAAAAAAATAGGGGGAGCTCAATGATTGGATTTCCAGAAAGAGACTCACTAGTCTCTTGTGGAGAGAGCCATTCTACGTCAGCAAAGCTCGATATCTACATGTACGTATCCCATGCATACCTCCGATCATTGGTCTGCGAATTGACCAGTTGCATGCCCATGTAGAAGGCAAGCTAATCTACCATTGGGTCTTAAAGATGTCACAAAATCACTTTCATTCTGATTTGAAAATCAGGTGATAATTTCCTTTTGTTTATTATATCAAGAAATGTACTAGCCACAGATTATAACTTGAGTAGGTTTTAATGACTTCAGAAACATATCTCATATTTTTTGAGAGTGACATATTTTAAGGAGCAGCGTGAGCAGCATATGTCAGCATGTTATGCATGTGATTCAGTGAAAGATAAGGACTTGATTTCATGTAAAGATCATCCGGTAGATGTTTATGCTGTAACTAGTTCTGAAAAAAAAATCATGAACACACACACATACATGTATAAAAAAGGCACTTGCTGTAAAAAAAAAAAAAAAAAAAAAAGCTACTGACAATTGATAATTCGGGTGTGCGTGCAATTTGATGGCTGATTAGTTTAATGTCTTAAACGATTGTGAAAAACAGTCACTGTAGGTATTACATCTGTTGCTTCACAATTATTCCAAATGTGGGGAAAGGTCAAATATGTATAGGAAAGACACAACTGGGCTTCAAACTCATGGTGATTTCAAAAGCTTGTTTGAACTTGGTCTCTGCCTAATTGATGATGATGATGGGGAAACTCGTCAAAATTCATTTACACTCCACAAAGAGGCCCAAGTCAAGGCCAGCAAGGGAATAAGGGGGAGGCAACGACACCAGGGAGGCAAATTATGGCAAAAACACACCGGCACTTTGAATTAGGCATGAGGGATGGGCAAGGAGTGGTCATAAGTAGCAGTTTGTGGCCTTCTGACACATGCCCCGTTGCAACTGGAAGCCACTTGCAAATGGCAATACCAAAGGACACATGTCACATGTCCAATAACTGTATTATGATATAAATATTTGTGTGTAGAATTTGAAATGGTCAATTTCAAGAATTGCTTCCAGAAGACAATGCAGAAATATTTTTTGAAAAGAAAGACTTTTTTTTTAAATCTGGCTCCTCATGTTAATCTTTCTTTTTCAACCAAGAAATGAAGTGTTTTCCTTTGCTATGATGATGCTCTTAGTTATGTTATATACCAGTGATTAGTGATCTTTTCCATTTTTCCCAATTACAATAATAATATCTTATCTGGTAATCATGATAAAACATGTACCACCATTACCATCAACCCACCACCTCCCCCAACATTTTAGTGGGTATTTGAACATCTCTTTCAAACTGTAAGGAAATTTGCTCAATGCCATCCTAGGCAAGTATACACTCGGAAATTTTCCTGATTTACATTTTAAATCCCCCACCCCCAAAAAAAAGCTGCACCATCATAAACTAAAAAGGTGTTGAGTACAAAATTTCAGTATAAACTTAAAACATGTTAATTTGTTGGTGGAGTATTTTGTATGACTTTATCTTGATTTAAATACAGTCACCACTGATTACTTTAATGGGAAACTGTATTCATATAACCATACTTGATCTGCCAGGATTCTATAGAACTTTCTACAGACCTATCAGGTCTCAAGCATCAGGGCATGACACTCATGCCTCAGGGGGTCCTTCTCATGCCCACACACCTGAAAAGTTTTTTCTCACACAATCACAAAAAACAAACAAACAAACAAACAAATGAACAAATAAACAAACAAACCACATATAAAAAAAAGAATTATTCCCAACTACTCAAAACGTTCCATTCCATGACAATATTTTTTTTTCATCAGAACGAGGAAAACTTTTATATTTAGTATGCATCAGATTGCCTGATTTACAGCTTAACTCATTGAAGACAAGGCCCAAGCATACTTGGGCATGTGTCTAACAAGCATTGCGTGTTGTCGCAAAATCAACTCATCAAGAATACCTTGTCTATTTTTGGTTGATGATCTTACAACTGATATTATCACATAACTATGAATTGAATTGTGAAAATAAAAAGGAACTTCTGTGAAGGTGTCACCACCTTTCAATGGAAAATTTGTGATATAATAACATCATCACCTCTGCCAATATAAATGTAATTTTTGATGAAAGTGTAAATGAAACCTCTACAGGAAATGCTCTCAAATGCCTTTTAATAAGCAATCTACTCCTTCTTCAACTGTAGGAACCATAAATAATGAGCGCAGAACCAAGTAAAAACTAGAAATATCACTTAAGGTGATTAATACCCCCGCCCCGTGACGACAGTCTTACCCAAGGAATGATCTTTCCTTGATCTTCTGCCATTTAAATGCCGTTACCATGGCAACGCAGCTTCCGACACGTCCGAAAAATATGTCTTGCACATCTTCCCACCAAGACTATTGTGTGTGCCACATTTCATAAGCTTTTGTCAAAAATTGAGGAAGTAGTTCAATCCACAAGATCTTTCCTTGATCTTCCGCCATTAATATGCCGTTACCATGGCAACGCAGCTTCTGACACGTCCAAAAAATATGTCTTGCACATCTTCCCACCAAGACCAGTGTGTGTGCAACATTTCATGAGCTTCAGTCGAATACAGAGGAAGTAGTTCAATCCGCAAGATCTTTCCTTGATCTTCTGCCATTTATATGCCGTTACCATGGCAACGCAGCTTCCGACACGTCCGAAAAATATGTCTTCCACATCTTCCCACCAAGACTATTGTGTGTGCCACATTTCATAAGCTTTGGTCAAAAAACTGAGGAAGTAGTTAAATCCGCAAGATCTTTCCTTGATCTTCTGCCATTAATATGCCGTTACCATGGCAACGTACTTTCGGGTACTGTCAAAAAATGCGTCTTGCACATCTACAACCAAAGGCACACATCTGTACCAAGTTTCATGGAAATTGGACAAAAACTGAGGAAGTAGTTTGCAACACAAAATTTTCCATCATTTTGGCTCATAATATGTGAGCTGTTACCATGGCAACATACTTTTTGCCACTGTCAAGAAATGTCTCATGCTGACCTATATCCTAAGACAAACATTCAATATGAATTCCATGAGAATTGGAAGAACACTGATGAAGCAGTTTTGCCATGAAGCATTTTGCCCTATATTTTACCAATAACATGCCGTTACCATGGCAACGCACTTTTTGCCACTGCGGAAATATGTGTCTTGCACATTAACATATTCAGATGAACATCTGTACCTAATTTCATAAAAATTGATCAAAAACTGTGGGAGGAGTTCGCGACGCAAGATTTGTACCCATTTTTGCCCATAATATGCCGTTACCATGGCAATGTACTTTTGGGTACTGTCAAAAAATACGTCTTGCACATCTACAACCCAAGGCACACATCTGTGCCAAGTTGTATGGGAATCGGTTGAAAACTGAGGAAGTAGTTCGCGACGCAAGATTTGCAACGGACCGACCGCCCGACCGACCGCCTGACCGCCCGACCGCCCGACCGACCGCCCGACCGACCGTCCGCTGATTCCTATATACCCCCTTCAAACTTCGTTTGGCGGGGGTATAATGAATAGCACAGCATAACCGTGCTGCCTTCTTTATCCTGGTAACATTGGACGACAGAAAATCCAGAATTCACACATTACAGGACAGGTCATTCCAACGGTTTAGTGCTTAGCTGTCTGTTTTGAGCCTCTTGATTTGCTCCATTCACACTGCCCAGTTGTTCAGACTTCATTTACATAATATTCACAACCCACCATTACTTTGCTTAATGTTCTGTCAAGGCATACGTTTAACCTTTACTGAAGAATATTCCTACCTTAGTTATTATCTCAGCAATTATCATATGACACAGAATGTGATCACCCTTGCAAAGACAAGACAAAGTTATTTTAGAAATTCATGCTAGAATTCCATTTAAAAAGTTGTTATTTTCATTAAATTAATGTCATTACTGTCATATTTTCTTGCCAAGATATCATTTCCTTAATTCTACAGATCTACACCTGTTTTTCCCTTCTTATGAATGTGTACTGCAGAACAAAATGTTCCATCTAAAGATATCATGCCTTAAAACGGATTTAGGGATTTCATCAACATATTTCAAATTAAATTGAAGTGTCATTTCTGTATTAAAATGAAGCACAAAAATGAAACTGTGTCAATTAAATATGCATGTGAATCAGTGAAAGATCAGGAGTTGATTCCACAAAGATCAACTGGGAGAGGTTTGGACGAATTTATCATTTCTGCCCCAGAAACTCCACATAATTTATGGGGTCAGCATGTCATTCCAAGTTTGGCTGTGAAGGCAGTATAATTATGGCTTCATTTAAAACCATAAAGCAGGATGTAAATTACTGCCATCCCAGCAAAACTCTGTGATTTATCCCTTCACTATGGTATCACTGTCCGGATTGATATTACCTGTTCCTTGCCACATATGTGTAAGTATCTTTAGAGATGAAAAAAAAAAGAAGAAAGAGATTATAAATAAATGAATAAATGAATATATATGCAGATAGATAAAAATAAATAAACTACTCAAAAAAGTTTGGAAATTTGAGTTTGATTAATGATTGCTCTCTTTATCCCAGTAATAATTGATGCATGCTTGGTAACCACAGAAATATTGTTCAATTTTCCATAAAAATGATACCCTATTTGTTATGATTATGGCTTACATGGAGGTGCAATGCTTTGATAAGTGGGGTAAGGTCAAACTCGAAAAGTTGCAAAAATTACCCCCAAGTTCGGTAAGTCACTCAACTTTTTATTTTCTTTCCTATTGATAAATGAGCTTCCAAATGCCTCTTTGGTTGTTAATCCTGTTGTGTATTAGTGTACAAACATCAACATCAATATGAAGTCAGACAAATGTGTGCATAAGTCAAAGAAACAAACAACAAACAAACATTGTGTTGGTATAAAAAAAAGAGACAAAAATAATCTAATCTTACAGAACTGTAAAAAAAAATGTGTTGATTTGTGGATACTTGCATTCAATGGAGAAACATTTTCTGAGCACTGTAAAACCACATGTGTGTAATATGTTCATGAATATTCATAATCTGATTATGTATTCGTATACGTGCATAAAGTACCAGTGGCATCTATTGTATGCAACAACAAAAAAAAAAAAAAAAGAGTAAAGAAGACAGGAAAGTAAACCACAGTAAATCACTCATTGCATTGAGATTTTTCTCTCCTGAATGGACGGACTTAACAGCCTGTGTCCTTCATACTAAGCATTACTCTGAGATTGGCAAGGTCACTGAAGAGCCATGCTCATATTCTGTCACAGTTGGCATATTCAAAAGCAATAGGTAAGCCGTTCGTTCAATCATTTCCAATCCTATCCTTGGTAACTTGCCATCAGATAAATCTGTATGTGTGTTTACATATGAGATATGGAGAGAAATCAAGAGGAAGAGAGAGAAAGGGGGGGGGGGTCTGCTTCTTCTGGATTATTGGCTCCCATACTGATATGTAACAATCCTTACAAAACAAAAATCATTTGATTGAAACAAAGCACAACCACTTTAATACAGTAAACAGAATCTTGGCTCCCTATCTACAGCAAGACAGAGATAATGACTGTGGGCCTGTGGCAGGTAATTATTTGCCAATTTACCTTTTCCAGCACAGGAGTTGGGAAACACAGATTTTATCCAGGGAAAATGCATCTTATGCAAAAGTGGCAAGTCTAGGTTAAACACTTTCTTTACCAAATTTGTCAGACATACTACTACTAAGAGAAGTATTTTAGCTTAAACAGTTTTGGATGCTCTGAAGATTAACTTCCTGTGACCCTGCTGTCTGACTTAACCCGTTCCCTAAAGGAATATGGTGGCCTGTGTATTAAATCTATGAACATTTCAAAATTCAGTATGGAATGGGTTAACTGCATGTATGAACATCAATCTTCCACACACATGATAAATGCAGGGAGGTGGTGGTGGGGTGGAGTGGGGGCATTGAAGTTACAAGCTTTGATGTACAATGACGATCTGAGAAGTGTATAGCCATGGAATCGCCATGACATGCTACAGCTCTACAATGATGTTGCACACTATCAATACGTCAAGCTGGGAATGGTTGGCGGCAAAGGGTTAAAGGACAAGTTCACGTTAATATAAATGTAGATTGAGTGAATGCAGCAGTACAACATATTAGTGAAAGTTTGAGGAAAATCAGACAACCCATTCACACGTCATGCATTCTTAAAGTTTCTGCACAGACCCTTCTTCATGAGAAGTCTACTACAGTTCATGATTTCACACATTATGTAGAGCGATAAAGGGAAAATAAAAACAGAATTTAAGAAAATTTCTTTTTTTTGAAAAAAAGCACACATTCCCTCAACTTGTTACTGATGTATGTTAAGGGTAATGTCATTCCCTCTGCCTTTTGAAAGAGGCAAGTCAAGTGCTCTTTTATTATGTGAAAAAAAGTGAAAATATGTTGAATATTCTCGATATTTTCCTTATCTGATTCTACGCATGTGACATTACAAGCTATAGTGTAGTATTCTCATCCAGCGAAGGTGGCATTAAAACTTTAAAAATTTGTAACTTTTGAACAATTTTTCTCAAACTATCACTAATGTGTATACTGATATTGCTGCATTCTCTCAATCTTGATATACATTGAGGTGAACTTTCCCCTTAAATGAATAATCTTTGCTTTGCAGAGGCTGCACCCCAGCAGGTCTTTCCATATTCCTCACTCTCCTCAGAAATGAGAACGACAGAGGGAGAGGAAAAAAAGAGAAAGAAAGTTTCCACACCTGGTACTTGAGCAATTCACTGTGGACTGGGCAAGGGTATTGATTTCTAAACATCTCACGGCAACCAGATCAATCACATCAGATTGATTGGGAAAAGGGAGGGAAGGGGGATGGGGAGGTTGAGGGTGAAAGGAATTAGCATCCTCACAACATCACTCCTTAAATGACCAATATGCTCACACAGTCATGTAGCATTACAAGTTTAGAAGTCACAGCCCTTTACGGGCTGAGATATCAACACATGACGGGGAATTCCCTTCCTTCAAAATACTGCTAGACAAACAATCAGTCCTGATTACCTGGCACATCCCTAGCCCCCCAAAATCCCTTTTGGGTTTAATAACCTTCCAACATTGCATGATCCTTCTTATCTTGGGGAATTTCAGATTGACACAAACTACATGTACAAAAAAAGGCATGTGGTACAGATGGAGAGAAATAACTCTGGCGATTAGATGACAATAATGTATTATTATAATAACATTTGTTGTTTTTGTCAGTGTTGTGAAGAATTCCATTTGATGTTTGATATCATCACCATCATGAAAATAGATTCAAATTCAAAACTCAATTCAAAATATTCGTTCACTGACACCTACAGAAAGGAAAAAGGACATAAAATATCAGATACTGACTAAAAAGTGTGTGTGTGTGTGTTTTGATTGCATGCCCTTGATATTATGATACCATAACTCTTGTTGTTCCTGTCAGCAATATTATTATTAATATTATTATCATTATTTTTTTAATTATTAATCATTATAATAATCATTATCATTACTATTATAATCATTTATTTGGCCATACAATTATACAGTACAATGTCATGTAACATACATACAGGGGTATACAGGCACATTTATAAAATGAAACAGAGTGACACATGGGCCAGGGCTCACAAAAGTAAAATTCTTTACTATTACACGGAGGCATTGAGATTCTATGCAATGTTTGCCATCATCATCATAAAAAAAAATCCCCCCCCTCCAAAAAAAAAATAAATAAATAAATAAATAAATAAATAAATAAATGAATAAAATAAAATAAAAAATAAAAAATAAAAAAATAAAATAAAAAAAATAAAATAGAAATAAAAATTCCAATTCAAAATTGAATTAAAGATCTTTAAAAACACTGGCAACCACACAAGGGAAAATTATACATCTCAGATACTGGTTATGTTTGCTGCATGTCCTTTTTATACCAATACTGTAACTCTTGTTGTTTTTCTCAGTTCTGCTGGGATTTTATGAAATATTTGTAGCATTATTATGGAAATAGATTCAAATTCAAAATTCAATTTAAAATCTTTGGTCAATGACACCCACACAAAGGAAAAAGAACACATAATCTCAGGTAATGATATGCCACGATTACTATGGAAATGAACTAATTCAAAAATTCAAATTCGAGATCTTTGGTCACTGGCATTTTAATGCAAGGTAAAAATATGTAACCTCAGAGAGTGAGGCATATCACTTCAGCATAAACCTTCAAGCAACAAATGCTTCAGCTAACTCCTCGCATGTTATGAAACAAGAGACATAGAGAGAAAAGAAGAGAAGGGGGAGATTGGGCATGCAATATTCAAAAGCAGTTTGACAGGGACTGAATAATAGCTATTACGATAAATACATCCTGTACAGTACATGCACCTTGCCAAGGTGAACCTATCCCACAGTACATGAGCATTCGATTACATACTGAGATCTGATGCACGATATTAGATTCTCCAAGGAAGAACCTTCATATGTAAATGAACAATGACCACAATAAAGCTTACAGTCTCCCAGGGTCAGCAAAGGGTGTCCTTGGTCCACAGTTGCCATTGTTTACTAGCTCCTCCGCACAGGCAAGTGTTAACTCAGTGTAATGGAGAGTTTGAATTTAATGACTTCCATGAACATTTCTATGATGAAATTAGCTTGGAGACAACAACATGATGTCCTTGAAGCCATGAACAATAAAGCCGGGGGGGGGGGGGGGGGGATGTCTAGAGCAACTTCATTAAACGTCAAGTTTCTATGGCTTTTTGTATGGATGCGATATCCAGTAAGAGTTGGCATTTGCTATCAAACGTGCACGGCTTGAAAGAACAAGACAATCAGTTTGATTCCACCTACTGGTTATTTCCATGATGTTGGAATGCAACTACTGTGCCAGAAGATGTTTTTTTTTTTTTTGTATCAACAAGCTATAAGCAATTCTACATTTAAGGAAATGGTGTGCGGTACATACAAAACAAAATCCAAAACAAAGCAAAATTGAATGCAAATATCATATTCACAGAATATACAATTACCTACATCAAGCAATAACTTCAATTATTGTATGAAATTATGAAAATAGACTTTTATATTTACTTGACTGTATGAGTTTGCCAGGTAATATTGGGGAAAAAAAGCTACAAGACCATCAGCTTACAGATCTTATCAAAAGTATATTCTGCAACATTTTTCAATTGCCAAGTGTGAATTTCTTAACTGTATTATTACATTTGATTTTACAATCCCCCATATGCTTTAAGGGTTGTTGTCATGTTCTATTAGAATATTATAATGTGAATTATATCTTTCTTTTTTTGTCAGCAACAGGCCTGCCGACTTTTCCCCCTAAACTTTAATGAAAACAATGAAACACCAATATATCATAAGTAAATCTTAATAATGTTCTCTATATAGTAGCATTATCTGAGATTGTGTGATGGGCACTTTAAGTTAATTAGGTTACCATACTTTACAATCACATAAAGCTAGTGGATGCAATTTATTTTGTGGCTAATTCAATGTCAGAGATCAGCTCTCCAATGTGTAGAAACACTTTTATACTTAACATTCATCATCCTACCATAAAATGAAACATGATATCTGAAAAGGTACCAATTTTTAAACAATTTTTGTAGCTCACAAACGAGTTGAAGCGTTCCCATACCAAAATAATCAAGTATTGCAAGAACCTAATCTAGCCTCACATTTACCTTGCTTGGCAGTTTAATATTGAAATCCTAAGTGAGCTTTACTTTCAATATTCTTTAGTCTATTATCATTTATCATTCATATTCTTATTATCATTATTATTATTATTATTATTATTATTATTATTATTATTATTATTATCATTATTATATTTTTAAATACCGAATACCAAATGTATTAATAACAGAAAATATGTGGATGTCTGTTGGATCTCCCTAAAGGTATTTTCTAAATTTATGTGTGTGTCTGTTATTTTTTTGTGTGTTTAATACATTATTTCTGTATCCATGTATATACCGGTACATTGTATCTGCATGTTTTTAGGAATATTTTATTGTATATACTATATGTGCTTTGTAAGAAGCGAATAAAGAGTATAATAATAACAATTATTATCATTATCATTATCATTATTTAGTCCTTCAATAACCGAGTTTGGATCTACACTGAATTTGGGATTACAGAGATCAAGTTGATTCTATATGACTCTGCAGTAAAAGCAGCTCTAAATTTAGGCTGGCTTGGTTTTTTCATGATCTCAGTTCTGAAAGATATGGAGTCATTTTGGAAGAAAGCAGGTCTTGATTTGGTGTAATTAGTAGCAGTACTGCTAGTGCTCAAGGATCAATTTAAGACATAATGATTAAGACTCTATATGATAATGGATTATGCATAACCACAGAGTGAAACAAAGTAATTTTGTATAATACGAAGAGTAAAGAAATGGAGAACAGATTGATCGGATTAATTCACCATTTAAAGTATCAATATCAAATTAAACATTTTCGTTATGGCAATTACTGCAAATGTCGTAGCCAGTTTATTTTGCACTCCCTGCAAATGTTCTAAGCATGTACATCCCTTTACAGATTTAAGAAACTATGCTGAGCCTTATATATTGATTCAACTGATTTATAACAGTACTTGCTATATCTATGTATCTACAATATTGTATGTGTATCTATTTACCATTAATCCACTCTCCATGTTTGTAGTTTACAATGTTACCAACAATTGTTATGTATTTTGTATTTTCATGTAGAATGATGTTTGCTATTACTAACAAAAAGGTGCCTTTGAAAAGTAGAGTTTTGCAAAAGTGAACATGCCAACCCTGCAGTATAAAATGAATTTCAAAAACTAATGAACAAATATAAACTGAAAATGTTTCCTTGAAAGTTAAAACAACAACTGAATATAAAGCTGTTGCATTTTCATGTTGAATAATTGGAAGTTGTAAATGTGTACCCTCCAAACTGACATCATAGATATGAATCATATCAATACTTTAGATTTTGATAGGGTATGGAACATTATAGTTTGATATCCTACATTACTTTGTTTTTTTAAGTATACTCTAACTTTTTAAGAAGCAAACAAAGTGACAGAGGTGTAATAGCACAACAAATAACCCTTGAGAAAGGAGATTATATGTTTAATCGTGTTTTGATTTGATTTGATTTGATTTGATTTGATTTATTTCTGCTTAATTCCGTTACATCAGATATGATTATGTACATGTCATTTATGACAAACAGTTTATCGACACATAGTTTTTAGTACAATTATACAAGACATTTAAATACAAACAGTTTATGGAACACTCGAATTGCTTTTTTCTGTAGGAGAAGTATACGGTCTGTGTTACATTTGTGGGTTGCCCAGATAATGTTGCAATACGATATATATGGTAAAATTAAGGCATTTTACAGGGTAAACAATACACGAGTTGGTAAAAAATACTGAAGCTTAGTTAACAGGCCAAAGTTTCGTGATATAGGGAAAATGATGTGTTTTACATGATCATCCCATTTTACATGTAGGTTTTCATTTATATACACACCGAGAAATTTATTAAATATTTTCCTTTCAAGAGATATACCATCAATATACAATTCATATTCTGGGAGATCAGCTTTTTTACATTTAAAGTGAATGAAATTAGTTTTGCTTAAATTAAGTGCCAGTATATTACTTTTAAAGCACATAGATATTTTCGGTAATTCATTGTTCAGAGTAACAACTAGGTGGTTTAGGTCAGTATGTGAGTAAAACACATTTGTATCATCAGCAAATAATATATACTGTAACATAGATGATGTGTTTGAAATATCATTAATGTAGATTAAAAACAATAACAGCCCTAAGTTTTAAGTTGTATTTCACTGCCCACAGATCTTCAAAAGTTAATAGACCTGTTGAAGGGAAATTCAATGCAATTCAAATGATTTTATTTCCATATGAAGTAATACAAAGGTCTGGCTAGATACGTGAATGAGAGAAAAATATATCTGCAGAAAAGGTATGATTCACAATTTCCTAATTATGATGTACTTTCATTATTACTTTGAATTAAATCAGAGGGTATTAACCATCCTTTGTACTACTGTTTACAGCTGTTTTAGATGCATTTATATGTAATACAAACAATGGAGAAACAAATAGCCATTTTTTTTTTAATTTAGAAAATCTGGGTTTCCTTTCAAATAATGCTCTGAACAGCATTTTCAGTACACCCCTGAAAAGCAATTTAATAATTTGTTTCAAATGATCCACTTTACATATCTGTTCAAAGAATAATATTACATGGCTTGGGGAACATGAAAATAAGAACAACCAATTTAATTCAGGTTAATCCTTAAAACTTTAGTTTGGAAGATTTATAGTCTGGTGCCACGTTCATACTGTGATGTAAGCAGTGTCGAAACCCCTGAATTTGTGTAAAAGACTGTATTGAGATATCACAAAAAGTCCATAAAAGACAAAGAAATTATCAAGGCACCCTATTAGTCTCAGCAAAAAGAAGACCTATTTTATTGTACACCATATCAATGTATTTGAATAAACACAAAGGAAGCAAATGTTTTAATTATGAAATAAAATAATGCATTAATCATTACAAATTATACAGTGTTTTGGTTTTTTGTTTTTTAGTGTTACTTACAGAATTACATCTACCAGAATTTACCATGTATTGATTTTAACTACATGGATGTCTATTATATAGACAAAGATCTTGCCAAGTGCTATGGAATTAATGGATGCTGCTACCAAGAATTCTGTGTAGGCCTACATGAACAACAGTGAGCTCCACAATTCTTATGATATCAACTTAGTTTTCACGAACAGCAGCAAGACTCTTGTTTTGCTTATCTAAAGAATTTGACTGTTTTGATCATCTAATTTAATAGATTAATTATTTTAATAGACAAATACAATATTATGGAATAGAAGAAAGTGCACTACAATGGTTTCAAACTTATTTTCAAGAAATCAGCAGCAACATATGTGTATATATCATTCTAAATCGTATCATGAAAGCTTTATAATTATTATCATTATCTCATTAGGTGTTACTCAAGTATTCAGCCTTGGACAACTCCCGTTTTTATCTCAAGTGATTTGCGATATGTATAATCAATAATAATATGATATAAGGCAACAGTTTGTCTGTGTTCTTATTTGGTGTTGATACCAAGTTTCTTGTCTGCAGTAAAGATAATATGGTTTTGACTATTCTAACTTCTGAAATTGACAAAGTTTTTTATGATTTTAACCTACCAAATTGCAAAACAATATCTATAAAGTTTGTCGAGTATAACAGGTATAAGTAACCAATAGCCTGTTTTATATGTAATAAGTCTGTACATTTTATTTGATTGTATGTTGTAAGTCTAAGATTTAATATCTTACATTAATGTTGAATTCATCTCAAGTCTAAAGTCCGTTATATAATTTGTGATGTCATTTATTTTTCAAGAGATGTGAATTAGATTTGTATTGAATTAATCATTGAATTGAATTGAATTGAATTGAATTGAATTGAATTGAATTGAATTGAATTGATTTAAATTGACTTGACTTGACACTGACTTCTAAGCTATGCAAGCTACGTATGCAAGCTACGGTAGCTAAGACCCTCCAGGTGGCACAACAGTAAATATCATGCATATCCCAGCCATCCAAGCTATGATAGCCAATACCCGAAAGAGTAACTCACTAGCAGTTCAGAGATCCAAATTCCACCCATCTAAGCTACAGCAGCTATGACCTCTGAGGGTGACCCACCAGAGACAACATGCAAATCCAAGCAATCCAAGCTAAAGCAGCTACGACTATGACTTCTGGGGTGCACTACCAGTTCTAACCATCCAAGCTTGTAGCTAAGACCCCAAAGGGGTGACCCATCAGTAGACCACTTCCAGATCCCAGCCATCCTAGCCATGGTGGCTAAGACCTCTGGGGTGCACTACCAGTACAATCACATTCAAATTCTAGCAATCCAGGCTACAGTAGCCAAGACCCCTGAGTAGGTGACCCATTTGGTAGACCACTTTCAAATTCCAGCAATCCAAACTACGAACTGACATCCCAAAGGTGACCCACCAGCAGACCACATCCACATCCCAGCAGAGGTACAACATGCAGCTGAGACAACAGATGACGAAATTTCAGCAGGAAGAGAAACGAAGAGCATGCATGCAATGCATCGCTCATGCAAGCACATCAAGAAATGCCACGAGAAGGAAAATGAAGATCAAAGAAGAGAGATTTGGAAAGGATTTTTGGGACAAGAACTAAGGCAGGAGAAGGGACTGGCTGATCTATAATGGGCAAGAGATTGGGAAGGAACATACAAAGTTAAAGCTGGAAGTGATTCCAGATGCAAGTGTACTCTTGTGTGGCAGCTTCCTAATCTGAATGTGTGTAAAACATTTTTACTCAACATCCTCAGGTATACCTCTGACACTGTAGTGAGATGTGCCTTACTGCTCAAGAAGGAGGGTAGCATTGTTAAGACGAGGAGTTGGTCACAAGAGGGGACATTCTGCTCCAGCAACAAACAATTTTTTGCACTCAGATAAGGGACACACAAATGCAGTACATGGAAATGTCCAAGCCCCAAGTGCCACAGACAGACCAGACCACACACCCACATCATCCATACTTGCCACCTGATCTGAGCATTTCAAAGATGTGTGCAAACTTAAAACAAATGCACAAAATGACACATGTATTTTTTTCTTCATATTACCAGAATGTTTTCAATTAATTGAATCTTGCATTTACAAAACCAGTGATCGACTTGTGCCAGAACTGTCTAGAACATATAAATGCACACTCTGACCCATGACATGATTGCTCTGTTACATGTTCCTGTTGTTCTGGCTACTTCACAGGTGTCATGAAGATCAAGCATGGGGAAGTACAGACAACGACGCAGAAAAAAAAAATGAAACACAGTGAGTGTATCATATCTGTTGACATGCACACAGCACTTACAATTCTTCAAGTCTTTACCTAGGATTACATCTTTCTCACACAAGATACAGTTGTTTTCAAAGAAACTTTGCAGTTTCCAGCAAAAATGGAAATTCAACATACATACTTTGTACGTCTCACAGCATAAAAGAACAGCTGGAATGTGGTTTATGCCTGTGCATGTTTTGGTATCAGGGCAGAGACAAACAATATGTAATATTCTATGCATATTTTAACTGTTCAAGTCAGAGCAAAAAACCTCTTGTTGTTGTCTGCACTCTCATGATTCATCAACAACCCAGAATCCCTTTTTTGACTATTAAAGCCACATGTTCACAGCTGCCAACTCAGTTCATGCTGCAATACAGAGAAAAATGGACTAAGAACCAGGAGCGTATGATCTGAAGCACTTCATAGATGTAATTGGGACATCAAGCTAAATCCTCAAATGCGCCACTCCCTGTCATATCAACAGGCATGTCTACCAGAATCATGCAAGAAAGGTAGCTAAAATAATGAGACAGCTAAAAGTCAACAAATGCAGAAGCTGCCCAACAAATATATTCACAAAGCCACGCCTTCTCTGCTTACTTCCGGGAGTGCAGCTATTGAAAGAGGAGGAAGTGGGAGATACATCCTGGCTTTAATCAGTGCAGGCAATAGCACAAAAGACACCATCAAAACAATGCCGGAACCACGGGGGGATATCATCTCTCAACTGAACGGAATTAAGTTTTGTGCTTCTTGCGAGTTTCACCCAGACACAAGAAGGTGTTCTCTGAACAACTGCATGTGAAAATCATATCTGAGGACTTCTCTGCTAACATAAGTTATCGAAGGAGAAGGAAGTAGGAGATTTTTACTATGCTAGCTACAATTAATGAAGGCAAGAGCACAATAGACACCATCAAAACAATGACGGAACCATGGGGGATATCATCTCTCAAACGGAAGTTCTGTGCGTCTTGAGTTGGCACCCTGAGGCAAGAAGGAGTTCTCTGAACAACTGCATGACATTGTGAACATCATTTCTGAGGACTTCTTTGCTAACTTCCGGAAAGATAAGTTATCGAAGGAGAAGGAAGTAGATGTCCTGGCTACAATCACTGAAGGCAAGAGCACAATGTACCATCAAAACGATGATGGAACCATGGGGGATATCATTTCTCAAACGGAATTATTGAAAGTTCTGTGCTTCTTGGGTGTATCACCCAGACATAAGAAGGTGTTCTCTGAACAACTGCACTAGATGAATGTCTTTTCTGAGGACTTGAAAACTAGTTCAAAGTAAGATGACAATCACATCCCATGCATATTCACGAACTCTCGATGACATTGCACTGATACGACGGATCCAGACAAATTTGTGTTCAGTCTGAAATTACCATCTAATTTCTTGATTAAATTTTTAATTGCACACTTCTGTGATAATTTCCATCTGCTACCTTCAAGGTTCATATAACTCCACCTGTTTGATGGATAACATGTCCTATTTTGCATGTCTTGGCATGCTTGAATGTGGTAGATACCTTGTTTTCACTTTTTAATTTTATAAAAAATGTAGAACATTGCAGAAGCTTAGTTTAAAAAGAAATATTTTGATTTCTGTTGTGTAGAATATTGCTCAGATGGATCCATCACCACCTATAATATGACAATTTGGAAAGTGGAAGTTTAGGCAATTAGTATTTGTAAAAAATCTAAATTCACCATTTAAACTAATATGAGGCAGCAGATGATTATAACACAATGATCTTTAAGAGGAAACAGGTACGCTAGATTCAGTCAATTGCTCATTTTCCTTCTATCAAAGCACTTGATGCATTTTTTTTTTCAATTCCATTTTTCATCACATCGTGGCTGCATTTTTCCAATATGCCACAGACATTGATAGCAATTGGGATTCCTCAGCTCAGATTTTTCTAACTAAAATCATAGTTCAACAATGCCATTAACACACACACACACACACACACACACACATAAAAAAAACCTTGTCAAAGGATGACAGACATGTACTATATTTCCTGATATCACTGCATAAGTACTCTGATTTAGTAATTTACTTTCATTTATACTGAATTACCCAATGGCTTATAGTGATAATTAAGATGCATATTATTTGGAAAAGGCAGAATGAAATTTAGGTATGAACTATTAATAGAATGAAGTTAATGGATTAATTCTGATAAGAATGAAATTCAATTTGAAATAATTTTTATTTAGAGAGAGAGCAACATTTTCTTCCACTGAAATTGAAAGTGTAACGGTTCTTCTCCAATCTGTTTAATCAGCTGTGATTTGCATTAAAGCTTTTTCAATCGAGAATAAAATCACACTACAACGATGCAATATTAATTATCTTTATTTCAGTGTCATTATAATATTTCATTAGTTACCATGTTTTTATTATAATTGTAATAAAAACTCCTTGCATATTCATTACAATTAAGAATTCTTCTAAAATTGTAAAAAAAAATAGCTACAGTATTCTTTATTTCATTTTTCTCAAGATCTTGCAAATAATTTATTGATTTCCATGACTAATTGAAGAGTGGCATAAGTTTTAAAATCTCTACTTTTCTGTAGATTACTCTTCTCCTTTACTTTATTTACTTTTTGTCACTTTTGCAAGGTATGCATTGGTTCTATTCATTCATATGTTTTGTAATAAGCTTTAGAATGTGTATTTATATGTATGTGCGTGTAACGATATGATATATTAAATGTATATGTTGTATATTGTATTAGTTTTTGTTAGAAAAAGAAGCACAATTGAATTGAAATGAATTGAACTGAATTGAATTGAATTGAATTGAATTGAATCGAATTGAAAAGAAAGCTGTTGTCTTGTGAGAACCAGAGAATATGCACATACATGTACATACAAACACATATAAAGGTATCCTCTCTGTACAGAAGTACACTATCATCTGCATCTCCATTTCTTCATCAAAATCTATTCTGGAGAGAAAATTTATGTATTTCTGATAAATCTGTGCTTTGTGTGAATTTGTGTGCATTTAGTAGTGAGATTATAAATGAGTTATAAATGACTAAAAATCTTTTAAAAGTTAGACCCAAAAATATATAGTCAACCACTGTAATCAGGTTTTTCTTTTCAGAGAATATGAGGCATACATGTAGTTGAATGTCTTTACTTGAGAATTACAAACTATATCATCAACCAAACATGTACAACAAAGGATAACTAAAGGCTTAGGATCTGTTTCATTCTTTCGTCTAGATGATTTTTTTTTAAAGCCAGACTTATAAATGTAAGAAATTGAAATATAAGTTTATATCACCACAGACATGCATTTATGTGTCTGTGAAACAAAAAGAGTATGCACTATATAATAATATATCCATGTAATTTACATAAGTAACTATTCAGAGGAACCCTAAAAAAGTAGATGTAATTGGAACTTTATCATGCTATTGACAAATTTAACCTTATTGCCAAATTGCTTGATTCCCATTTGTGTCAAGATATGTCCTACTGTCAAATTAAATTGGAACCAAAGCTGTAGAGTGCACAGATGTATAAAGACAAGCCACACTCTTTTGGCAAACTGATCTGCCTACGTGGGAGGATGCTTGCACATCGTGGGTTAAGAAAAATCTTTTGGCAAACTAGACTTACTCCTCCACAGTGTGCTCATTTGGTGAAAAGTTGTACGATCTGTATCTAGTTTAAAAGTGGTATTCTTTCCAAAGTCATTCCAGAAATTTTGTGAAAATATTCTGAATGAATGCGTAAAGAACTCTATCACTGTTGACACGTCGTGCTCAAAGGACAAATTAAAACATTATACATGTAATAATTTAATATTGAACTTTCAAAGGATTTAGCTTTCACACTTTTGGGGGGTAAATTAGTTTTGAGGGGTAGCGTTCTTTTGTCTGATTATGACAGATTTATACCGGCATTGGAACAATATGCAAGTATGCTTCAGTGTGAACGGTGCAATTCAAGTACATGTAAGTGCTGCATGATCATGAACATGATCTTGCTTTTGGCTTTGTCTTATTTACTTAAATGCAACATGAATGTGAAGTGCCTTTTTCACTCAATACTGAGCACTCATTATTCAAAAGCATGGTATTAAACTGAACTAGAAGACCACACTGTCCCACCCACCACCACTCAATATCACTGCCCATTAGGGATTTAAAAAAAAAATCAACAATAACATGGATGATGAAGAGATTGAGGAGATTTACATGATGATGGATTCTTGATGATGGGGGAGGTGGGTGAGTTCTACAGCCTCCACATCAGGAAATACATTTTGAGATGATGGATTATTTCCTGAAAAAGACATATCTTGCTAAATCTCAACAGTCATACTTTGCCCGTAGCAGTTGAATCACTTGCACTGATACATCAGTGGAAGGAAAGCACCCCTAAGGGGTATAAAGTTGTTATGAATGGAGGGAGTGATACAGTGAAGCAAACTTTACAGCTCTGTATTGATGGATTCACAGAGAATCAGTTGTGACTGATAATCATTTAATGTGTTTCCAAAAAGGATGATTACAGGCAAAAATTCACAAAGGTACTTTAAATCAAATCAAATGGTTGAAAAGTTAGTCTGTGGACTTTGAACAAGGGCAAACTGGGTTGCCTTGCACATGTATGCACAAGTCGGCAATGACAATAACAATACAAAGCACTCATTATTTTGTAACATCACTCTAGTCTTTTGGATGGAGTACGCATTTGTGATTATTGCATTATATCCGTCGGCATGGGCAATTGTCACACCCATTTACCCACTTTAAATTTGCATTTTAATCCACGGACGACATGTGAATTGCCTCTTTGAATCCTGGTCACTGTTTTGATAACTCTTTTCATTTCAAGAGTATAAGTTACCACCAAAGGTGTCTAATGTACAGTAATTACATAGAAAGCATCTTGCAAGACTATGCCATCAAATTGATGGACAAGGCGGTAAATCCACAAATACATCTCAAATGCCATCATGCGACCCATCAATAATGATACCCTGATACTGTTGCAGACGTTAAAGCTTAAAAAAGCAGTAAATAAGATAATTGACTCCATGATTATAAATGAGAAGTCTCATGCCCGTTCAAGGAGCAAATGTTTGGTATGAACATTGAAGTCTGAGAATGCTTTAAAGTAGGACATTTAAACTTCACCACAGGAAATTTTCTCAAAGCTGTTGGCATCTGGCACTCAATTTTCTAACACATTCTATGGTAGATTGTTGAATGCAGAGGGATTTTAAACATCACTGCAAAGTTTGGAGTCTGGGAAATATTATTGCCTAGTTTCCTTTCATGTTTCTGAAATATGACCCACAGCCCCTCATCGTTAAATCACATGTTTCAAGTATAAACTGAAATTAAGCTTGTGAATAATAGAAAATTACATCTCACACAAATTGACATTTGAACATCAGCATTCAGGATGTTATTCATTTTTTTAAATATAAAAGGCAATTTTAATCCTTAACTACATACATTTTACATATCAGGTCAATAGAAAAAAAAAATCTTAAAATCATACTTTGCTTGATAATGCAATAACCCCAAACCCTTCTCATTAGTTCTAAATAATTGCAACTGATTGTGCAAGCAAAGGATACAGTTTACCTGACTTCTTTATTGCATTGCCAAAAAGGAATTTCACAAAGAATTGTGTTGAGATCAATGGGAGACTTGCAAGGCGATTACATTATCACCTTCACTGTCATCTCATGCAATCTGTACAAAGTCATTGTAATTGTAGCCAATAACTCTGAAAATATCAAAATGTAAAACTATGTATAATATGAAATTCCATGTTTTTCATCTGTCTTATTCTATGGTCAAAGTTCACTTTTCTACCCACCAAGGTACAATATCATTGTCCTCATGATCCAAGTAAATTTTAACATTGAACAGTGGCAATATAGTTTTCAAAATGTATTATGCTGTCAAACCATCCATATAAGTTTCAGTTCTGGGGTGTGATTTCTAGCATACTTGTACACAGAGAGCATAAAGATTATCTTGAGACTGTTACGTAGTCCTTACCACTTACACTTACAGAGATTAGATTTGTCATGCTTTCTTCCTGACAACATTTCTGAATAGAATCTTGAGGAAGATAAGTGGATTGGTTTTATGTTACAGAGTTCTACTCCCAATGTATGTACAAATGTCCTAGACTGTTTTTTCTTTGAATCCCTGTACCACTACAAGTCCTCCATTCACTTCAGTACACTATGCTCTGACTTGTACAATAATCTGGAAACACCATAGAGCATACACCAAAAAGATGTTGACTATCATATTTGAGAAAATCAGTTGTCATTATGTCAAGAAACAAATGTTTTGGTGTATTTGATTTTTATATATTACCGTCTAATTGAAGGATAACTAAGTTCCTCTGGTAAAATCAACCCATCAGATACATTTTCAATTTCAGTATGCAGCTTATCCTAATCAAAGTAATCTTGGTGGATCATACTCCAGATTTTCTTTCCCCTACTGTGGCCTTTGAAGTATCACTATCAGATTCAGACAGAGACAATTCGGTATTCTAATTTGTTTTATATGGCATTATTTCCAGCAAAAGTATGGCAAACCAAAATGAGGTTCCTACATCTCAGCAGAAGTCACAGACTGTACCAATTCTGAAGCCCATAAATGATGGGCTCTTCTGAATACCTATATATCAAGGGCAGGATATGTATTCATATTTCAGTTTCTCATTTATTTCAGCGCAAAATTGTATTCATCTTATATCTCTCTGTAAATTGTAACCAGACACAGATTCCATTGACTTTCCCCCGACTTCTGCAATCTAATTTTGTCTCCAACCTCATATACCACATTCCACTTTTTTGCTTTCCTTTTGTGGTCACGATTTTGTTTTTGAGGGTCGCAGCAGACGGGGAAAGCCTAAGGCAATGATTTCTGGTGACTCTGAACAGACTTCTATAAAATCACACTGCAATGCAAAAGCCAACATTCCAGCCAGAAGAATCTGATCGAGCGAGACAAGATTTGATATCGGCAAAAATAAACTTGCATCGATAAGATTTTTAGTATTCTTTGATGGAGACGAATGAAAAGATGAAGAAAAAACAAACAAACAAACAAACAAGCACACCCACTGGCTGTGTGTCTTGTGTAAGCCTTCAAAGTCAATATCAAGAACAATAACAATAGTTGGTCTTGCACCCCCACAAACAATTTCAGATTGAATCAAATATCAATCCATTACATTCCCATGAACACATCAAACATTGAAAGATGTGCCTTGCAGCATTGTGCGAAATTATAGAAGTGTAGAACATTGTATTTGAGAGTGAAACAAAACAGGAGAGTAGGATGCAACATTGGGGGAGGGGGTGGCAGAAACATGGAAGGGTTGGAATGCAACATGGGGGATGGGGACATAGTGGCAGTGGGATACAGCATCATGGTGAGGGAAAATGATATGGGAGTCTGGGACACAGCATGGGAAAGTGGGACACAATATAGGAGGATGGGACAAACCAAAATGGGAAGTGAGATACCAGGTTTGTGATGTATGGGAAAGCAGGACATTGTTGGAAGAGTGAGACAAATACGGGAAAATGTGGGAAAATGTGATGCAATACATGAAATTGAGATTATACATGGGAACAAAATGTATGGGTTACAGGCAGAGTATTACACAGCCTTGATAGGTACAAATTGCACTATGCATTACTTCTGCACAGAAAGTTTGCTATCAAACACAATTTTGAATTATGAAATATGTTTGCCAGCATTGTGAGAATTTGATAATGTTACCATATTTCAAGTTTTAAAATTCATAATTCCTTTATTCTTCAGACTCTAAAACCTTCCTGGGATATGGTACAGGATATTGTGACATATGAATAGACGGTTACAGATAGTTATCCCTATGGTCTGTTAATCTGAAAATGAAATGAATGTGTGTATTAACAAACCTTCGGAATTATGAATCTTACTTCATATTCGGATTAAGAAACCTTTGGAAAGATGAACCTTATTTCATTTTCGGATTACAGAACCTTCAGAATAATGAGCCGTTGAAATAACTAACCTTACTAGCTAACTCAATTTTTGGAATAATTCATTTTCGGATAAACAAACCTTTGCAATACTGAACTGTAGCTGAAAAGACACCTGCATAGAATGAGCCAGTCAGTCATACACTAGATTACTCGGTCCTAAGAAAATCAGCTTTGAAGTTTGAAGATGCAGTCAAATGTGTGGGAGATTAGGCATCTAAACTAACAAGAGATCCGGGGGTCTCGCACTCACCCGAGTATCGCAAGTTCACCTTCCATGAATTCTTGCAGACTCTTACCTGAGAACACTGGAAACTTGAGGTGGGGGTAGCTTTGAGAGCTGGGGGCATGGTGTCCATTTCCATATCCCCCATCACACTGGTAAAAATACCTGCCAAGTACACTGTACTTTATAGAATGATGGACTATGCAGTTTGGAAAATAAAAGACTTAAAGCCCTATCATTTCTGATTCTAGAGAAGAATAATATCGAATATACAAATGTAGGAGGTTTGGGCCCCCCTGGGGCCTCAAAGGAAGGCATGGTGCCCATTCAGATCTGCAATGAACAAACTTGGAAACCCTACACTCATCAATGTACAAACTCACAGTAACTTTGCTTTATCACTTCTGGCTCTAGAGAAGAATTGTAAATATTCCTTAATGTTGAGGGGGGGGGGGGGATTGGGCCCCCTAGGGGCCCCCAAAAAGAGCATGGTGCCCTATTAAACAAATTGAGATCTTAACCCCCTGGCATGTTAACTGTCAAGTTTGGTGAATATTCATCAAGGGGTTTTCAACAATTATGAACATGTACAATTTACATTACCATTTAGACCCATCCCACCCCACTCCCTTGGGTCCCGGGGGGGGGGGGGGGGGGGGGGGGGACCCCTGATTCTGCTATGAACAAACTTGAAACAACAGTCATCAATATACTGACTCATTGTATTAACTTAGCTCAATCACTTCTGGTTCTAGAGAAAATAGATTCCTTACTTGGGGATGGGTTGGGCCCCTTGCCCCCCAGGTGGGACATGGTGCCCATTTGATGGAAATGAGATCTATCCCCCTAAGGATACTACCTGCCAAGTTTGGTGAAAATTCATTATGGGGTTTTCAAGAAAAAGAAGGAAATTTACAATTTAGGCCCCAATTTAGGCCCCCTGGGGCCCCCAGGTGGGGCATGGTGCCCACTTGATGGGAATGAGATTCAATCCCCCTAGGGATGCTACCTGCCAAGTTTGGTGAAAATTCATAATGGTATTTTCAAGAAAAAGATGAAAATGTACAGTTTGGGCCCCATAAGGACCCCTCCCCTGGGTCCCAAGGGGGCACCCCTGATCCCGCCATGAACAAACTTGAAACTACAGTCATCAATGTACTAAGTTATGGTATTAACTTAGCTCTATCACTTCTGGTTCTAGAGAAGAAGATTTTTTAAGATTCCTTAATTTTGGGGGTTTGGGCCCATCGGGGAGCCCCCCAGGTGGGGCATGGTGCCCATTTGAACAAATTGAGATCCTATCCCCCCTACGGATGCTACCTGCCAAGTTTGGTGAAAATCGGTCATGGGGTTCTCAAGAAGAAGATGAAAATGTAAAAACTTTATGCATGACCCATGATGCATGACAGAAGACGCACAATGGATGACGGACGATGAGCGATAGCTCACTTAAGCCTTTGGCTCAGGTGACCTAAAAAGGACAATAATTCTAAACATCTTTCTTTTTATTGAATGACTTAATGTAATGGACAGTGCACAATGGACAGTGCTGTATACGCCATATATTTCGCGAGTCTAAATTTTCACGAATCGGGAACTCCAGACGATTTTGCGCGTGATTAAATTCACGATCGTGGAGTCCTGTACTGAACAGAGAAATGTACATGCGTATGTCACATCCACATCGGGATCAGAGTCAATATTTTTGCGTGTCTTTAATTTCGCAAATAGCACCTGACTCGCGAAATTCACGAAAATAAAAACCTAACCAAATATTCGGTGTATACAGATATGTATATACTAGACATTGTATGTAGTATCCCTGCTTGTGAAATTAGATCATGTAAAAGTTTATCTTAAATTGTGTTACAAGGAGCCGGCACAGATGGACTGACAGACAACCTGGAAATATATTGCCCTCAGCAACCTGCAAACTTCGGCAGAGATATATGAGTTTTCAAAACATTCATGAACTTTTGCAAGAAGATTTCTGAGTAATTTAAACAACAACAACAACAAACAAAAGGGGGATGCTCATTTCTCCACCATCTACTCATACCATACTGTTTTAAGGACAGAGTATGCATCTTTTCCTTATAATCACAGCCATTCTTGTGCTACTTTAGCCAATGGCAATATCAATACCAGACCTGGCTTGAGTCTGTCAGCTAGGAGAAAGTGTTACATCATGAAAGTAATTTCATTGTCATAAACTGATTTAACTATTGCAAAGAAATATTGGAAGGTAGCATGGCATGGGTATTTATTCACATATGACAACATGTCCTTCCATACTGACATTCCTGTCTTGGAAGAAATTGCATGAATTCTTGTGGAAACATGCATTTTTTTTTAACAACCATGGTTTCATATATATTTTGTAGAATGTCCACAGGCAACATGTGGAAATCATTCTCAAGAGTACAGGGAATCTAAATTTGGAAAGCAATCAACAATTGGAATCACAATTGCAAGATTGTAGTGGCTTAAGAGTTGTATAAGTAAGATATCTGTACCAAATGAAATCAACTCATTTTTGGTCTATTCTATGTGTCTCATGGTGCCCCCAGGGCTGCATGCTAGAACCTCTAGTATTTATCATTCATGTTGACATTCTTTTAAGAAAAGTTGACTGGTATTGTATGATACAACACAAATGCAAACAATACCAAACATTGTTTAATCCTCACTAAGAAATATCCATCACTTTGACGAAGTACTATTGTCAGAACAAGCCAAGAAGTCACCATTGCTTGATTGAGTGGAATATGTATCAAATTACCAAAACTAAGCATCATTTCATCACTTTGCCACATCAGAAAGTAATACGGTATACAACTTCATATTCTTAGCAATCTTTGATTTTGGTGATATCATTTTTGTGAACCTGCAAAATCTGTAAAACAGAGCTGGACGAATCAAACCTATAGTTGAAGTGAAATGCAAACCCTTACATTCATATTTCTACGCATGAAACTCATCATATTTTAATCTGGGAATCCTTTGCATGTAGGTGAAAAAAATGCACTCATCGAATGCATCTATTTTATGTATAAGACTTTACTGAATTTCATAGTCGCACAGAGAATACAGGAAAATTCAACATCAAAACTTGGACACAATATTTATGTGAAAAGGAAAAATTCTATGCTTTAATAGTAAACCTCATGATAATTTCTAAAATCATTCTTTTTTTTTTTGTTCAGTCTTAGTCTTCAACAGTATTAGTTTTGAAAACCTTTACAAATATCACTGCTTTTTAATTTTGTTGAAAAAAAACATAGACGAGAATAATGTGGGCATAACATAAGTGAATATCAAAGGCATAAATGACTCAGAATTTCATCATTATCATTCTCATTATCAATTTGAATGATGCCAGCATTCAATATATATGATTTGTTAACCACACACAGCTTGCCGTCCCTTTGTGTGCTGGTTGAACACATCACACACAGCCCTCAGAATATTCATTAACATGTTGACATTTTTAATTTGATTGGCACCCTCTCTGCTCAAGCACTCTGGGAAATTGCCAAGGCTTGTTGTTCATTGCATCTGCATGAGTTATTTGTACTTTTTTACCCTTCTGTAATCGATTCAGTGGAACATTGTGCATACATTTCAAAGCACGCCATTCAGTTACCCTTGTAGATAGAGTAGACCTAAGGTAGGTGGCAGGTTTCATTGATGTTTGTATTTAAAGCCTGCTAAAGGCAAGGCCAAATAGAACTTAGAAGCCATGATTCAGGAATATCAAGGTATTGATCGATACAAGCACAAACAATTGCATTAAAGGACATCTTTTCTGCAAACATACTTGCAGATAACACATTCTCAGGCATAGCCTACATGCACAAAGCAAGGTAGTAAAAAAAAAAATGATTTATTTCAATCTAGTAGTATATTGCGAAAAGAGGTATGTTTAAGAAGATGATGAAAGCAGAAAATGAGACCAACACAGGAGCTGAATCGCAGTTCAAAACTTAGTACAGAGTCACATTTTGTTCATCTAGGGTTTTGAGGAAGACAGCATGCCAAACCAGGTCTAAACACTTGGTGGATAAAGTGGGATGTACTGGATAAGGCTCTGATCTTAGCATGTAATTAAGAGAATGTTGAGTTCAAATCTATCTGGTGCATGCATCCTTTCTGACGAGATGTTTTACCACAATATCACTCTTGACCCAGGGGTGCAAATAAATACCTGGTGATGACAGCATAATGATAACTAGAAAAGCACTATAGAACACAGAACTCCACCAAACAGCTCATTTCCACCCATAATACTGTATGCTGAAAACTGCCCTATTTCACTATATATAGAAACCTTTCGTTTGAACATATAAGCTTTAAGCTACGCGGCGCCTTGCCTCGCTCGAACAGAGCATGCGCTTCAGAGTGTGTACGTGCAAACCTGAACTACGCGCAGCTTGAACTCCCAAGTTCAATGTTCATATGTGCCAAAAGATAAAAGATCTGTGAAAAATCCATAAAAATTCCCAGAACACTTGTTAACAAAATTTAATTGTCTGTTCATTACGCCATTATCAAAACTTCCAGCAATTTTCATTCAAATCTGTCCACTTTTTAAAGTTATTTCGCACACAGACAAACAAACAAACAAACCGACGCCGATGAAAACATAACCTCCTTCTTCGGCGGAGGTAATAACAAGTGAAGGGATCCTCTGACCAAACATTGTAACACTGAAGAGTGCTACCCTAGATAAATAGGACCATAATATTTATAAATGCTTTCTGTTCATGCCGCTGGTAATAATACCACTTATTTGATTTCCCCCATTTTCTTTTCTTTTCTTCACCTTCACACACTTTTAACTGCAGAACTGAAGTATTGATTGACGGCTCTCACAGGCTTATTGATTGGTTCTAGTCACATACGATGTACCTTCAGACATTTTGCTTGATGTGGCTTTACGGTTTGCGGTGATATGCCAATTTGATTTAATGATTACGATTTGATGATTTGCAATCTTCAACTTTACAGCAATATTGACTTAACGTTAATGCAGACTTATGCATTCAAATTTGGTGATCTGTTAGATGCCGTGACAATAGAGCATTCTAGTATGTACACAAACAGCTATACCAAGTCTTCAGTTATCAAGTCATAGCATACAATGCAGAATAAGATTCAGATGTAAACTAATGACTGTTTCTACAATTTGTACTCTACAACTACAATTGTATGTATATCTCCCTCTTTAATACAAAGAGTATTTTCACCTAAAACACAGTCGTGTAGCAGATGTGTTTTTCACATTTCTTTCAGGACAATGCTATCATGATATTCTTATCATTTTCTAATTTACTTTTGCCACCGAATCTCAAAGCTTTTACTTTATGAACACGACTTCCTAAAATCAGCGAAGAGTCTCTATGTCGACCAATGTGGGATTAAATTAGCATGGCACTGACTTGACATAGAGGGGGTAAGAACAGTCTGCTAGATATCTGGAACAGAACGAACAGAAGCGGAGCTTTACTGTGACTAAATGCAGGGAGCACTGGTGAAATGTACATATCTTTCCCACTTGGAGCAGAGCAATGAGTATGCTCATTTTAATGCAACTTGGATGACTGGAGGAAAAAAATTAAAGCAATATTAAGAAGTATTACCAGGTACATGGTAAATGTTGTAGTAAAAGACAAGAAGCATTAATCTGTGGGAATCCACCACAAAATTCTAGTTGTCATCATTTACCAAAATTTAGTACGCTCATTTCAATGCAACTTGGATGCCTGAAAAAAGAAACCAAAGTAGAATTGGGAAATGCAATGCGATGTCAATGAAGCAGTATAACCTGTGGGATATCTGAGTAACCCTCAAGTGCATCTTTTACCCCAATTTCGTCACACAAAAAAAAAAAAAAATAGTCAAAGTTAGAAAATTAATTGCCACATGAGGATTTTGCAGGTAAACTCCAACAAAAATGTAATAGAATATAATACAGGTAAAGGCGGAAGCACAGGCAGTGGACAAAGGGATAAAAGAGTAAAAGGAGGACAAACTAAACTTAGATCAGTTTTGCCTCCCCCTCTTGTGGGCAAACTGAGAAAACAAAGTAAAACAAATTGAAGTGCAGTAGGAAAAAAAATAGAGTTACCAATTTGCAGGCCTCAGAAACAGTGCCATGGGATCTGTACTAGACGTGTGGGCACAAGAATGTAAAATGTCCACCTACAATTTAAGTTTTATCCTTTTTTGTGTATTCTTGACCTAATCAACGTCTTATTAACTATAATCCCCCAATCAGAAAGATCTCTGCGTATCATATCAGTTTGCAATGGTCATGCTTTCCTTTAATACCAATTGAACTAATCTCCTCAGCCAACGTGCTCTTCCACATCATCCACGTTTGAAATTTTCTGGAATGCCGACCTATAACTACGTAATCTGTTCATTAAAGGCAAACTTCCTCTTCATCTTCCATGTCTGCAACTACCGCTTTACCAACTCCAAAGCCCAAATATATAAATTCGATGGCTTTGGGTTTACATGTAAACTAACTGGATCTAAATTAAGGGTAGTGATGGACTGAAATTCCTTTGAGATATCTTTATCTAGTTCTTTAATTGGGTTTTATACATTTGTATCAATACAATGGACAGATACCAATGGTATCTTTTATTTTTAACATCAATTTGCAGCCCTAAGGGTGAATTGTATGATTTTTTTTCCCTAGCAAATCAAGATACACTGTACAGATAATGGTTCATTACATTTTTAACATCACTTTATCGCCCACTGGATGAACTACAAGATCTTTTTTTTTAACGAATGGGTTTAAAAAATCGAGATATACAAGAAGTTAATGTGCTGTCTCAAAGACATCTTTATAAAGCAAACTTCATAGAAGACACTGACAGGTGTAATGTAAAGAAAATTAATTGCAAAGATCAGATTAATATTAATAACTTGCTTTTAAAAGGAACAAGTACGTAACTAGGGGATTCTTCATTGCTAAAAAAAAAACCACAATAATAATAAGGGAAATATGGCCTGCCATGTAAAGTGTACAGTACAAATAATAATAATTTTGTGACTGCCTGGCTCAAAACCTGCAAAACGATGGCCAAAAAGAAAGTACACTTTTTGACATACATGTAGTCTAGAGGAGTATAGGCTCTAAGCTTTAAGTAATATAGAACTTGTTCAAATTGGAATATCCTCATCCATTCAAAATAAGATGGAAATAAGAAGCAGGAGGTGCAGTTTCATAGAAAAGGGAGAAAATAGGATTTAAAGACTGGGATCACTCATGTGCACTGTGCAGAAGTATCACTTTCCAGTAAAAAAGCATCTGTCCCCCAAAATGGTCCAGAAAAAGTGGAGCTCTTATATATCTTCTTTTTTTTTTCATTTTGTTCAAAGCAGCCAAATTTTGACAGTAGGTTGAGCAAAGATTACTTATTAATAACTTTACGAAATTGAGACAAACAACCCGAATGACATATTTTGGTCCATCGGACAAGTTTAAAGTATTTTGTTTATCTATTTTATTTTGTTTTTTTCTCTCTTTTGTTTTGTTTAGTAGATGAACATATTGTTGATTTTTTTATTTTTTTGAAGCTGTTGAAGAACTTTGAGTCTGTAGAGAAAAGGCACTACACAAATATTGATAACTATCATTATTATTATTATTACATAGAATCCTACTTTGCGACTCTTTGTGAGTTGAGCTGATGGTTCAATGTTGCGTTAAATGATGTACAGTTCGTTAATAGTGAACTTTATAGAAAAAGATACATGTAATTAATATTTGTTTAATTTTCTAATCACTTTATTTCATCGTTTATTGTGCAAACTCAACTAGCAATGGCAAATTTGTTAAGATGATTTCAAGAGATAATACGATGAA
This sequence comes from Diadema antillarum, assembly GCF_040938485.1. Classification (NCBI taxonomy): domain Eukaryota; kingdom Metazoa; phylum Echinodermata; class Echinoidea; order Diadematoida; family Diadematidae; genus Diadema; species Diadema antillarum. Next base: position 480,176 of record NW_027271524.1, on the reverse strand, counting down.
GAAAAGATATATGATGACGCTAACTGATTTACTGTGATATATTTTGATAACACAACTGGAGTATTGTTATGACTGTCCTTTATTCTAAAAGTCGTACGACTGCCAGTGACAATCCAAGTCTTCAAGCTATTGTTCGATATCTTTAAATATACATTATGTTGTGTTGTGTTTATTCATTTCTACAACAGTCTTGTAAAATGATACTTTATAAAGGGATGGTACAGTATTGGTGGAGCATGGGGTAGTGCCCATCAAAACTTACTAGATAAATTACTTTTATACAAAAAAAAAGGTTATTCGTATTATTTGTGGCGTCCCGCCATGTTCCCATACAGAGCGATTATTTACTAAACATGAGATTTTGAAAATTAAAGATTTGTATTTTTTTCAACTTGGTCAGTTTATATTTAATTACAATGTAGATGCACTTCCCAGTATTTTTAATTTAATGTTCCCACGGAACCAGTCTTTTCATGATTATCCCACTAGACAATCTAATGAGTTTCATTTACCCCTCCTGAGAACTTTATTGGCTCAGAATACATTTATATACACAGGTCCTAGATTTTGAAGCTCACTGAGCTGTGAAATAAAAGATTCCCCATCTTTGTATTCTTTTAAGCGCAAGTTGAAACTTTTTTTATTAAATCCTTCCTGATATGTTTTTTTTCCTTTAATAGCTATAGTTTTCGTTAACCTCAGGGTTCATCATCCACCCACCAATCATTTAATCACTGAATTCATTATTACGTAAAGAAGTAGCCATTACAATCCTTGCTCAGCTGCATGCAGCACCAACTCTACGAAGCACATTCTCTACCAACCCCTGTTCCATTTCCCTTGTTCAGCATGTAGGTATTCTCTCATTCTCTCTTTTTTTCTTTCTTTCCTTCCATACTTTACATCTATTCTGGCAAGTTGTGTCATGTTGTTGTGTTTCTTCTGTTTTTTCCCATCCTGTCAAATATCATATTCGTCATAAGTGTTTGTAAAAAAGTAATTCATAGGTTTTAGGAGTGGTTCACAATCTACAAGCCTTGCTTTTTAGTGGACCTCTCCATTCTTTCTTCCTTTTTTTTTCAACTGAAGCATGACTTTGTATTATTTTTTTTTTGCCAGTGTGCACTTCTATGTTTATTGATACCATTTATTAATTGCAAAGGCAAATGTTCTTTGTTTATGATGTAAAACCTGATTTATCTTGTTTTATGTTTTTGTTGAAAAAGAAAAAAGAAGAATGAAAATAAATGAATTGAATTGAATGAGAATTGGGCATCTTAACTTTTTGCGAGATACCACAAGAAAAAATATAAAAAACTTATGAAATAGTAAAGAGCATACCATTTTAAGAGGAATTCAAAATTTATTTGATGAAAATTGGGTTTGCAATGACTGAAACATCCAAAAACAAAGTAAAACAAAGCGATTGTAAAAAAAGGTACGTCTCACACTTTATTAGAATCGCTCTGTTTTGGATATCTCAGACATTTCAAAACCAATTTTCATCAAATAACCATTGAATTCCTCATGAAATTACATGCTCTTTCATATTTCATATAAAGAGGTTTTTCATTATCTCATCAAAAAGTATTAGAAACCTGAAGTCAGGTCTCAACCAAAACTATATTATCCCTATAAAGTGTTTGATACAATAAGTTATACATTTCTTTTTTTCTTTTTTCTTTTTTTTTCTTTTTTTTTTTTTTTGGGGGGGGGGTTTAACAGGTCGTTACCAAACAAATTTTATCTCATTTTTTCAAGGATATGTTTTTTTATCTGAATACAACTTAGTATTTTTGTATTGTTTGAATGGGATTTGTACTGTAAAACGAGTAACGTTCGCGAGCATGTTGATTCGCGAATTTCGCGAGCGCCAAGATTCGCGAAATTAAAATGCACGCAAAATTTCTTATCTACACCATATACATTGTACGCCAGTGGCAATTCGCGAAAATTTCTTGCCACGAAAAAGACCGTTGGCTCCAATTCGCAAAAATTTCATGCCACGAATCTATCATGTTTTACAGTATATCATGATTTGTAATGTATGGCAATTATCATAAAGAGGTACAAGCCTAACACCATCGATCAATGAATTTACGTACTCAGCTTTACATTTGAACTATTTATAATTATGGAACTAAGCCACTGTTAAAAAATTAGGTGTTTTAGAGGCATTTTCTTCGGAACACTTCATGTCTGTACACACTAGGTAATAATAATGTATGTTTTATATCTAGGTCAAACTGGTATGCATTATGGGCATATTTCATCATTTACTGTTGAAATATTGCATCATTTTGAAGAATCATCAGAGCATCTCAACTATGGAAGGGGAAACAATAATAAACATAAATGTCAGCAGTACTTCACTGAATAAATGTGAAAAATCAATACTGCATTCACAGGGGTGCCAACCTTATAAATGGAATTGCAGTATTCTGATGGCTGAAAAGCATATTGTTCATGGGGGAAAAAAGTATTTTTACCTTCCCCACAATGGAAATGTAGTTATTAAAACAAGGCAATCGCCAAATTGTGTCTCGCCCATTCGCGTACAAGGAATTAATATTTTGTATAACTCACAGAAGTTAATTGACCTGCTTATGACCTTTGACCTTGTGGTGACCTTCAATACCCTAAGGGACATTTACCATCCAAGTTTGGTCACAAACGGACAAAGGGGATCAAAAGTAATGAGCCATAATCGAAACGCGCCATAAAAACTTAACATTGGGCCCTAAAAATTTGTTGACCCCTTACTGTGACCTTTGACCTTGTGATGACCTTAAACTCCCCAAGGGACATCTACCGTCCAAGTTTGGTCACAAACGGACATAGGGATCAAATGTTATGAGCCACAATCAAAACGCGCCCTAAAAAAATAACATTGGGCCCTAAAAGTTTGTTGACCCCTGTCTGTGACCTTTGACCTTGTGACGACCTTCACCTCCCCAAGGGACATGTTCCATCCAAGTTTGGTCACAAACGGACAAAGGGATCAAAAGTTATGAGCCATAAACGAAATGCACCCTAAAAACTTAACATTGGGCCCTAAAAGTTCGTTGACCCCTGTCTGTAACCTTTGACCTTGTGGTTACCTTCAACTTCCCAAGAGACATCTACCATCACCCAAGTTTGATTGCCATTGTAGCAACATGTGCTGAGTTATGTGTGATAAGAGTCTTGCAAGTAAACTTTAACATATGACCTCAAATGACCTTTGACCTTATCATGTGACCTCTTATGGCACCATAACATGAAGGTACCCCAAGTGCATCCATCACCCAAGTTTGATTGCTATTGTAGCAACATGTGTCGAGTTACGAGTGATAAGAGAGTCTTGCAAGTAAACTTTAACGTATGACCTCAAATGACCTTTGACCTTATCCTGTGACCTCCAATGGCACCATAACATGAAGGTACCCCCAGCGCATCTATGACCCAAGTTAGGTTGTAATCCAAGCAACTTATGTGAAGTTATTTGTCAAAAGAGAGTCTTGCAGGTAAACTTTAACATAGAAAAGAGGGTCTTGCACATACCCTTTAATATATGACCTCAAATGACCTTTGACCTCATCACATGACTTCTGACAACACCATAACATGAAGATACCCCTAGTGCTTCTATCACCCAAGTGTGGCTGCCATTGCTGTAACAGTTGCCAAGTTATGCATCATAAGAGAGTCTTGCAGGTAAACTTTATTATTTGTGACGGACGACGGACGGACGACAGACGACGGACGGACGACGGACGGACGACGGACGACGGACGGACGACGGACGGACGCCATTTGGATCCCTTAGTCTCGCCTTCACCTCCGGTGGGCGAGACAAAAAGTAAAAAAGCAGGCTTTATCATGAAACCTGTAGTATTCTGGGAGAAAAAAAACAGTACTTCAAAGGGTCCACAGACCCCCCCCCCCCCCCCCCCCCCCCCCGCACCTTACACAAACTATACACACACACTTTTTGGTTTGTCAAAGATAAGTAAGTAAATAAATAAATGAAAATCAGAAAAAGAAATGACAACAATCTTGAATTTCCCAGAGGGGAGATGACTTTAACATTTCATCCCATCCCCCCCCCCCCAAAAAAAAACTGTTCTGTGCCTCCTATTACAAACTGAAAACAAAAAGTGACAGCTGATATCTCTGCATTCAACCAAGGTACAAAGCCAAAGTACTCTACTGAAAAGACACATTGCAAGATTTCTGATATACCCGCCATTCTCTCATCCAATATGGGTAAGTGAGAAACACTGAATTATTCAGGAGCACTACATTTAATTTTCTCAAACATGTTTTGGTAAGACTCATTGTGCACTGCCCTTGACAGCAACACAATGTGCTTTCATATTAACTCCTGCATACAGCTTCGCTGGACCCTGAGCAAGCGCATCCTCTTTATCTTGTGATGTCTACTATTGCTGATTGCAAAATCAAGTTGATTCAAAAAGACTGTGATTGGATCCAGTATAGAACAATCACTTGTACCATGCCTTTTGATACAAATTAATCTGGTACAACTAATTTAAGTGCAGAGCACACTGACAGAACAGTCCCAGAGTGACAGCATGATTGAGTGCCCATTTCATTAAATCAAATCTTTGAAGGTTTCCATAGTGGTTAAATGTTAACTCTTTACGTGCCATGTTGGAAACCCCTTGTGTGCCCCATTATTCTGAGACATGAAGGTAGTCATGCTTGGAGAAAGAATTCTGTTTTTCCAAACTTCTACAAATTTCTGTTCAGTTAGACATATAGTGAGCAAAGTACAACAAGAGGAATGCCAACATCTGCTTTGATATAAATATTGTATGACAAACCTATTTTCAATTAGTCTTTTGAATTACCAGTTGCTACATTAGTAAAGGCATAACTTTTGCACATAAAACTGTTACAGAAACTTAGAATGAACCCACAAATCTAGTTGGGAACACCGCTTGATAGTCAATCACCACATAGAATGCAAGCTGTATGTGAGAGGAACAAAAGGGTGAGGAACGCTTTCATCGTACTGCTGCGGGATTAGGAGATTTATCGATCGGTTGCGGCTGCTTTGTGTGTTTGAGCAGAATATGCGAAGTTGGCACGCCGTCGACTGAGTCGGACATGCGAACGTGGCACATAAAGAGTTAAGAAAGCTATGTGGCACACTACATATTCTTTCTTGGGTACGTGTGTGGCCCTGAAAAGAGCCTACTCACTCTCAACATTTTTGGTTAGCATGCTTTTACCTAATTGCAGAATGATGTTATTCATTTAAAAATCAAGAACATGCTTATTGAAATGTTGAGAGTGGGTATGCCCTTTTCAGGCCCGCACACAAATACCCAAGAAAGAATATGTGGTGTACTGTGAAGCCTTCTACTAAAATGCCCATTATATGTTACATGGTTGTTCCTAATGTCACATCATATCATGGTATACACACACATCAGTTTGTGTTTGCCTGGGTTTGACACAGTGAAAAAAAAAATGTAAAGGACACACACATACACATACACACACAAACACAGACACACACACAAATATCATTAAATCCTATGGCAATGCTTATACATCTTTTAAGGTATCATATGTCTGCTGACCAAGTACCTTTTGGTTTCACTTGTAACCATGTTCAGTCTATGATAGAATAGGCCACTTAATTGCCATGAAACGTGTCTATTGCAGTAGTTCATTGAAACTGCACCTATATAGCATTTTCCCCACATCAAAGCATGAGCCATCACCATGTTTACTCTAATAATTGAAGCCAGAAAACTGTAAAATGTTCTTGCTATATCAGTCACAACCTGAGTGATGTCTGTCAAAACATTTTACAATGTAATATCTCATCATAACAAGCTTTGTAAACAACCTCCACAGATTACTGCAGACATTACAACTGCGACTAACATTGTAACATGCACAGCATCAAATTCCAATAAAACAGACAGGACTTTAAGACACAGCCTTAGTCTATTTGTGGGCAGGGTCTTGTTTTGTTTGCTATCATGACTCATTGAAGCATTAAAAAAAAACCGGAAAAAATGAAAAAAAAAACTGCTACAAAACTGCTTTAATATCATATAGTATCAAGCCAGAGGAGTAAAAATGGAGTTAAAGGGGTCTGAGCTTTTGATCCCAGCAGAATCTTCATCAGAGGGTGACCACCCTCTTTGAGTGCTCAGGCCCTTTTTGACTCCATCATTAAGAATCGTTACCGTGATGGATTTACTGACACTATCTCTACTCTCTGTGAGATATCATGAGAACATGTTATAGAATGGGTAGCAAAAATCCTGCAATCTCATTGGTTGAGAGCTGCGTGTTGATTTTTACTGGCCGCATGCTGCCTCACAATGGTAAACATGTTATCGTGCACTTGCAGCAAGAGTATGTGCACTTGTAGCAAAGGTTTGTGCACTACAGTTGTACGCAAGCGTTCGTGCCTTCAGTAAGAGAGGCATATTGGATTAAAAAAAACAAGCATCCAGTACTTTTACCATTCATCTAGTAATAATACTGGATGCATGGTTTTGAAGTATTGGATGCGTGGTTTTCGGGCAGTCTATTGGATGCGTGGTTTTCGGGCATTCGTCTATGGCAAGCCAAAACAAAATGCATCCGGTAATTTTGCCATCAGGTAACACGATAGAAAAATAGATTTTCGGCAAGAAAATCATTCTCATTCTATAACACGGATGATGCATGTGTCTTTTAATTTGTGCATCAGTTGGAATAGTGTCCATGTGGAAACTACGGAATGCAGCCTATACCCACTTGGCTTTGCCTCGTGGGTTAAGCATTCCATAGTTACCTTTACGCACACAAGTCCAATCGACGCACTCAGACCTGTGCATCATTTGTATATTTTTTCATACAAGCCTCCACTGAAGGCCCATCCTTATGAGGAGAAGTACTGCATGCTTTATCTCGACAAACAAAGGACTTATCTTATTTTTCTTTGATCTTACCTGCAGTTCCTTGAATTTCTTTCGTAATGACAGCTGCTCATGAATGCTGATTGCATGTTGTCTCCTGAGTTCCCTCAGTTCTAGCTCACGATCTGACAAAAAGCACAGGAGTTAAGAAAAAACTTACTGGTAAATAGTTCCCTTGAGCTATTACAGGAAATTCATCTGACCACTTACACTTACTTTCCTTTTTCAGCTAAATGCAAGACTATGATAAATCATGCCTTAATTCTTTCAAGAGCATTCACATATTTGAGGAAAAAGGTTCAATTGCATGGTTGCTATTATTTGCCCATTTTTCCTTACAATTATTTTACGACAAAATTTAGGACAAAACTGCTGAAATGTGTGTGTTGTTGCTTGTACAGTACAGTACTGTTTTGTGGCATGACATTGCAGGAGAGATTTAAAATACAATTTGCTTAGAAAGTAAACAGCTCTGCTAATCAGAAAAATTTCAAACCATCAAGTCCAACCCCAGCTGAGAAACATTCTCACTTATTTGCTTTCTCTGGCTCCCAGGACTGAATTAACCCATTCCTCCCACAATTCTCTGAGATCCTTCAATACGTCCAAATGAGATTCATTTTGCCTCTTGACAGAGAATGGACGGGCTGGTAATCTACCTGTAAGAAAGCAGTCATGCAGTATATGTATCCTCTTTCCACGGTCAACTATGTGTGTCATCAAACAATGAAAATATTGATCTGGTGCAAAGGTATGAGCAGAGTGTGCACTGATGGGCTCACAGACTCTTTTGTTATTGACAAAACAAGGCACCTGAATACGCTGTAGTTCAGCAAACATTAAAATCTACTGAGCTCAGCCTTAATGCCTGTGTACATCTTCATACAAGTTTTATAGCAGAACAAGCACATCAGAAAAAAGGGTAAATAACACTGTAATATAAGGTCCAGTTTTCCTACAGAATGAGAACAAATGCAGATAGTACTGACTCCACACTTTCTATCAAACTCGAAGCCATTTTTCTAAGCAGTATAACACAAATAAACATAAATGTAGACAAGGAATGCAGGCACTCTTGTCAACATTTTGGGAACTTGATATACCAGGTTCCTGAAAGGAACAGGTTTAGAGAAAACAGGTTATACCATTATTGACAAGTTACCATCTATTTAATACCAATTCAGTAAAATATCTGATTCTCAAAAGAAAGAGGGTAGAATACCAATTGTAGCCACAGCTTGTAAGTCCCTTGATTTACATAACCATCTGCATCCAAGATTTGGCCATCTCCAAATAAAATGAACAATGAATTCTTGTTATAGCAAAATCAGTCCGTCCTCAACGGGTTAAAGTTTACCACCAAGCACAGTCTGCTCTTATTTTCCACGCACTAGCAGGAGCACATCCCTTTGAGATCCTCAAATATGATTTGCCGACAGAAGCTTCTACTCTCTAAAATTAATCTTACGCACTTGCCACCCCCCCCCCCCCCCCAAAAAAAAAAAAAAAAATGTGCACAACAACAACAACAAGGAAAAGTAGAAATTACGCGGTGCGTAACATATGTCCCCGCCGGAAGTAGCATTTTGTAACAAAATGTGCAATATAGGTAAAAAATCAAGGTCAAAGGTCAAAGAAGTCAAAGGTCAAAATTCTGTGTAGAAGTTTTGAAGCCCTCACCTAGTGCCATCACATAAAGCAAATGGAATCGAAATTGGGTTAGAAATGGCGAAGGAGTAGCATTTTGTAGCCAATGTACAATATAGGTCAAAAATCAAGGTCAAAGGTCAAAGAAGACAAAGGTCAAAATTCTGTGTTGAAGTTTTGAAGCCCTCACCTAGTGCCATCACATAAAGCAAACGGAATCGAAATCAGGTTAGAAATGGCGAAGGAGTAGCATTCTGTAGCAAAATGCACAATATAGGTCAAAAATCAAGGTCAAAGGTCAAAGAAGTCAAAGGTCAAAATTCTGTGTAGAAGTTTTGAAGCCCTCAACTAGTGCCATCATATAAAGCAAACGGAATCGAAATCGGGTTAAAAATGGCGAAGGAGTAGCATTTCGTAGCAAAATGTACAATATAGGTCAAAAATCAAGGTCAAAGGTCAAAGAAGTCAAAGGTCAAAATTCTGTGTAGAAGTTTTGAAGCCCTCACCTAGTGCCATCACATAAAGCAAACGGAATCGAAATCGGGTTAGAAATGGCGAAGGAGTAGCATTTTGTAGCAAAATGTACAATATAGGTCAAAAAATCAAGGTCAAAGGTCAAAGAAGTCAAAGGTCAAAATTCTGTGTAGAAGTTTTGAAGCCCTCACCTAGTGCCATCACATAAAGCAAACGGAATCAAAATCGGGTTAGAAATGGCGAAGGAGTAGCATTTTGTAGCAAAATGTACAATACAGGTCAAAAATCAAGGTCAAAGGTCAAAGAAGTCAAAGGTCAAAATTCTGTGTAGAAGTTTTGAAGCCCTCACCTAGTGCCATCACATAAAGCAAACGGAATCGAAATCGGGTTAGAAATGGCGAAGGAGTAGCATTTTGTAGCAAAATGTACAATATAGGTCAAAGGTCAAGGTCAAAGGTCACGACTGAAATTCTGTGTAGAAGTTTCAAAGCTCCCATGTAGTGCTATCATATAAAGCAAACAGAATCAAAATTGGCTCATAAATGACAGAGAAGTAGCAAATTGAAGATTTTGATCACACACGGACGCACACACGGACACACGGACGGACGGACGGACGGACGGACACACGGACGGACACACGGACACACACACGTACGGAGCCCGTTTCATAGTCCCCTGCTCGAACTCGTTCGGCGGGGACAAATAACAGCACCACAGCACCAACAAAAGGAAAAGAAGAGATGTACAAAGGGCTGAAAGATATAATCTTACCACAGTGGAGGTCTAAAAACGTTGAGCAGAAGCCTTCTGTGTCGGGCATACCCTCCTTGAAGCACTTGCAGGACCGGCACTCGGTGGACGTCGAGGCATCTTGGGTCTGATTCTCCAGATTGCTCAGACCCAGTGTCTCTTGGTCCATCTCATCTGTGCAGAATGAAAGAACGTGGGATAATGACTACTATCACAATGGTTTATGGAACTTAAATCCCTCACTGACTCACTGAAAATGGAAAGTAGACCAGTTGGAGCTTGATCCATCACTATCTCAACTCTACAGGAATATACATTTGCACAGGATACACCATCATAAAACATTTTTATGCCTAAAGGAGAATTGAATACATAACTGTCACTTGAAGAACACTTGTACTGTCCTAAATATGATGTAACAGCAAGCACTTGTTAAATAAACTCTTTTTCAACAGTTCAGTGATGACATGCCAACACTGCAGATGTTGTATCCTTGTCATGACAATTGAAATGTAACATTTGATGCCCATCCATAAAATTATCACTTATTGCAATCTACTCTCAAAGAGATTTGACTCCACATAATCTGATACAAGCTTCATCCAGTTGACCTATGGAATGAATTAAGATGCACTGTAAAACTTCCTTCCTAAAAGTTAATCAATTTTCATCAAACTTCTGGAACTTTTATTTTTAAGTAAGATTAGAAGAATAAAAAGATAAATTGTAATTTCCTTGTCACACTGCATCTCTTGTTTTGCACCTACATCCAAACAATTCTTTAGATAAATAAATGTGTACATATATTGAATTCTTTAAGATACTGCTCTGCAAACTCAGACTCTTTCATTCAATTCCAGACCAAGTGAGGGCAAGTTCTGAACATAAAGAGCTGATGCAATGTTATGGTCATAGGCTGTGTGAAATGCTTGATTCAACCATATTGGAGAGGATGCTGACTAAAGCTCTGTTTTAACAGACCTTACACAACAACGTTGTGACAATGTCAGGAGAACAAAATCCCTCACTTCCAGCAATAAAATCGCAGGAGAGAGCGAGGGGTACCAATGTAACAGCTGCAGTGTGATTGTACTCACATATTTTGGCAGCTAGGGCCGTCATGTGTTGCTTTCCAAGAACGTGCTGTTGCATGTTGTGGTTGTTGGTGAAGTACATGTTGCACACTCTGCAGTGCAAGTGGTTGCAACCCTGGAAAAACAGAGATGATGAGTTGTCCATCATTACCACTGAACACTCTTCATTTACACAGAAATGCTATGATTTGTGACATAACAGTGTTTGCTTTATGTTCTCCTAACAGAGCACCAAACAGAGCATCATACAGTGATCTTGGCAGAATCAGAATCAAAAGATGTGAGTGTCTTTAATGATGATAGCTATGAACAGAAATTGTGAGTCTGTATGCTCAGCAAATACAAACAAACAAACAAACAAACAAAACACATGTACATATCGTCGCTGGGGTGACAAAACCTTGTATCTGCAATTTTGGTGAAAATGACCTTTTTTTATTAATGGTCAGATAATCAGTTAAGCGATGTCCTGTCCAAATCCTAAATGTCTTACCCCAAAAATGAAGCTACCACGGCATGTCAAAGGAATGTCTATCCCATTGGATACAGTACTTTGGCTGCCATGTTTTTTTGCTCTCCTGAACATTTGACATGTTGTAGATACGAGGTCTTGTCGCCCCAGCGACGATATGTGTACAGTCAAACCTGCCACTGCTACCACCTGCTGTATACAACCACTAGACTCAATATCCCCAATAGAAATGTCATGTTAAAGACCTTGTCTATAGTGTCCACCTGTCTACATCCGTCACTTTTTTCATCTTCCTTGGGTGGCTGCTATAGACAGGTTTGACTGACTGTATGTATGCATGTATACTTTTTTTTCTGAATAAAAGTCACTGGCAACATTGTAAATCACAATTGCTAAAGTACCTAAAATTTTAAAAAGAAGAAGCTAAATTTCAAAATTTCACACACTGATAAACAAGGTTTACAGCCTGACATGCAAAACATAGTACCGGTACTCTGATTTCTTCCTTTCTTTGATGTCATCACATCTGATGAACAAGTAGCCAATGCCCAGCAGACAATTTTGCAAAATAAGAAGTATCTTAATCTTGGATACTTACCAACATATCAGTCTTGTTGATTTTACTGATATGTTCCTCAATGTCTTCATCAGTACCTGTAAAGACAATGACACAAAATATGTATCAAAATCCTGTATATATCCATTACTGTAAAAGTTTTTATTTTTATAAGGATTTTAATTTACATGAACTTTGCCAATCATGGTTGGGCAATAGATTTAACACCACACAAAAATATTGCATATGGACATGCATTAGTGCACTTACGAAAGCCTCGTTGTCAGATCACAAATACAATGTCTCGCGAAAACATGTTTGACATCTTCATTTGCAAATATATCTGTGCGCAAAAATAGCAGCTTTTATACTTCATTTCCAAAAGAAAACAAATATGGGATAATAATTCCTCTCAAATGAGATATGATAATCATTCAATTGACGGAACAGATGGCATGTCCAGTTCTACAAGACAATGGATTTTATCTGCCATTTGTGGTTTCCTTTAATCCTCACGAATGAGTGAGTAGTCCTATTCACAAGATTTTGCAACAGGCTGACCAACCAATCTACCAACCAACATCTTAATGATTGAATGTACATAACCTCGAACATACTACACGTATGTGTTGATTGGGTGTCAAAAAATAATGAAATCAGCTTCCCAACTATTAATACATCAGCAAACCAGCTGTTACATGTAGAGCAATGTCTGCACAGTTTGAAAGTGGTTTCCATGGCAACTGCCTCACCTGCGAGAGACGGCATGCCCTCCTTGGTTTGCTTGTTGAGCAGGGCCTGGCAGCTGGACGTCTCCTGGTACTCCTTGATCTCCTTCAGGTAGCGCTCCCGCTCCCTCCTCTCCATCTCCACGTACTTCCGCTTCTCCTCTGGGGGCAGGCCGCTCCACATCTTGCCCAGGAAGGCTGGCACCCTGGAGCCGCTCAGTTCCGGGTGGCTGGCCAGCACCTTGGAACGCTGCTCCGCTAGGAACATGGCATACCTGTCAAACGAACAAAACATTAACCAAGAAATAGACGTATGTAAGTCACCGCACAGTTCAGTGAATAATCTGGAGTCATCACAAGCTTGCTAACTTGTCCATAAATTGTATTCCCCACCCCCACCTCCCCTTTGCAGATAGCTCCAGATATCTCCAAAAACAATAACCTTGCATGCACAATTGCAGCATTTCGTGAGCACAGGTCCTCCTACTTTTGCTGATCAATGCACTATTGTCTGTTAAAGTTGAAAACAAATTCATATTGAAACCTTTAACTCATTGAAGACTAGTCCCGAGTATACTAGGGCAGGTGTCTGTTGGAAATGGTTGTTATAACAAAATCAGCTCGTCTTCAATGGGTTAACTTCAACTCAGGCTGTCATAGACTAGACTAAAAACTAACTGCTGACTCCGACACATTGTACTTCTTATAGGGTTACGGCAGAAGACAACCAATTCCCATCAGTGACAGGTTGGCAATATCTATGAGACTGAAGCCAATTCCAAACTAGAAATGTCGCTACGGCGACTGGTGTATACCTCCGCCATAATGCATGGTTCTCCTAATAGGTCTATAGTACAATGTCTTGACAATGTGTGATGACAGTTTCACACAATTGGCAAAATATTAAAATGACAGGTTTGCCACAAATGTGCTGAATGTTCACTTTCCTAGAACTAGGTTCAATTGGATGAATGATTAAAACGTCAGAGTGCAGGTATTTGGGGGAACTGATGATTTTTACTTGACTTTTGACCCTTTTATAAGTTTATGCATTGAGTAATTTTCAAGGTATTGAGAAAAAGTATAATTTCAGTATCAAATGGTAAAATAGCATTATCTAAACCTGGCCTTTGACCTTTGACCTCACAGTTCCAAAGAGAATCACTGTTAGGTAGAACATGCATAAATATGTAAGTTTCATGATAATACCTTGAGTTACTTTTGAGATATGGAGGAAGAAGTGCAATTCAGCACTTTCACTTGACCTTTGACCTTTTGACCTTTGACCTTTTGGCAAGAAACTTCCCACAGAATATATATTGGGTTATACATGCATACATCAAGTTAAAAAAAATCCTTCAGGCATTGCATAAATATAAGGAAAGTAGTGATATTTTGAGGAGTTTACCTTGACCTTTGACACCCCTGACCTTTGACCCATGACCCCCAACTTCCCTAGATAATCACTGCCCATCGGTACATGCATATATACTATGTTCCATGAAGATACCTTGAACCATTTGCGAGATATGGAGAAAAACATGAAATTTCAACCTTTTTTTCACAAAATAACCTGTGACCTTTGACCTTTGACCCCGTGACCCTAAAATCCAAACAAAGTATCATCCCTCCAGGATATACCCTCATACCAAGTTTGATGCAAAACCACCTCACAGTTCTTGAGATATCGACAAAAACAAAACGGGACGGACGTACAGACGTACGGATGGACGTACGGACGGACGGACGGACGTACGGACGGACGGACGGACGGACGTACGGATGGACGGACGGACGGAGGACCCGAAAACATAATGCCCCCGGCCACTTCGTTGGCGGAGGCATAAAAAAGTTATTGGGAAGCTGCCTAGCAGATCACATGTAGAACATACTATCTTCTGTCTTCGTTGATTACTGACCATACCGATTTACTTTAGTTTTGTTTGTTGTTGTTTTTTGTAAGGAAATCTAAACTACTTTAAATACGGAGTCAAGAATAAGGAACAAAAAGGTATATTTCATTGAAACTAACGTACAGCTGTATCAGGTGATTTAATTTGTGTATTTTTTGTCTCTTCCTTGAAAAATACTTCTTTACAGCGAATATGTTGCTTCACCTCATACCCAACACTTCCAACTGTGATACCAAACATCTTTCACAGAAAATCTTTTGTGAAGTATATTGCTAGTTCAGACAACAACATGTAATGCCTCAAGGGTACAAAACTTACGCTGTCGAAGGGGGCTTTGGTGCATTCGCCATCTTTATCACATCTTTCTTCCTCTTTCTTCCCTTTGGCCAACCTCCTTTTGCTTTCTTTTTCTGCAAAACACAAGATGGAGATAACATAAACAAATGACATAAATGACTGTCTTGCCCCATTCGCCCTATACTTACATGTATGAGAATTGTATTGTCCTTTGCACTCAATTCTGAAATACATAGCGCATTTCAGACTTGAAAAGAATTTCAATGCACTTTACAAACAAATTATAACATAATACAAACTATGCCACCAAAAATTACATTTTACCAAGTACAATATCCTCTGCAATAATTATTTTACATATAAGGGGTGAAAGTTGCCATACATCTGGCATAATTACATAAATAAGTTCAAATTTAACAAACATATGCTACTTTATACGTATAAGTTTTGAGTTTTTGTTTGAAATTGTCAATCGGCATCTGACCTCTCAGTGGATCTGGCAGAGAATTCCATAGTGTAGGAGCAGCATAAGAAAAAGCAGTCTCCCCATATGACTTTGTATGGATGGAAGATACGAGGAGTAAGTTTTGAGCAGAGGATTGGAGACATCTAGGTTTGTACGGGATAATGAGTTCTGGGATGCTCATAATCAATACAAAACTGTTTTTCTTTTTTCTTGTCTTTTTTTTCTTGTTTAATCATTATCACACTATCACTATACACCAGAAGAAAGAAAAAAAAAAACCAAGCCTTGCAATTCCAACATTATGGAATGGAATACAGCAAAATCTACCCAACAACATTTTTGCACTTTGTGTATGAATGTGTACATTTATAGTCATGTAAAATTGGTTTCAGGTAATGTTACACATCTTGACTTCAAGGAATATACTTCACGACACATAAAGCCCCAGTCACATATAAACATGGATCCTCAAGGATCTACACAAAAAGCTACTGTTCCACTCACCTCTGTTGTTGGCACTGTGACTTTTTTTGAGATGTCTCTCTCAGCCGTTTGGGTGGGAGCAATGTTTACCATAATGGACCCTTCATTCTGCACTGCTGATAAGTTTCCTTCATCGTCCTGAGTTGTCATAGCAACGAGATTTTCATTATCCTGTGTATACACTACAGATCCCTGACGGATGACTAACTGACCTGTGTGAGTGCAAGGAAGAAACATGATAATGACCAACTGATCAGCCATGTTCTCTGTGACTGAATCTTCACAAAAGTTGAAGTAATGTTGGGAAGGAAGAGGAATCACATTGTGAACAATTCAATAAGAAAACAATTTATTACTTGCATATTTTGTCTACTCAATCACACGTCTTTGTCACAGTACAAACACTTGGTAAAATGAAACAGACATTCATACAAATAAACAAAGGATGTTTCATTGTTTTGTCAAGTGTCATCAGAATCTGTATCGATTAAATACTCAGTATAAAGACTGTGAGTGCTTTAATGTAACAAACACCAATCAGATTACCCGCCTGAGTGTTTTTTATTGAAAGTTTGATTTGATAAAAGTGAAATAAAAAAAAACAACAATCAAAAGACATGGCTTAGCTTCAATACTGACGACAATGACAAATAAGTTCCAACCTGTGCTGGAGAGTTCCACACTGGGAACACCGCCCACGTGGACCAGCGAGACGGCTTGATCCGCGATGGCCCCTCCCCCAATATCCCCGACATCGGAGCTGACCTGCTCCACTGTCTGTACCAGCCTGGCGAGTTCCTGCGAAGTCAGTCTGCAGGTGACAGGGAGCTGCCGCGCCTCGCTGGATTCCTCGTCCTCCACACCAGCAACCATCATTTCGGTCAGCGAGGAAGGAGCATCGCCTGCCGGGCCCTCTGCCTGCAGAGAGGCGCCAATGTCAATCGACTCTCCATCCCCTAATGTAAGACATAAGGAAACAGATAGTGTTATGCCCTGAATATTCTTAACCTAGATGCAACATTTTGTAAGAGACCTGTGTGATAGAGTGAATTGTTTAACCCACTGAGGACGGTTTTATTTTGCTACAACACACATTTCATATAGACGATTGCCCAAGTATACTCGGGACTCGTCCTCAACGGTTAAAGATGAACAAGGTTAAAATGTCAAGTTTATTGCATCTTGAACAGGAGGACTTTGTCATGTATACATCCTTGAATTGGGTTTTTTGTAGAGTCCAATTGTTCAGTATATCAAATATATTAAATATTAATGCCATTATCAAATATACCAACTTAATTGCCAAAACATACTGCTGTGACGTATACACAATGCCAAATTGTAATTCATTCTACATCTATTCTAAGTGGCATATGCCATAATCATACTAAGGCCAAAAAAAAAAAATTGTTGCATTGGCGTAACATGAGATTTTCAAATAGGTTCGGTCGGGCGGATTTTTTTTTTTTTTTTTTTTTTACTACCTGCATTTTACGTGTAAAACTTGTGCTCAGCTCAGTAAACAGTTACAACTGCTGCACCGAATGTGCTGTGTTCATCTATTCTACAAATCATTTATGAGGCCGATATTACTGGAATTATACCCCTTCACAGAATTTAAAGATGTTGAAATCCCTATCCTGAATGTTTTCACTTCATATTTTACTATTTTGACTTAGATTATATAGATGCAAATTGACCCATATGTACGATCTTTTCATCGCACACGGCGATCTCTATTACAGTCCCACATATACAGATTCGTGTAAGTTCTCCACACAAGAAACCTATGGCAAAACTGTGCACAATACATCGCAGTCTGAATGCTACGTATACACTGAATAAATCTTGTTAGAGTACGTGTCCGTGTTGGAAACAGATGACGTACTGATCAAGGAAGGCTTATGCGAGGCGCTAGATCTCTCCCTCGTACATCCGATATCCCCAGAGCCGTTTCCACTTCCGGGTTTGTGCGATCGCGATCGCAATCAACAAGATATTTGATATCGATAGCAAAAAAAAATAATAAAAAAACATGGGGTCGGCGGAATTTTTAGGGTCGGGCGGGTTACGCCAATGCAACAATTTTTTTTTTTTTGCCTAATTTACTATGCAATATTTATGTTAACCCCCTTTAATAGCACATGACCAGAGTGTACACTTGCATTGGGACTTCATGATACATGAATCTTACATCATGGGTCAAAAAGTAGAATGTCAGGCAGAAAATGAAAAACAACACTGAATGACTGTCATTGTCAGGCTGCCTCTCCCTATCACTCTGATGCATTACACATATGTGACCCTGCATCACAAAACCAATAAAAAGTCACCAGATGCAAATTCTTGATTAGGGGCAGATTCTGAAATCTAAATGAGCAGACTTCAAGCTTTAAAATTATTCATAAGTCAATACAAATGGACTCCGCTAATCTATCCAAATATTGGAAAGAAAGCACACACTCTGGAAAACTGTGAACTGAGAAAGAGGCTCCAAAGTATAGGGTCTATTCAAGTGCTTATCCTATACCAAGTTGTGCCAGTTGTGCAATGAATGGGACAAATATAACAGGATTTAAACCACCATAGCAACAACAATGATGGGATTATCAGATTGCCGGTAAGTTGAAATTAAGCATGCTCTATTAGCCCATCTTGTCCATGATTAATGCTAACTTTCAAAGTAGTGGCATTAGCCTTTCAAAATCTATTTGAGCTGAAAGAGAAGTGCGTGTAAAGGATTTTTAAGAAGTGAAAAGTGGCCTCTACAGCATCACCTAATCACACTATTCTATGAAAAAAAAAGTGTTCTAGAAAAGCTGCTAAAAAAACACTTCCCCAATCATTTTATGATCCCAAACTTTAGAGTAATGTGGATGAAGAATAGCTCTTTTAGAAAATATGAAAAACTCAAGATTGACTGCAGTGACCCATTTCACCTATTTTGAGTTCTCACGTAAAATCGAGTGGTGCAACATTTTTGTGGGTTTTGTGATGCACGATTACATAAACCACAAAGTGAGTGCCAGATTCCAACGATGCAGCAAGCTTCACTGCCTAGTTACCTTGTGTCAACGCAGCAGTACTGATGAGACTGGTGGTGTTCGTGTTGGTTGTGAACACAACGTTACAACTACTGGTGATGGCCGAAAGGGGATTGTCACCAGTCTGGTAGATACCCATGCCCAGCGCTGACTGCTCGCTCAGCGCACCACTCCTCCCGACTTCTTTCTCGCTGAGGGCACCGAGAGACCCGGCTACAATGTTGAGACCGACGGCGATGTTATGCGAGCTCCCTTCCTGGTGGCCCTCGCCAGCGAGAGAGTCCGTGATGGCGCTGGACACTGAAGATGACGTGAACGTCCTAGGCTGGCTCAGAGAGTCCGGCATTGACTGAAAGATGCTGGTCACTGCTCGCAGCGACTCTGGACTTATCACTGTCCCTGTGAGGAGTCCTCCTGGTCCACTGGATAACCGGGGCAGATTTGAGCTGATGTCGGAGAGCGTAACATGACCCATACTACCTGATGCCGAGGCAGTGGTAATGGGAGATTCAGTGATGCTGGGCGGAGCACTTGAAAACGAGGACACCAGTCTATGAAAAGGAGAATCACAGAGAAACCCAAGCATGGTAGAGACTGGATATTTGGGGAATGCAATTTCAAAATCTTGACCAAGGCAAAAATTTTCATGTGGAGAGAGTAGTATAATACAAGCTGGATATTTTGCAAAGTTTTTATTTTCACGCATTTCACGAGTACGGTCTATTTGCAAAATTAAAGACACACCAAAATAATGACTCTGATCCCTATACGAATGTGACGCAAACGTATACATTTCCCCGTTCAGCACAGTACACCACGATCATGAATTCAACCACTCACACAATCATCGGGAAGTACCAATCCGCGAAAGTTTAGACTCACTAAATATATGGCGTATTCAGTACTTCACATGCATTGAAAGTATATACAGTAGGTGTACAGATAAGTATGGACTATAGACACGAGCAATTCCATAATTACAGACGTACATTGCATTTTCGTACATCTAAAAAGCTCTCACAACTAGACTTGATTTCATTCATGAGGTTTAATACTTTTAATTTCTAACGTCCATCTCAGGTAAAGTGATCACAAAATTATATTCAATTCATGTGATCAATACTTTGACCTTGAAATGATGGAAAATAGTGCTGTTACAGAAATACATTGTACGTGCTCGAATTGAATTTTCTGACATCGGAACTGGAGTGGAAAACTGTAAATTGTGGGGTAGAGTAAAACCCCCAATTTTCGGCCAGCCTCCAAAATCTGGACACTTATCACTTATCACAAGCCAGCAAATTCTACTGTCACAACACACGCATATCACATCGTTTCACATACTGGCACACTTGTTCACTACAGGAAAGTGCCTGAGTCACCTCCAAAAATCCATCTACAATCCTAAATTTTGCCATGAAAAATGCAGAATCACCGCAACTTTTCCAAAGCGCGCGCAAATTCAGTTCGGGAAACCCACTCACAAAGGGGCCCCAAGTAACCCGTCCCCCTTATAAGTAACCCCGTCCCCCTTATAAGTAACCCCCGGGGCACCCCTTATAAGGAGTCTCCACGCTTTTTTGCAATGCAACGCGAAAATGAAAGGACTGCGGCAATTCGCTTGATTACGTCCACAAAGCTTCACAAGTTTCCTAGTTACTCACGAAATTTGAGCAAAATCGGTTCGAGGCATCATATCTAAAATCATGGATTTAAATGCGATGTCAAACGACCCATGCCAATGCTGAAATGCGAGCGATTACTGGCGTGAGTGTCGCCAGGCGCGGCGGCGCGGCAATGCTTGAGTGCAGACGTGGCGACTGAGTACCTTATAAGGAGGGGCCCCCCTTGTGAGTGGGTTTCCCGAACTGAATTAGGTCTCATGTAGAGAATCGGGGTCGCCGATAAAGCGCTAAAAATTGAAAAATTATGCCGTTCTGTTACGAGATTTTTCACTTATCACTAGCTCAAAGTGTGATGGTATCCTCGAAAACAGAAAAGAAACAAAATATCTGTACGTGCCGATTCAGCGAAAAAATATACAGGGGCTGTATGCAAGCAAGTGCAGAGTCCCCAAAATTCGGACACGAACAGGCACCGCAACGTCGCCGATGCAACTTTGCCCCAACAAGGTACAGCACACGCTCATTTTTCAGCAACCTTATATGCATATTGACATTGCGTGCCTGTCCCAATTTTGGGGAATTGACCAGGTGATAATATTTGGGGGATTCTGTGAAATTTTATGATGTATTTAACAAAATCAATATTGGCAAAAAGTAGGTTGATATATCTAACATACAGAATTTTGTAGAGTGTTATTTAAGTTGAACAAATATTGCAAAAAAGTTGAATATTAAGT
Organism: Diadema antillarum; assembly: GCF_040938485.1. NCBI lineage: Eukaryota > Metazoa > Echinodermata > Echinoidea > Diadematoida > Diadematidae > Diadema > Diadema antillarum. The sequence goes on along the minus strand of NW_027271524.1, from coordinate 458,955 downwards.
GTCCGAAATTGGCAGTTTTACTCTCTAAGTTAAATGTTACACAGCTCTTTTACTTTCCAGCAAATTCATTATTATTGTCCATACTGACCATAATATGTTAAACAACCAAAAAGTGCAGAAATCAAGAAATATTTTCTTCTCTAATTAGGCATAGATTGTATCCTTTCTGTTTTACGGACATTTTGCCACAAGGGTCTAGAGACTAGACGCCTCAGTAGGCCCTATAGCCTAACGTTAGAATTAATTTAGTAGTAGTCTACAGCCAGGACCAGGGTGGAGTGTATTCACCATCTCGCATGTTTCTCTGAACACGCATTTCATATTTACACAAAAAGCAATATACGGGACTACGATAAATGTACGTTGTACATACCCAGCAGTGTCAATGACGGGCTCTGATACGGAAACTGACACATTCCCAATCAATGAGGCTGTTCCATTTGCGTCAAACTTTCCAACATGGTGATCTGTTTCAGTAGTAAATGAATCTAATGTGAACTGGTGGTCGGACACACCTGAAAGGTCATGGTTTTCCATAGTTTCTCCTGTAACAATTTTGACATTCACTCCGAGTCGCCGACAAATGTTGACATTTTACTCACTATGGACGGTGGTGGCAGCAGATAATCAGTCGACGCAGAGTCGACGGCGCGCGCGGCGACGGGAACCTGTTGCGTAAAAGTTGAGATGATGAGCCAGAAAATTAAACAGACTTGTCTCTGAATACGTCTCTATTTTGATTGGTTGATACCTGACTTATCTTGGATTTTCCGACTTACGTTTGATTACATCTCTTTATGCAACAGGGTTCAGTACCAGATAAACGTTTTGTCTCATCTCTTAAAAAAAAAAAGAACCCTCTACCACTTCTTGTAATAAATTCGTGTTTGACGAATAATGTTCATTTACATAATTTCTCTCCAACATTTTATTGATAGATATTTTTTTTTCAACAGTGTAAGGACTTGGAGAAATTATGTTACTATAGAATTGCCATCACCATGATTATGTTACTTACCAGATAAGTTTTTTTTTCTAGTTTTCCTGGATCCCATCTGCGCATTTGTATAGCCACAGAGGTTTGTACAAACTTGGCTCTGAGATTCATAAGTGAAACATAATACTTTTCACCACTAAATACGGTGGGGTTTTTTTACATGTACATGCTGCGAAAAAAAAATGTTTTGTTACAGCAATGATTGCTATGATTGTAACTATTATCCATAATCGTTATAATCATGATCATCAATGTCATCATCTGAACCAAAATTCATTGACAAAGCATTTTAAATACATGAATTCAGCTGTTATGTTTTATCGTGATATTTATGCCATTAAAAAAAGACTTGTTCGTCATTTCATTTTTTTTTTCCTTTCTATCGTCATTTACAGGGATTTTAATGTTTCAAACTAGGTTTTGCATTCGCTGACAGCCTACATGTAGTGTTTTGGAATCATATAGAATTCAATTTTACATCTGTGTAACTGAATAGCCCTTTTAATAATAATTTTATATTTCAGAAATATGTGTATTCATGAAGCATTTATTCAAAATTTCATTATAGGGTATTGCTGGTAGACCTAGTATAGTTACAATATCATGACTATTGTGCTACTAATCATAACGAAATATGCCATTTAGAGTGTGTGATGTCCATGCATGGTGACTTCATGTCGGGGTGAAGATTTTCTTTTTTTTTTCTTTTTTTTTCTTTTTTTTTTTGGGGGGGGGGGGAGTGCCGGGCACATATCACAATTTTGTGTGAGAGGACCCCCCCCCCCCCTCCCCCTTGTTTGGATTTTATGGCATTCGTTGCTTCATTTTATATTCATTTATGCCACTGAAATACTAGCACTGTTTGATACCATACAAAGACGGTGACATAATATTAGTGAATGATTCAACATACGGTTGTGTTCAATGACGACGTATGATGAATGCAATGGCCGCCATTCAATTAACTACATGTATTTTGTACAACGCCGACAAATAGCCATCAGCATTTTGAATCTGATAGGTATGTGGTCGTACTAACGGTGGAAGAGCCGATTAATCTCAATAGAGCTGTGAGAAATCACGGCAACATCTACGAAACTCGATCGTCTGAGCCTTTAGTAAGGCAGATAATAACATCATCACCTGCATTCTCGTTTTCATGTTTGTTTATTCTTTGTCATTTTGTAAGTTGTGTGTATTTTCTTTTTATACACTCATGGGTCTTGTGTCTGCATGTACTTTGTCGACAAGACCCGCCCTGCGTTTTCTGACGCAACAGAGCAGTAGTCAACAGAGCCTTTTGAGGTGGATATCAAAATTGTGAAGATTATAGTTAAGATCGTATGAATAAACGACTTTTAGCGTTTTATGAGAAATCTAGCACCCTCCCTATGGGTAGGTATAGAACTTTCTCTTATTTTTTTCTCCAAAAATGTCTTATTTCGAGTCCATCATCCGCGATCGACTACAAAATGTGTGTACACGTGACATTTCAAGCATTGTATATTACATAATACGATTTATCCAAAAAAAAAAGAATTATCGGCATTTGCTAACGAGGTGCTGTGTATCTTTACTGCAAGTCTCTAATTCATGCCAATGATGTGATCCACAGGAAACGCTTTTGCATACTAGTCGCAGGGTAATAAACTATAATATTGGATATGAAATCAGCTGATAAGGGCTCAGTTAGAGAGCATAATTATGCATTTTTAACTCAATCAATTCCTTGAACACCATACCCCAAATCGCTCACCCTATTAGTCTTTACTCAAGGATACCACGACCATTTATTAATCAAGCACACACACACACAAACACACACACACACACACACACACACACACACACACACACACACACACACACATACACAGAACATCTTCTAACCAAACACATACAACAACCAGTATACAATTATCATAGCTATAGATATCTCGTACAGCATCACCTTTTTTATTCATAAATGATCGAGTCCATGTCCTGTTCTGCAAACCCAGCGTATCTCGTTTCATCACTATTTTTTCCTCTTCCGGGCTTTCCTTTGTATTTCATATATAATACACAATCTTATATGGAATCCTTTTACTTATACACGGTATATTTTGTAACAGATAGCTTAAAAGGTAGAATCTTATCAAAATGTAATACTAAAAATTAATGACACATGGATGTGATGTTTGTTTGTTCTTTTTATTATAGAGTTTTCATTTCATTTCATTTCATTTATTTCATTTCCGACGATGCAAAACATTTTCATACACGAAATAACACAACATCAATACAATGTAGCAACAAAGGAAATTCCGTGAAGTTAACAATACTACGCAAAAAAATACGAATAAGACGAAATATGACGAATAAGAAAAAAGAACTCATAATTAAGGCTAACTAAAACGTAACTCATTCCGCTATATTGGAATTTATGAACAACTTCTTCAGTTTGGATGTGAATGTGTAAAGACTTAGAACTTGTTCCATACTATTATCAAAAGAATTCCAAAATTTGGGGCCAGTAAAAGAAAACATAGTATTAGCAAACATAGTCCTAGGTAATTGCAAATGAAATGAGATGAACAGATCTATTTTTAGTGAACATGGACTCAAGCACAGATGGGAAAGAATTATTGGTAAGTTTGTACATGAATTGTCCTAGATGAAGAAAATATAAATCATTTACCTGAGTTTGTTTTCATGAAATAGCACATCAGTGTGACTTCTCAACGATTCATTGCAAATACATAATACGAAGAGCTTTTCATTCTGTAACAAAAGTTGTCTCTCCAAATGCGAGGAATGTGTGTTTCCCCAGGCGAGTATACCATAATCTAGATAATATGGTAAAACCAGAGATGAATATAATTTTAAAAGAACGTTCTTGGGTAAAAAAAAATTAACTTTATAACAACTACCATATTTCTTGAAATAATACGGCTTATGGAATCAATATGTAAATTCCAAGTGAGTTTACGGTCAAGAATCAAACCTAAAAATTTAATTGAAGAGACTCCTTCAATAACTGTGTCGTTCAGATAAACATTCCTTGACATATTTTCCAAAGAGTTACTAAAAATCATGCATTTTTGAAGATTTATTGACAGTTAATTTGCTCTTATCCATTGAAGTAATTTATCCAATGCAATATTTAAAATATCAATTAACATAGGATCAGAATGTGGAAGAATACGTCATAATCACCAGCAAATAAAAGAAATGAAAGAATGTTTGATGAATTCGGCATGTCATCAATATAAAGGATAAATAAAAGAGGTCCAAGCAAACTTCCTTGAGGCACTCTATAACTGAATTCAATTCAATTATTTTATTTTCATTGTTCTTTTTCCAACAAAACATAAAACATATTAAATGTGGAATTATATCATAACCATAAGCATTCGACTTCGCAAAAGTTAAAAGATACAGAAAAAATAAAAGTTATGCTTCAGTTGAGAAAAAAAAAAGTCCACTAAAAAGCAAGCTTGTATGTTGTGAACCACTAAAAAAAAATGAATTACTTATTTACAAACACTCTATCCACAATTGACATTTTGCATAACAGATGTATGTGTCTTAACATAAACAAATTGCTTACGGTTAGAAAGACAACTCAAGAACCACTCCAAGGCCTTTCCTCGGATGCCATAGTGTGATAATTTATGAAGTGGTCAATGGTATCAAAGGCCTTGGAGTAGTCAAGGAAAACCCCAATTGTATGACGGAATTGATCAATAGCTTTAAGAGACTTTATCAAGAAAGTTAAGTATTGCGGGGGATGTGCTATGGTTTTGCCGAAAACGAAATTGATAATCAGAAATTATTTCATAAGTGTCCAAAAAAATTAATAATCTGGAATGAACAACCTTTTCAAGTAATTTCGAAATAGAAGTCAACAAAGATAATTAATTTCAAACATCTTCCCTGTCCCCTTTTTTTAATAATTGGGAATTACTTTGGAAATTTTCATATTCCCAGGAACAACTCCATTCATAAAGACAAATAAAAAACATGTACTAATGGATCAACAATAAAATCCACAATTTAAAAAAAAAATCATCAATACTCTCAATATCAATACTGTTTTATGTTTTTCAAATTCTGAGCAATATCTAACAATTCGTTCCATTCTAAAGGAACGAAAAATAACGAGTTGGAATTACGAGTTTGTAAAGAATCAGAAAACTTCTTTTGGGTATCCGGAATATTGCGGGCAAGATTAGTGCCTATTTGCGAGAAATACTGATTAAATATGTTTGAAATTGATGAAGCATGATTAATGATTAAATCAGTACGCTTGATTGTGAAAACACGTGATTTCTCCGTATTTGTATTAATAGCTGTATTAATAATTTTCCAAGTATTTTGAATATCGTGTTTAAACAAAAAAAAAATATGATTGTTGCGCCTATTCTTAACGGAAACGAACAATTTCCTTGAAACACATCACTGTCTTGAGTAGTTCTACAAGAGAAACCGTGTACCATCAACAAACATACAATAACGAGATGGAAGCCAGTCATTAGTTTTCAAACACTGCAAGACTATTGTCGAAAATGATACGCAACTTGGGATGAATGTTACATCACCGCATAACAAACCATTCAAAGTGCATAACAACTTGGACTTTGACATTACTGAGTACTGAAATGGGAATAACGACAACAACAACAACAACAACAAAGAAACATCTGGTATAATAAGAAGCAAACATAGCATCACACTGCAACTTAATATAAGAAATGTAGTTCCTTGTTAGCTGATGCACACAAATAGGCAAACAAAAAATAAATTCGAGATTATGATCGTTTTGGCAATTTTGTAAGATAAGGAAAATGAATTAAAGAACCGGCCTCTCAATATCAAAGTGTACATAATGAGCACTGTCTTCATGGTGATATTAGGGAGCTTTAGATTTTCGCGACGGGGACGTTAAGATGGAAAAAAGATGTTATGATCATGCGCAGAAACGCACATCAAGTCGATCTATTTAAAGCTTGCGTCGTCTGTTTTTCACTACGCGTTCTGGGCTATTTTTACGTCCGCTCAATTCACGAAGTAGAGAGCTATTCCATGCACCGATCATAATTATGAAGGCGCCATTTTATTTTTTATCCTTTGCGTCCCACCATAATCTAAAGCTTCTTTTCAGCACAACGCAGGGGAGAAGAGAACGTCCTGCTCAATCGTCCAAATCTGAAGCTCCCTATCAAATACAGCATATAGACGTTAAAAATGTGAACAGGTGAATATAGGTGAATTTGATTGATAATCTCGAAATTCAGTTCAAGTTTTCTTTGCTTTGTTTATGATGAGTATAATAGATACGTTGAAACAGTTCAATTTCAGTTTTGTTCTGGCTTTTTTTATTTACAGAATGGTCGTTAAACGGGAAAAATGTGAGAAGGATCACAGAATACGTAGAAATCATCCTAGCAATATTTCATACTTTGATACGTCATTATACATGATATAGAATTGTGATACATGTACCAATATGGATTTTGTACAATGTGTATTTACATCGGGTTACAGCTTGTTATTCCGAAGGTTCGTTATTCCGAAGGTTCATTGTTCCGAATTTCACTTTCGGATTAACCAATCTTTGGAATAACGAACCTTCGGAATAACGCCACAAATTTTCGGATTAACGAACCCTTTGTCATTTTCGGATTAACGAACCTCTAGGTATAGGGAATTTGCGTGTTTCGGATTAACGACCCTTCGGAATAACGAACAGCACCCGTGCAGGTTTGGTATCCTTATTTGAGCTCCAATGTGGGGACACATTTCTGAACGCCGTTATGGAGACACTTGCTCATTTTATGAGCTCCCACATGTGGGGACTATATTTCATGATGTTATTCTTTTGATGTATGAGCTTTCATGTGGACACGTTTTTCACCAGGGGCCTATCTCAGTGTCTCTATGGAGACAAAATCATTATGAGTCCATGCATAGATGCATTAAGTACTAGCATAGGGATGGATAATGACATTGTTTGATTTGTTAATGATTTGTGTGTGATAATGACAGCTGCCACTGGCTGATGAGAAAATGTATTGTCAGTTCGTTTTCTGCCACTAAACATATACAACTGAATTAAATTTTTAGCAACTTTGTCGCATGACAAGCAAAGCAATATCTGTAAGGCCCATCACATTCACCCATTCATCCAATAACGAAATAGATGGCGTTTACACTACAAAAGAAACGCATAACACGGATAAACAACAATGACTACCTCGACTCGCTAGTTGTGCAGCAAAATATGCACAGTCACTTGAAAATTAATGGTGTTTCGTCTGGAGTTTGTTTGTTTTATCCCCTTTTTTGGGGGGGGGCGGGGTTGACCTTAGGATTTCTTTGGGTTTGGAGAATCATCACGGGTAGGATGTGCACACGTCAACACACTCTCACTATGTTGAGGCCTCATACAACTCAAGACGGTCTAAAGGGTTTTTATGTCATTTGGGGTTTGTTGATTGATTGATTGGTTGATTTCAATTTATTGTTCCAATGATTACAGTATCTATAAAAGGATCAAAATCATGCCGAAACATAATTACCTCCGATTACTTTTGCTTAATTATGGTAACTTTGTTTGTTTATTTTTGAAAAGGAAATCGTAACTTTGTTTGTACAATACCGTTGTCTGTGCGCTTCAATGTATTAATATTATTGGACTCTTCTGATACCCAGAATGGGGGGTCGTTGAGTATAACAGGAAACTTTTAAACTTTCAGATTTTTAAATTTTCAGGAGAACTTGAGGTTATCATAATATACGAGTCCTTGGAATATGGTAAGCCTCGGTGCCTGGAAAAACCAGGAAGATAAAGTTGTGCGGAACCTACAGAGACAAGTTGTTATAATATTAATTGCACTTTGTCATGTACAGTGTCAAAGTGCAGGAAATTTAAGTGCCCACACTATAATATGAGCAAAAGTATCTTTTTCTAAGTGTGGAGAGTTGTAATATTCTAAAAGCAAAAGTGTAATTAATTTCCACATATAATTTATATAGAATCTGAATTCCAAAAAGGAAGACATTTATAACGTAATGAATATAAATGTCATAATACGAGAATGATATGGTTTGCTTATTGCATCAAAATTATTATGAGGTTCTTTTGAAGTTATAGTGAGGCGTAAGCAATGCATATTATGGTGAGCCCGTATCCGGGCAATTATCCCCGGCTAAATACAGTGGTAAGGTTAGAGTAAAGATTTTTTGTTGCAACTGGGGCAATTTATGTATATTTATAATAATAACTGCCTTCCGTTTATCTTTAACTCCATGTTCATGCGCAACCGGACATACATATGTATCATGGATATCCAACCAGACAGTCAAATCAATTTCATTTACCTTTATTAAGAACCGTGCTTGCTCAACAGACTTTCATTTATGTAGGTCCAAGATTCTGGAACTTCCTTCCCATGGACATAAAAAATGCACCGCCATTGAATGCTTTTAAAAAGAGATTGAAGATTTTCCTTTTGAAGTCTTATAATGCAACCGAATAAATATAATTCTGTAATGGGTCAGGGTCTTTGTTTATGAGCAGTTATTCTGATGTTTTGAGAAGTATGACAATTGTATTCAGTATTCCCGAGGTGTACATAAATATCACAGTTCCCATTGGTTTTCACAATGTGTGTTACTGTGCATAATTATGTTTCTTAGCATTTAATGAGATATGCGATAACGATCGCGATCAAAGCTGCAAACATTAACCATTTGAGGTAGCACGAACTCTGGGAGGATTTCAATGTTGCCACAGCATCAGGACGCACTGTCGACACGGTCAAAGAGTGGTAGCTGTCATTTTCCAGTCGCAAAAGCTCTTCCCTAGCCTTGGCTGTGGATCCGGGACCTACCAGTCTGTAGCTTGGGGGATAAACCCAGCCGATGTAGTAGTGGTAGGCGAGTTTAGGATCCGTCAACAAGAGTTTGAGCAGGCTGGGACGAGTTCCAATCATCCCGGCGATTTCGTCCATGTACTTAGGTGGATCGGGCTTGGAGGAGAAAGGCGGAACAAAAATGATGAAAAAGTGATAAAAATATTATGTCAAAAACCGCGATTGACCCATACCTACCATCATAACAGAATTCACGCATACCTTAAAAATAAATAAATTAATTAATCAATTAATCAAAAGAAACTGTAATGAACGTGAAAAAAAATCATAAATTAAAGTATAAGAAAGAAAGGTTCAAGCATAGAGCAATAATACGGGTGGTGTTGAAGCGTCTTCGGTTTAAGATGACAAATTTAGTTGACTCAGATCAGACAATGACTTCAAGTGCTCAAGCGTTGGGGTGACGACATGCGTTTGCTCTCGAATATTCATGTGTCGCAATGTTAGTATGATAGGGAAGTTTTGCCACTGGATGCGCAAGGGTCTAATCCTTGCTGATTTCAAGTGATGTGAGATTACGCTCTTCGCTAAATCGCGAAGATCATGACACCGCATTCATTCAAGCTGGTTGATATCGTCAGTCATGGGGCGAACCACGAGGGGTCGTCGGCATCATTCGCCCGTTTTCTTGTGTCAGTTGTGTGGGTGGGTAGGGGGACATCTTCATCGGGTTATATCACCCTGCTCTTTGCGATGCGTTAATGCAGTGGGAACTTTAGCTGGCGTGAGTCGTCACCAACTAATACGCCGGACCTCCATGCATATCGCCGGAATCTTTATGGCGGACGGACTAATATAATTTCCTTTCCCACGGACAGTGTTTTTGCCTCAACTGGAGCGGACTTAATGCTTTATACACTGTCTCTGTTCAGTGAGACTCTGGAATCGAACCTGATACCCTTGTATCTGCAAGCAGATACGCTACCGACTGAGCCATATCCTCTCCTTATTATGACAGCAAAGCGACATAAAATTAGATAGGAACTTCTCGACCGCGGAATAACCCTTCACAAAGTGACAAAGTATTTCATCTAAAGATAATCTTGACAGCCAGATGAAAGAGACCAAAGATCTAAAGAAAAAAGAACGAATATGATAGACTATGCTTCACCAAGGAAAAAAAAACCGCCTCCATTCGTAAAAGAAACTAGAAGCAATATCATATTGACACCCAAACTCAACTGTAATAGATTTGTTCGCTCCTCAGGTAGGGATTATGACTGCAGACCCATGGCTAGTTCCTTTGCCCGGCCATTTGTAGGGATGGCTGGGGGGGGGGGGGTGTCCTACACCCCTCCCCCTCCCTAAAAAAAAAAGAAAAGAAACTGCACACACACACACACTCACTCGCACCATCTGCAGTAATGAAGGACCAGTGACAACGACAGCAGCTACCCAAGTACCACGGGCAGAGTCAAGACTATAAGAGGGGAAATAGACCTTGCGACTATTTCTCAACAGGTATCGGTGACAAAGGACGCTTTAGGCATGTTAGGTTCAGCACAGACTCTTGTCGAAGTTCGTTTCCAGCTTAGGAAAAATATTCCAGTGATCCTTTACCCCAAGACCATGTATGAAACCAAGTGCAACGAGGACTGATGAGTGATATTTTGACGACCCACTGCTACAGGCCTATAGCTGGAAGCCAAAAAAAGTAGACACTCTCTTAAGTTCTGCACGCTACGATTTAGCTCTTGTCCAGTCTATGGTATATCTTCAATTCTGGATAACAGAAAAAAGACATAAAGATTGGCGCTATCATTGTTTTGTGTGTGTTTGTTGAGGGGGTTCATTTACATAGATCAGAATTTCAAATCACACCTCTAAAATGTAAAATTGATGACGTGGAGACGTGGAGGTCCTTACACGGATATTCGTCAAGTCTTGTAACCATGACATCAGCTAAAGTTAAAGGGAAGGTGCCATCTGCAGCGCCAGCAGCTCAGTAAGGTCTTTTGCAATACAGGCATATAAGGGGGAAGGGTTCCTCAGAAAACACAAAGGACGTGATCGTATTACATGAGCCTATACCCGACAGAGCAAAGGCTGATCCGAACTGGTTTGATGGTTCTCCCATGTCCACGTGGTATCTAAACCTTTGTACCCAGAGAAAGTTTCTGAACATACTATAAGTGGCGAAGGTTGGGGCTCACAAACGTCCATTCCAAAACGGGAAACAAGGCGGAATTGTAAAAAGAGAAGCTAATAATGAAATAAAATATCTGGAGAAGCTTGAAGCAGGTCGTGGACTCAAAAGCTTTTTCATGACAGAGACAAAAGTAAAATAAAGGGGAAAAGCTTACCACGAAGCAGTTCCGTGGGCCGAAAGCAGTTAAGATGCTTTCTCTTACGCAGTCAATCTCCCTCTTCATGGATTTCATGTCCGGCAAACGGGCCTGCTTCTTGAGTACACTCACTGCGAGTCTCGCCTGCATTTCGCTCATGATGTTCTGTCCCATGGTGTCGGGGACGGCCATACCAGTGAAATGCAGTGTGCAAGGCGACAGTTCTATTGGAACGACGTGCTTGAACAGGGTAAGAGGTCCCACGTCTGATGAAAGACCTTTATAGAAAGGTAATGACAAACAATTTTTTTTTCTAACCATGAACGTTATTTCGTCAGCGTTAGTACTATGAGAAAATGTTAGAATAATCATGATAATGTGGAGAATATACAGCATTATGAGAAAATATATTTGTTTGATCTAGCTTCTCCCCCATCCCTCCCCCCCCCCCCCCCAAAAAAAAAATATATATATATATATTAAATAGGAAGAAAATGACATGTACGCTACAATCACATCCTCCAAAAACAGCCGGTGCGGCGGCCGGGCCGTCGATTTTTAAGCCAGTTTCGGCCAAGTATCGACCGGCGACCGATTCGGGCACCACTGATTTTTAGGACATCGCCCGGAGTGAAAATTTTGGTGACGACCGCCCAGCCCGAATTTAGACCATGGTTTAAGCTTCTACCACAATCTGAAATAAGTGTTTAAAGGCGTACTTTTGACATGCGCGTATCAAAACTGGATGTCTGCTGACCTGCTGACGTACGCAATTTGCCAATCGTTTTTACGCAGGAAAAAAAAAACATGGTCTAATTTCTAAGCCACCTTCGTGAATTCGGTCCATAATGTTTGCTTCTCTCCACTTACCTGGGATGAGGTCAAAGCGGAGAAAGGGATACTTCACATCGTAGCCGGTGGCGAAAATGATGACGTCAATGTCTTCTACTGCCGAACCATCGTTTAAGATGACCGTTGATCCTTCCACTCTTTGAATGCCGCTCCTCACTCTGACGTCGCCGTTCATGATTTTGTCGTTTAAGCCGGCGTTGATCATCGGAAGCTTCAACGCAGCTGGGTTCGGGCACTGGAGACCCATTGCCATGTGGTCAGTGGCTTCTTCCAGGATCGACTGCATCCTCTTGGCCCTGTAACTATCGGGAAGGAGTTCGTGCCATCGTCGGTTGAGTTGGTAATTCCACGGTCGCCTCCGAATGGTCAAGGGCCATAACCAGGCCCCCCGTCGCATGCTGAGGTAAACCTGGAAGATCATGCATACAAAACATACGAAATATATACATGTGAGTGTTTGTGTGTGTGTGTGTGTGTGTGTGTATGTCTGTGTGACTGTGTGTATGTATGTGGTTGTAATACGAAGGTGCTCGTCCCTTTCTCATAATGGTTTTTGGTAGTTTTTTTCAAGTTTGTTAGCCTATGGGGAAACTTGTTGCTATTGCACCATGGGAATCCTGATGACTTCTCATAACATCGTCAAAAATTATAAGATGTGACCCTGCATCACAAAACCAACAAAAAGTCGCCAGATATGCATTTCAATTAAGGGCGTATTCTGAAAGAGCAGACTCTAAGCTTTGAAATGATGTATAACTCAATTCAAATAGACTCTTTTAACCTATCTAAATATTGGAAAGAAAGGACACACCTGGAAAGTGTGAACTGAGAAAAGAGGCTCTGAAGTACAGGAACTATGCTTACCAAGCTATGCTAGCAGTGGGATGAATGGAACAAAAAACAGGATATTGAACATCTGAGCAACAACAATGAAGGGATTATCAGATTCGGTTGAAATTGAGCATGCTTCATTAACACATTCTGTTAATGATTAATGCCAACTTTCAATGCAGTAGCATCATTTTTTCAAAGTTAATGGAAATGAAAGTGAAGAGTATGAACAGGATTTTTAAGAAATGAAAAGAGAGCTCTACGAGATACACATAATCACACTATTCCATCAAAAAAGTGTTCGAGAAAAAAACTGCTGAAAATACAATTTCCCTTTTGTTTTATGATCCCAAACTTTAACATAATGTAGAAGAAGATTTGTTCCTTCAGAAAATATGAAAAACTCAAGATTGGTTAGGTTGACCAAGTTCACTTATTTTCAGTCCTCACACAAAATCACTGCGTGCGACTTTTTGTTCGTTTTGTGATGCACGGTCACACATGACTGAAAAAAAAAACCATGTTATCTTATACAGCTGTACCTGAGAGGCATAAGGACTCACGACGGTTGAAAGATCCGCGGCAGAAATACTTCCGCCTGAAAGAAATAAAAGAAATGAAAGCGATAACTGTGACGATCCTAAGGTACGTCACAAAACATGTTATCCAAAGCGGCATCAAAAGCGAATTTGTAAAAAGCTTTTTGATACTAACACCGGTAGCGATGTAGGAAAGAACGGGTTTTCACCAAGCAATGTTTGATTTTGCTAATTAATCAATACACCAGTTTAAAACAAGACTTTAAACAAAATCACTGGTATTTTTTTATTTGGGGGGGGGGGAGGGGTGGGGGGTGGCACGTTCATTTTTATTTCTAGCCAAGATTTCCTCCTTTTTATTCATAGCTAGATATGTGTGGGGGGGGGGGGGGTGGGGGTGTGGACTACAGGGCCACGACATCAAATTGTTGTTTGCTCATATCTGGTACTTATTTCAGGGTGACTTGAATTCTATGACTTCTGTTTCTGCATGGCTAATCGTACTAATGATAATAGAATTATTTGACAAGGACGTCACAAACTGTAGAATCAAAACAGACAAAAAATAATCGTCTCAAGAGGCAGGTCTACTAAGCAAACGAATCACTGCGTGGAAGAATTATATCGTCTGGGTTCTCCGGTTCCAACGCAAGGACCATTATTGAAAGTTTCTTATAATTTATTCCTTCTTTTCTCTTGTTTGTAGGCTGATAATAGCTAGCTTAATTGGTTTTTATTTCACGACTCAGTGATCTAGTGGTCATGATCATTGACCGGTGCTTACGTATTGACTCTAATCAGTGTTGCAAATAATTGGGAATTTTGATGATAATGCAAATAATTGCGTGCGCTTAAATGATTATATATATATATATATATATATATATATATATATATAGTTCATCTTGGAACTTTCCACGTGTTAGACTTCGAATGTTGTATTATAACAAGAACGAGTCTCAAATACACCATGGATTCAACAAGAAGATTTTTTAATTTGCAAAATTTTCAGCCTGCCTCAGGCCTTCGTCAGTGTAGTCCTAGTATACACTATACTGACGAAGGCCTGAGGCAGGCTGAAAATTTTGTAAATAAAAAACCTTCTTGTTGGATCCATGGCGTATTTGTATATATATATATATATATATATATATACATATATATATACATATATATATATATATATATGTATATATATATATATATATATATATATACATATATATATATATACATATATATATATATATGTATATATATATATATATATATATATATACATATACATTATACGATGTCGATGATACTAATTATGAAAGCTAATTGGTTTCTATTTCCACGACTCAGTGATCCACTGGTTGTGATTCTTCTTCGTCTTCTCTCATGTCGCTACACTTTTCCCAGCCACTGCAGAACACAGGCCCTGGCACATGGGGTGTAATCGTGGAGATCATGTGATGTACAGGGTTGTGGTAGCAGAGTGCAGTTTAGTAGGTGTTCCATTGTCTGGGGAGCCTTCCCGCAGTCGAATTCTGTGGATCCATCATGGTTGTATCCCCATTTCTGCATCAGGGCTTTGCATCTCCCAACTCCAGTTCTAAGGCGGTTCAGGCAGCGCCAATTTTGCCATGGCTCACTGGCACCTGTTGGGAGGGATTCCTTTGGCTCAAAAGAGAGGTTATGGGGTTTCTCCTGTAGATGTTTAACCAGGCTTCTATCCTGCAGCCCTGGGGATTGCCATCCAGGGGTTGTACTGAGTGTAGAAAACTCTTCCTAGATTTTAGCCTTTTTGGTGGAGGAAAATGCTGGAAAAGTGGATGGCGACTGTCATCTTCCTGTTTTGTGCGTTCCACTCTTGAAGATACATCTCTTCTGACTGTAGGAGGGGCAATTCCACACATCAGGTAGATGTCATCAATTCGGGTAGGCTTGAGACAACATGAGCATGGCCCTACAAGCTGTATTTAGAACAGGGTCCAGCTTCTTGGCATGTGAGGAACGTCCCCAGACAGGGCATGCATATTCGGCTGCGGTAGTAACACAGGACAAGGGCAGTGCTGCGGATGGTTCCTGGGTCTGTTCCCCACTTGGAGTTTGCCAGCTTTCTCAAGATGTTATTCCTGGCTCCCACCTTTGCCTTTGTCTTGCTGACATGGTCCTTGAAACTGAGAGTGCGGTCTAGATCATCTAGATCATACTGGTCGTGATCATTGACCAGTGTTTACATACATTCACTCCAAACAGTGTTGGAAATAATTGTGAATTTTGATGAGAATACAAATTGCGATTTACACTATATTCACACTATTCATACTATATTTACACTGTACATATATATTTTGTATTGCGAGATCAATTTTCTGAGTGGTGCACATTTCTGCAAGCTTGTCTTTTACGTGGGCCTCTCTTTTCCAATGACACAATCATTTTGAACATTAGCTTTACATGAGCATGTTTATATGAAGTATTGTTGTATTCATTGCAAGATTATTTTTGACTTGTATTGAATTGAATGAATTGAATTGAATTGAATTGAACTTTGATGAGCTTCTTTTTTCAATCAAAACAAAAAAAAAAACTATATCGCACGTTGTTTATATACCGTAATTGCAAAAAAAAATAAATAAATAACCCAAACAACCACACTGAAAAAATGATGTGAAACATAAAAAGTGAAAACATTAAAATTACTCTTTTTTCGAATTGATCCTGTGCTCTAGCAGACAGGACCAGGGAAGGGGGGGGGGGGGGAGTGTTCAACGACCCCCATCCCACCCCTTTCCTCTCGTAGTTAGGAGTTTGTTCCTTTGAAAAAAATGGACCCTATTCTTTAAAGTGAACTTACATATAAAGGGACATTATAGGACCTACTACCTGTTGCAGTGCGCAGGAAATGTATAGTTTCATTGCAGTGAATGTCGTGTCTATGAGCCTCCAGCAACCCGGAAGGTTTCTGCCACTAGAGCTCTTCAGAGATAATCACATATAAACGTGGTAGAAGGAAGTCAAATAGTGAAAATGCTCAAACATTACTACTATTATCGTTCCAATCATCAACAGTTTTGCCTTACCTACAACAAGGACCCTCTTGTTTTTAAAGTCTTCTCCTTTAACGAACTGACAACTGTGGATGACCTTCCCAGGGAACCCTTCCACTCCCGGTATCTCCGGGGTCCATCCGTTGGAGTAGATTCCCGTTGAAACCACTACTCCATCAAAGGTCTCGGTGGTTTCAGCGCCAGACCCGTTGCGGACAGTGACCAGCCAGCGCCCCGTCTGCGAGAAATCTTTCGTGGGCTGGACATCAACCACGTCGGTGTTGCAACGTATGTGTTTTCTGAGCTTGAAGTGGTCAGCGTAACCACGATAATATGCCAACAAGTCAGGCGCCTGCAACAAAACGCATTGATATGTATAAAAGCACACGAAACTGCAAACTGTTTGTCTACAACCAGCAAATCCTTATTAAAAGACTGTTTGTACCATTATGGATATCAAGTTTTAATGAAGAGATTTTACATTTAAGTTGCACTGTAAAGTAGCTAATATCGAAAGTTTTTTTTCCCTCGTTACAAGCGAGTAAACCAGTTAACATTTATCTAAGAACACTTGTACGTGAAAACTATATATTACAAAATTACATTTCCTCTTTGAACTTTACTTACGTTTACCGTGGCCATATTTTTAAATGCCTCATTATAGGAAGTCATATTGATTTCGAAAGCGAAATACGGTAGCATGAGTACCATGATCTGCCTCGAGTAAAGAAAAACAAACGGAAGATTGAAATGTTTAATGCATGAACAAATGCAGGATAATTCAGAACGATTGATTTACCGAGCAGCTGGTCTCGTTTATTTGAGTGATTGTGTTGTGTGATGCTTAAAGACTGGACCATACCCTTATGAATGGAGGCAGGTTGTTGTCGAAGGCATAATCCGAGTACGCCATCATCTCCTTCGAGACATTGGTATGCAAGCCGGCGTACACGGCACCCGGACCCGTTGGGTCTGGGCGAGGCTCCTCGGACTCGGCGAACAGCCAGATTCCACCTATAGATGTGGACGCAGAGACGGACAAAGAGGATTATAGAAACTGTACGAAATAAACACTTCGGAGTGCTGTCAATAAATGCCTGCTTGTTGATTGTGTTCACGTTGTTGGTGGTGGTGTTGCTTCTGTACCTACTTTTTGTATCTGAAGATCTTGCTTCGAAAAGGCGCTAAATCCATCATTTTTCAATGGGTTTAGCGACTTTTGGAAGCAAGCTCTTCATTTAAGTTTGTAAAACGAGAGGGGCGATCACAATACACCTGTATGTACAACTGTAATTATTTGTATATTTGGCGCTATCCCTGCTTGGTTATTATTCTCCTATTGTCCTTTCAGAATCACAGTGTGTTTTTCGCGCAAACAGAGGAAATACTGACATGGTCTTTGCTCTGAGACAGCTCCAGAAGAAGTGCGCAGAACAAGACAAAGGACTGCACATTGCAGCCGTTGACCCTCCCAGAGAATTTGACACCATGAGCGGGAGAGGTCATTGGCAAATTCTGTAACGCCTTGGTCTCCCCCCCCCCCCCCCTCCCCCCCCCCCCCTCCAAAAAAAAAGAGTACTGTACCTCAATATGGTTATCCAACTGCGTGAAACCAACAAGGCCGGTTCGACTTTGGAAATGATCTCTCCGAACCTTCCCAATTGACAATGCCGTAAAGCAAGGCTGCTTTCTTGTTCAAACCCTCTTCACACTATTCTGCAGTATGGCACTCAAACAAGCCTTGGGAGATCTAAACGACAAAGGTGCCGTTTACATCCGGTACTGCATGGATTTCAGTCTATCCAATCTGAGGCGTCTGCGAGCTCACATCTAAACAAGTAGGTATTTTTTGTGAGCTACTCTATGCAGAAGATATCGCTCTTCTTGATCGCTCAGAGGCAGCTCACCAGCGCATAACGTCCTGCTTCGCAGTTGCTATCAGTACGTTTATTCTTGAAATCAACAGGAGGGTATCGAAAATTCTCTATCAGCCAGCTCCTCACCTGGAACTCCCCCCATCACCACCACTACATCACCATCGCGCACATTTACGAACTCAAAACATTCGATCACTTTATCTACCTCGGCAGCACCATTACGTCCGATGCAAGGCTAGACAATGAAATAGACAACAGATTTGTCAAGGCAAACAACACCTTTGGCAGATTGTGCAAAAGAGTGTGGAACAACTACCTGAAGAAAGAGACTAAGATCACCTTGTACAGAGTAGTTGTCATACCCACTCTTTTGTACGACTCAGAGTGATGGGTCTCTGCCGGCATCACCTGTGTCGGCTCCTTGAACGCTTAATCCATAAGTGTTGTCTTCGATGTGTCCTCAACATCGTATGGAGCAACTTCGCCAACATCCTATGGACCGACCGACTTCGTCATCAAAGTACCTTTGCCTACTCGAGCTGGCACAGACCGCGAGCATCGAGCTACGCAGTTTGCCATGAAAATCCAGCTGGGCTGGGCTGACCATGTCTCAGGAATAGAGGACCATCCCCATCCAAAGTATTGATGAATGGTACTCCAGTATACATGATCTGTCTACTGGACACTGAGACAGAGGTGTACCCAGGTAGAGATACATGGAATACTTTAACAAATCTCTTTGTCTGCTACATAAACCTTCAACAATGGGCTGCAATCACCTCTGACCGTTCCTCTTGGCATCTCATCAGGGAACTTTCCCGACACGACGGGAAACTCACGATTGGACACGCAAGCAATCAGCTGTGACGATCCACGCTCTCGGACTCCCACCCTCATCAACAACTTAAAGGGATGGTACAGTAATGGTGGAGCTGAGGATTTGGCTTTTAATTTTTTGCAAGATATGAAGAAACCCCTTATGAAATGGCACAGAGCATGCCATTCTAAGAGGAATTCAAAGTTTGTTTGATGAAAATCGGTTTTGGAATGGCTGAGACATCCAAAAACAAAGTAAAACAAAGCGATTGTAATAAAATGTGGGTCCCACATTTTATTAGACTTGCTCTGTTTTAGGTATCTCAGCCATTTTATAACCAATTTTCATCAAATAAACATTGAATTCCTCTTGGAATCACATGCTCTTTCATATTTCATAAAGGTTTCGTAGTATCTCACCCAAAAATGTTAAAAACCTGAAGTTAGGTCTCAACCAAAACTATTGTATGAGCCCTTTGCAGGGAGTTAGCTCAGTTGTGTGTTTGTAATTCTTTGACCATTCTAGAGCATTATTTTCTTCTCTTTTTTTTGTTACACCTCCCTGCCGCTGTAAATGAGTGTGTTTGGTGTGTAGGTAGAAATGGTATGGGTGGGTAGTGAGTGAGTTGTGGCGGGAAGGGTAGGATAGGAGGTTATGGATGGACTGAGATGAGGGGATGTGGATGTGAAAACTTAGGATTGGTGGAAGGGTTGAATGACAGACGTCTGCCCGGTAATGGGCGGAGGGGAGATGTAAGCATGGAGGATTTTTGCTGTAGTAGAGATGTACTGGAAAGGTAGTTTGGGAGAATCATTTCCGTGAGTGTTTGCAAGTTTCATAAAAAAAAATATACAATTGTACTTTAATTCTCTGTTAATTCTCTGTTAATCTTGCTGTATCACTATTTTTATTCAATTTGTTTCAGTGAAAACATGACACATATGTTTTCAGCCAATACCTTCCTATTTTTTTTTTTTTCATTTCCAAGTGCCAAAATGCTGCATACTGAACGAACTTTTTTCCATCTTTTTCTACCATACAGTGAAAGGGAAGTGAATAAATGGAGGAGTGAATATTCTGGAGCATTACATCATCTAAAGTGAGCGTATTGCTGTTTAATCATTACACATCATTAATGGTAATTCTAAGCGCCGACATTGACATTAATAATTATTTGAAAGAGAAGCGTGAATATTAGACCCACGCATTCACGGATATTCAAATTGATTCCTTCATTTTTTCCCCGCGTGAAGATCTATCTGTGCTTGCTCTGTAGTTTTCTTTGCTTTTTTATTTACTATTTTCTTGTCTTGTAGAAATTGATATTATCCGGGCTTTCAAATATTTGCTAATATCGCAACTTGTTTTCCGGGCTTCTATCATGTCAATGGCCGAGCTGAACTCAAAAAGTAATATTTAACTAAATCTAACTAAATTTAAGAAATAAGAATAATAATCACGTAGATATATACAGCTAAAGTATAGCTGATAAAATATTGCAAGTATAACAAGACATTATTCTCACAAAAAGTTTTATTCTTACAAAATGTTACTATAAAAATTTTGATTAAGCTAACAGTGTTACAATTGCACCTCTATCATCGATGCAATGATATTCTTCGGACTTTTGATGTGCCTTTGATGTGTGTTTATGTCGTATCACTATACCTAAACCAGATAAATGATTTCAGTTCAAACCTCAGTGCAAAGATATTATTTGCATTACCTTTTGCCCTATCTATAAAAGTTTTAATGCTATCGTGGGTTGGTTTATTGATATTTGCTTTCCGTATTTGCTTTCCACTCAATTGTAGCTTGTTTCATAGTCTTGCGAGACAAGGAAAGTTGTAAAAATTTATTGATGAATAAACATACGAATTAAATCCTTCAAAAAACGATAATCTGTGTTCCAGTTCGCATGAACTTACAATATTTTTTATTTTCAACAATGTGAAGAAATCATAATTTTTCTTTCTTCTGTCCTGTCTCTTCTTATACTCCATTGTTTTGTAATGTCGTTGTGATCTCTTCCTAGTATGATGTCGCGTCTTTTGTGTATGTTTGCATCTGTGTTGGTTTTTTCCCCTTTTTACTTGGTGGGCAAGTGTCATATGTAGGCGTGTATGTATGTACCATTGTTGGGGGTGGGAGCTCATCATATTTTCTAGGGACACAGGGTTCAGCAGGTTGTAAAATTGTTAGCTTAATCTGAATTTCTATTTCTTGTACCTCAAGAATACTGTTTATAGTGATGATGTCCTTGTTACTTGCTGTACATTTGACAGCTTTACTTTAGATGTACATGAATATTTGTGGGGTTTAATGATATTTAGTTACATATTACGTTTTTAGTGACAAACGTTTTCAAAGCACTGTCTTTTAATGGACCACTCATTTCCACACTCGTCTTATATACGTGTGTGTGAACCTCGCAAAGTATGCATTGCTGTTCTTACTTATTCTACTTAATTGTACCTCTATTTTATCATATACTTAGCAATCCCCACCACATTATGCATATTTTACAAATTGATGAAACAATATGATTTGTCTGATGCACCTTTTTGTATTTTGATTTACTTACCTGTAGGATGGTAATAAATGATAATTGAATTGAATTGAATTGAAAGATCATTAAAAACGCATGACCTGACGGGAAAAAAAAAACATAATAATGTGAATATAAACATTACAAGTTTCATTAAAAGCGTATGATCTGCATACATTACATATTTCATCATATAGCTGTATCATAATATTCTCACAATCCATATTGTTTACTTCACTTTGATTATACTTCAGTAGATACAATGTATCATTACTATGTTTCCCTGTTGTTGTTGTTGTTGTTAACAAAGTTTACATTGTTTGATTCACATTGTCTTGTTTACATTATTCTCTGTCTCAAAGGTAAGTGAAATGTATGTTACTTTTTATAGAAAAATGGAAATGAATTCAAATTCAATCAAATTCCGTGCCTGTTTACATGGACTGGCACGGTTTTTTAAAAGAAAAAACAAACAAACAAACAAACAAAAGACAAACAAAAAATTGCCATTGTAACACGATATAATTCTCTGACAGGCAAAATCGTATACATTTGAGAACTAGAGAGGGGCCGTCAAAGGCGGCAGACCCACGCCTAAGTACAAAGTCGGGGTAAACATAATGTGCATTCGGTCATCTACCAGAATTCGGCCACTTAATTGCCAGTGTGCTTTATCACCAGCCAGTGAGTTCTACCAAAGATCGTACACTGAAGTGTACGATCTTTGGTTCTACAGTCACATCACACGCAAATCACATAATTACACATACGGTATTAACACTCATTCACGTACAGGAAAGTCCTTAAGTCTCCTCCAAAAATCCATCAAAAATCCCAAATTCCACCGTCAAAAGTGCAGAATCGGAACTTTTCCAAGCGCGCGCGAATTAAGTCCAGTTTTAAGAGTATTGTCTACGCGACGGGTCGCGGAAAAAGCGCTAAAAATCGAGAAATACGCCGTTTTCTTGCGGGATATTTTGATTATAGCAAGCCGAGAGTGTGATGATATCAAAGGTCGTATGAGTGTACGATCTTTGATGGTATCCACAAAAGCAAAAAAGAAAAACAAAATTTACGTACCCCCTAGGCAATTACCCCTATGATTAGTGTCTACGGGAATTATTCAATGCAAGGGTTGAATGCAAATGTCTACTGCACCAGTATTCGGCCACCAACGAGCGCGGCAACGTCCCCGGTGCAATTTTGCACCAACAGTGTAGAGCGCGATGCATTTTCAGCGGCCTTGCACACGCATTGACATTGAGCACGCATATCGTGCAGTGTGACTGCGACCGAGCAAAATGCTCCTCCAACGAAAAAAACAATCAATGTTAATTTGAAAAATCATCAAATATCAAAGGTCGTATGAGTGTACGATCTTTGATGGTATCCACAAAAGCAAAAAAGAAAAACAAAATTTACGTACCCCCTAGGCAATTACCCCTATGATTAGTGTCTACGGGAATTATTCAATGCAAGGGTTGAATGCAAATGTCTACTGCACCAGTATTCGGCCACCAAACGAGCGCCGCAACGTCCCCGGTGCAATTTTGCACCAACAGTGTAGAGCGCGATGCATTTTCAGCGGCCTTGCACACGCATTGACATTGAGCACGCATATCGTGCAGTGTGACTGCGACCGAGCAAAATGCTCCTCCAACGAAAAAAACAATCAATGTTAATTTGAAAAATCATCAAAATACGGGCCAGTTTGTGATGACGGAGAACGAACTTTCATAAATCTAGAAGGACATAGTCCCTCAAATAGGCCTAAACGTAAATTTCGGAATTCTTACGAACATTTGAGCAGCGAAGTCGGATCGTTGGGGAGTTTATGTCTTCGTATGGTAGCGGAAAATCGCAAAGTGAGAAACGGGAAATTTTCGGAATGGTCACTATACCATGGGGTCAAAACTTCAAGGTCACACAGAATTTGCAAGGGTCAACCGATTATCACCAAAATCTAATCGATTCTTTCCTGTCATTATCCAAACATTCCCTGAACATTTCGTGCAAATCCGTTTACCCGTTCTCTTGTTATCTTGTACACAAACAAACAAACAAACAAACAAACAAACAAACAAACATACAAACAAACAAACAAACAAACAAACAAACAAACAAACAAACAAACAAACAAACAAAAAAACAAACAAACAAACAAACAAACAAACAAACATACGGAACCCTTTACATAACCCCCTGCCGATTTTCATCGGCGTGGGTAATAATAACGAAAGACACTGCACGAGTGTAATGGCACGTATTTTATAATGGTTGTTTACCATGGCTGCAAGATAGAGAGTATAAAAACACGATATTTACAACTCTAACGCAGACAGTCCGTATTGGCGCCATAAAACTCTTTCACTTCGCTCGCTATTTTTCCTGCTCTGTCGGCGAACCCCAAGTCGGGGTCAAAGTCGAAGGACAAAGAGGAGAAGACCATGAAGTTTGGCATTCAATTCAATATAATGTCTTCAGATGGTATGAATGAAATCTTTCTTTTTTCATTGGAATTTTATATAATACGTATGTATCACATAAAATTACTTTGTGTGGAAAGAACGTGACTATAGGACCTTAGAACTGCATTTCAATATAATGTCTATCAGATGATATCAAAAAATAAAGGGAAATCCGATGAATTGAATGCAATATCTTTCTTTCTTTCTTTTTTTTTCATTTCCCTTCTTTAATGACGCTTCTCATATTGTTTCCTTTGCTCTGGTCATTTCATTTATTTTTCATGACAATGTATAACTAGTATAAAGTTAAACATCATACTCTTTATTTCACATAGTTTTGCTTACCTTATTGTCTACTACCAAAGAAAGTGATATGCATATAATTATTCTTTACGAAAAATGAAATAAAATTTGACTTGAATAGAGCAGTGGTTTTATCAAATCCGTCAATAAAGTAAGAATGGAATTTACAGTTGCATTGTATCATTTACTGGTATTATTATGTTTTTACATCACAGTAATGTTGATGGAAACAACACAAAACACGAATGTAAGCTATACGGTGATATGTCACCAACACACAGCACCCACATTGGCTTATGCACACAGCTGCAGGTCCATGTAAAAGTCATTAATGATTGGGGAATAACGCTGCGGAACATTTTCAGTCAATGACATTTAATGATACGAGCAACCACAGCTCTTTCACACTTAAGTACGTCATCATTATGTCCATATGGTGGGTATACTAGTTCAGTCTGTACATTGATGGGTTCGCACTGTAGTCCGCAGACCACCATAGCTTTTATCCCTGCCAGGTGCATTCAATGTTACAGATTTATGTGGCATTGATTATAATATTATAACATTCATTACTAGCAGTGGTTTCGAAGTTTTGCGTGTGGGATAGGTATAGTTTTGTTGTATTTGTCTCTTTATTTTAATGTGCAAATAACTTTTTGGAGTAATAGTATATAAATATATTGTTAATTAATACTGTAGTTTTTTAGTATTCTGATTTGAAATTTGGTACATGTTACTATTGTAGTCGGTTGGGGTACATGTACAATTTATTTTATGTATATACATATATGTACGTGTATACACAACTGTACGTATATTTGTATCTTTTCATATTCTAAATCAGTTGATTGTATTTTCAGTTGTAACTATTAATGTGTCATTAGTTTTTGATGGAATATTGTATTTGGAAAGAAAATCGTATTTGTAGTATATGTTATAAGGCTCACTTTTTATCTATTAAGTGGAATAATCATTGCACTGGATTGTATCGGCTCGTTTGTACATTTACATCAAGGAGACGAAATTCAGCCTCTGGGCTGCTATGTACTTTACGTTTAATGAAATAAACCAATAGCTCTCTATCTATTTATTCATCTCTTTATCTATCTATCTATCTATATATATATCTGTCTATCTATCTGTCTATCTATCTATCTATCTATACCTTACAAAATCTTTCCGTGGCGGTAGAACGTCGGGTGGTAGAGGGTGCACCACGTATTCCTTCTTGTGTAGGCCTATGCATGTGGCCCTGAAAAGGGCCTACCGACTCCAGGCGTTCCCTTAAAACGGCAAGAACATGCTTGCCGAAACATCAGGAGTTGTTAGGCCCTTTTCACGGCCACATACATACCCAAGAAAGCATACGTGGTTCACCGTATGCTTTCTACCACCTATCTTTTGAATCCTCTTGTGTAAAAGAATACAAACTATATAAAAACCTTCAATGTTTCACAAATATAAAACCACAATTTACAAACTCATGAACATACCAATAAAAGGACGGCACAATTACAGAACAGATCCCAATACTCTTCCCACCCCCTCCCCTCACGCCCTTGCCAAATTCCAAGTCCAATCACGAAAAAATAACCACCCGTCCCCCCCCCCCCCCCACCCCATCATATTGCCCGACAGATACGTCTCTGTTAAAAAAAAAAAAAAAAAAAAAAAAAAGATATGCATCGATGACGCCACCAAAGCGTTTAACAACCTAGCCAATGAAGCACCACAGTATACCAGTTGGAATTCTCTCGGCCAACAAAACATAATATATATATATATATATATATATACATACATATATAGTGAGTCAAGAATGCAAGCTAGCACTACGCAATACACTGTGAGACTGAAATGAACAATACATAAAATGAGAGAAGATTGAGAGACAATATAGTGAATATACATGCACATATCGTATATAAACGTACGAATATAACCCTGCAGCAATAATAATGTTGCTCAGATGAATCAAATGAGTTGTAACATGCAATCGTGAAAAATGATTGCACAAAAATTGATGAAGCAAAATTCAACCAACCCAATTGAGGCCAATATCACCAAGTACAGTGCACCACAAGAAAAAAAAAATGTCAGTGATTATAATACAGTTACTACTTAACTGAATACAAAATCATTGAATGTGAAACATAAAAGCTGCAATATATATTTATATATATACATATGTTATATATATGTATATATCATATATATATATATATATATATATTATATATATATATATATATATATATATATATATGTGTGTGTGTGTGTGTGTGTGTGTGTGTGTATACATATTGCAGTCAATGATTAGATATATCGTCATGGAAATCATTGAAGAAATTGAGAAATTTAACTCGACCCAAAACCCCAGCCTCTTAACCCAATGGCTCACAAGTCTTCAAAACACCACCGACTGACATTCATCCCCATGACGACGCTCTTGACACTGAACTATTTACAAAACGCAAGGGAAAATACTTTATTTCAACATTCCAACCTGACCCCCGACCCCATGGCCACATTCCCTTCCCACAACCAATTTGAGTGAATTCATATACCTAACAATCTCCAAAGCTTAAAAATTCAACATTTTGATCTGACTCGTAACATTAAACCCAGATCAATGACCCCTCCAAAAAAAAAAAAAAAAAATCACTATCCAGCAAACTGTTGAAATCCCATAAAAAAAAAAACATGCCGAGCCACCGCAGAAGAATAAAGAAGAAACACGAAACGTCATGCCCAAACAAATGCTCGAAACCCTAACATTGCCCCCCCCCCCCCATGACCACCATGCTTCACATAAGAATACATGTACATACACCAGATTTCATCCAAAAAAAAATATCGTCACACAAAATAAATATAAGAAAATAAAAAGTAACAAAAAACAAACACAACCTCAACCCTTAGCTATAACCTTGAGCCTATACGCCACAAAAAATTGTATATGTTATACCAATATTCATTTAGATACCTCAAACTGTTAAAAATCATACTGTCCATAAAGTTGACTATGGGAAGCATACAGGCGGATATAAATACATCATATACAAATATACATAAATTTATCTACTTAATTTCGTACACAAGATCAAGATGAAAACACCAATAAAATATAATGAATGTCGCTATAAATTAACATGTGCATGGATTCAATGACATACGACAACGAGTGACGACATTTCAGGTGCTTCGGCAAGATCGGGATTAAAGTGACTGCACTATGGAGACACCGTCAGGACTAACTTTCTGAGGTCAAAAGGTAATGTCCCACAGCCCTGGGGAACTCGTGTCGTGCATGTATCGCACTGAAATGTAGACCAGCTTTGCATGCAAGGAGATGCTTGAACCTCGGGTCATCCAAATGACATGGGTTCACCGCCACAATTCACAGGGGGCCCACGACAGGGCACTGGATATGTTTGAATAGACCCTTAGTAATGAAAACCAGTGTAAAGTAATTCAATCTTGACTTGAGAGATTTCCAATTCAGACTTTGTAGACGTTGGTCGTATGACATTTTGACCTTGCCTTTTCTTCAATGCAAGACGCGCGTTGAATATACAAATATGAATTTTGTTTAACAAAAGTCTATTTCAATAATGAAAAAGAGAACTAAAAGTATGAAAAGTGTAAATCAAGGCTCGCATGGGTATTTGAATAAATAGTTACTCAAAAGGGCACCAGACAGTATCTTACCGATATCATGCTTCTTCTCGTAACATACCGCCTCAAGCCCTTCTTCCAGGCATATCTTCAGAGAAACAAGGCCCGAGGCCCCAGCTCCAATTATAGCTACCCGTCGCATTCTGATAAACTTCGACAAATGATCCTATGTCACAAACTGCGAAGATTTTTACACGCGAGCCTCTTCACTTTACGCATTCATGA
Organism: Diadema antillarum; assembly: GCF_040938485.1. Classification (NCBI taxonomy): domain Eukaryota; kingdom Metazoa; phylum Echinodermata; class Echinoidea; order Diadematoida; family Diadematidae; genus Diadema; species Diadema antillarum. Next base: position 430,578 of record NW_027271524.1, on the reverse strand, counting down.
ACGTATTCATGCGCATGATCAGAGACACCGGGACAAAACGTGCAATTAAGTTAATGAATAAATGTATTTTGAATATTTCTCTTAGGGGTACAGAGATTTGCGTAATAGACACGAAGTTGTGGAATTAACGCGGTCATCCGAGCTAAAGATATTGATCAATTATTGGTGGAACTACTTTTTTATGAGAGGATCGATGAATGAACACGCAGCTTGGTCCGTGACTCGGGATTGTGCATGATCACTTCGTGCTCTGCGCAGTGATGCAAAGTCAGATGGGATTTAGTGCGAAGTGTTCATGTCGGCATGTCGTGTGAAAGAGAAACTAATGTCTGACGGCACATATTCCTTGGTCACCTCTTTTTTTTGTGATTGACTGAAGGTAAAATTTTAAAAGACTGAGGACATTCTTGAGGTCAAGCAGCGCACTGCGGAGTAGTCTAGCTAGTTGAAAATGAAGCTGAAATATTTCAACCCAAACCTTCCTTTAAAAAAAAAAAGTTATCAAAAAATATATGCATCGCGCCCTTTTGAAAAATAATTTACCCCAGACAATTTTGAGATCAAATCATGCAATGCTATACGCAGCTCAAACGTTGTCATCATCGAGACTTATGTGCTAATGAAATGAGTGCACGGGGGAGCTTGCACTGCTAATATATATGTAATATGTATATAAATATATATATATATATATATATATATACGTATATCTGTATTTTTACTGAAAAAATATGCAGATTTGTTCTGTTTTAACTAAATACAGCAATTCTGATATGGTTGACACTGACCCCGCAAAAATACCTAATTTTTGTTGGTAAAACTAGAAATTGTGATTTTAATACAAAATGTTATTTTATACAGTCTTCATGTTATTTGACAGTTTAGATTGTTTAACTTGCTGTAGTTTTACAGAGATTTGTATTCAAACAAAGATTTCTCAAATAATTAAAGTGACACGATGTAGTTTTACTTCGACGTGACAATGCAGAAACTAATGATCTTTTACAACTCGTTTTTTATGTGTTGTTTTTGATTGAATAGAAATTAACTTTTTATGTATAACATTGCACATGACTAATAAGTAGCATTTTTACAGAATTCCGTTTTCCAGTATTGCTGTCTTATTTGATTTGAATGGAAATGGTGTAAAACATGATCTATCTTATTTTGGACGCATTTCTGCAATCTTATACTCTTTTACTATTAGTAATCTTGTATATAATATCTCACACAGGTTTTATGTAAACTGTATAATTAAGACTAAAAAGGACTTGTAAAATATTATGAGTGTGGAGCTGTAGGAAATGTCAATGGGAAGGGAAAATGGGGAAAGGGGGAGAAAGAGAAAATGAGGCTAGTATGGAGAAAAATATTTCACAGTATACCTCCAATTCTTCATTATTTTCTTCTTCTTTTTTGTGTTCCTCCTCATCTTATCCGAGCAATTCTTCCTTCCAACAAATGGTGAATGGTGGTTTCCCAGCCAGCAATCCCATGTAGGGTCCATATGGGTAAACATGGGTAAAATGTGGGTAAGCCGGGTTGGAGTTGGGCAAGGGCTACTTGCGGGTCATCCTTCAAGGGGCCCTTGTGGGCTAGCCAATGACAGACATGGGAAAACCGACATGGTTTCACATGGGGCTTGGCAATTGGGTTTCGCATGGGCACAGATGGGCAGGCAGGGAGCATGATGCGTTTTTGTAGGGCTAGTCCTCTGTGTGTGTGTGTGTGTTTGTGTGTGTGTGTGTGCGTGTAAACAGTTGGTTGCTTCTTAACACTCGTAGACTTATATCATTAATCAAACTGGAAAATTTGATACCAGTTAATTCTTGTCGGGACTTAATGGGCCTCCATAGGACCAATAATGGCATATATCACGAATATTCATGCAAATATATGAATATTCAAGTGAGAAAATCTAAAATTTGAAAACTAGTGAGAACAAAACATTGAAATCTAAAGCATTAAAGTAATGGTACAGATTCGGCTGAGATGAGGTTTGAGGTTTCCAACGATTTTTTATATATTTTTTTTAAAGATGATAAATTTCTTATGAAATATGAAAGAGCATAATTATGATTCTAAGGGGACTTCAAAGTTTATTTGATGAAAATTGGCGGCCGCCGCACAGTGGGCCAGAATGAGCTCAAAGTGCGCCAAAATTATATTCCGTGGTTTCTTTTTACCCAAATTTGGTGTCTAGGGGTAATTTGGGGCGTAGAATTGATTGAACATAATTTCAAACTCATATGACGTCACTGTGATGCTGTTTTTTTCATTGGCTACCAAAAATCTGTGTAAATGACGAGTAAAGCAATGCAAATCCTAGGCTGTTATTTTTTTCTTTAAAGATTAATATTTATCTTTTCACATTCACTGACACTGCTTATATACTACCATTGAATACACGATGCTTACATGTCACAGAAAGTGTGTAAACATTCGGGTTTCGTTAAAAGAATCGAATTTATGCTGAAAGTTCCATATTACACACGTACTGCAAAATGATACTGTTGTCCATGTAAACTAGTTACAAAATAAGTTTATGATGTATGAACGCTGTACTTTTGGGTGAATTTATTCACTTTATTCTAGCAGGACATAAAATAAAATGTGCGATATAAAATCAATCTCCGATATAGTTCTTATCTCTCTACTTCATAATTATAACCTTAGGCCTATGCCATATCAATTCATGATTACAAGCGCAAAAACCATTTTGTCTAATTTTACTGGAAAAATAACAAATTGTGAAGTCAGTAATCAGGAAAATGAAAGGTTATGATTTAGCAGCCAAGAATGAATCTGCCGTGTATAAAAGTTTACTTGGAAAAGCTTTTTATTTTTTGGATGAAAAATTCATCGGAATCACTATCATATGAAATTATTAATTCATCCACGTTCCACAATGATTTTTTTTTTCTCATCAGTCGTCGGAAGCAAAGGTTTTTTTTTTTTTTTTTTTTTTTTTTTTTTTTTTTTTGCTTCCGACAACCCATAAAGTGTATGGGATCACAGTCTGATGAATCCGACTTGTATTGGTCGCCTATCAGGTCAATGTCAGACATATCAGGCATGATCCGATGAGGCAAGATCGTCCGATGAGGATCACGCGAGCAATGTCTGACAATCACCTGCAATCGGATTCACAAACTGCGATCCTATACACTTTGCTGAGCGGCCGGAAAGCAATAGACTTTGTTTCCAACGAGTAATCGATGATAATAAAATCTCTGTGTTTTGGTGTATAACGTTCTATCATATGTCAAGAGTAGGATCGAAGTATTTAGGTGTCCACACAGTATGTAACGCAGTGGAAATAGCTATGTTTACAGTAGTGGCTATGACAATATGAACAATAGGCTATATGGCCTCGGCTATGTGCAATTATGTACTCTTTTATCGTCTGAGGAGGGGTCTTTTAGGTGCCAGACTAGCCCTATACAATCTGTTTGCCTCTTTTTCAGTGTAATTCATGTTTCTGTGCCTTTAACGTGCGAGAAAAAAATAATAAATTTTACAAAAATGCCGCCCTCATGCGGCCCCGTATGATATAACAGCATTCCTGAGTGGCTGCAAGGTCCAAAATAGACGTAATGTGTCGCGGAAAATCGGCTCTAACACAAAAAGTGGCAAAAGGTGGCAGCCAAATCTGGTATCAGCTTAAAGCTGAGACATCAAGGAATGTGGTGGTAATAGAATTTAGTTGGAAATCCGGGGCAATCTAAACTTTTCATTAGGGTATATTAAAAAGACAAATAATTAGCCTCTTTTCCAGGATATTTAGCGTAAAATATTCATGAACATTAAGTTTCTTTGCATTTTTATGGCATTCATAACGTAAAATGAATTCTGAGAAATATGTGGGAGAAATTACAGGTTGATATCTCAAAAACTACATGTTGACATTACTTATTTATTAAAGAGGTTACAATTTGCTTTGAAACTCTTAAAATATTGTATTTTGCTACTTCAGGTAGGAAATATACCCCTTTAATGTACATACCTGATTTAAATATTTCAATGATAAATTCCTCAAAGTATTGCCTCTCAAGGGCGCATGTCAAAAATTAAAAAATCCCAGGTGCCCAAAGTGACTTTTGGCGCACTTTGGTATCTCTCTGGCCCACTGTGCGCCGGTACGCCTACGGGACACTGGTAGATGACCTATCGATCAGCCGTCGGTCGCTGAGCGATTTCGTAAAAATCGGCCGGTGGTCGGTGGGAGATCGTCCAGTTGCCAATGGCACGAATGGGTCATCACTTGGTGACTGCTCAGTCTCTGTGCGGAGAATATCCCATATTTCGCATACTCGTAGTATTGTTTACCTGAAATCGACCGGTGACCGACGGGAAATCGACAGGGCATCGACTCGGGTTTTATAGCCTACTCGACATCTCCAAAAACTGCTGGGCGGTGCCAAAATTTCAGCGGCAATTGGCAATGATACTACCTCTTCAATACACACATTTCCCTCAAAAATTTCAAAATGTCTTCACAAAGTCGCACCATTTGTTATGTCTGTACAGGTGCACGTCACGAACTAGACACACCCCCACGAATCATACAGCCTACGAGTCATCATACAGCTCACGAGTTATACAGCCCACGACCTAGCCACTAAGGACAAAAGGAAACAAGGCCCACCTGGCTGTACGGTCCACGAGCTATAGACAATAGGCAAATAAGGCACATGAGTTCGTCACTGAGCAAAAGGCTTACGAGCTCGACATGTATTATTACATCACGGGGCGTACGTAGTGTCGAAATTGTGGGCTTTATCTAGCTTTTGCTGAGCTCATGGGCCTTATTTTCCTAGTGTCTGGCTCAAGGGTCTGTTCTATTTGCTGTAGCTAGTGGGCCTGCTTAACATGGTGTCTAGCTCGTGGGGTCTATGTCTTATGGGCTGTATATGACTCGTGGGAGTCCAGCTCTTGTGATGACCCCGTATATTCCAACTTACCGCGACCGTACAAATGACTTATAGTAGATATAATGAGCAAGCCGACTATCATGCACATATTTACAATTCTGCTTATGTCAGTTGCTGTGATAAGTATGCTGCTCAGCATCTAAACATGTTATGCGTGTTTTGTTTGTTTGTTTTCTTACAACAATACATGTAATGACATCGGTTAAAGAGATGATCTATTCAAATCGCTTGATTGTGTAATCTCAGGGCAGACGTTCCTGTTGAAACACATACAAGCGTACATAGCTATATATACTTTAGTTCTGCAACATAGGATCATCCCATTTGACATGTTTGAAGTAGAGCTAACAGAATCACATCGCAATGTGCTAGCGGGGGTTTGTGTGTTCTAGCAACCGTTGTTTAGGAATGCACTGTATTCGCAAGTATTTTTATGGTGACAATTTACTGGGGTTGGGTGGAAATACAGTGTAGAGTGTATACATAATTATAAGTCCTCGTACGCGGTCACCCTGAATCTTTTTGTACACAAGCTGCATCGGGTTCAAAGCACTTGTTTCCATACAGTGATGGCTAGAACTTTTCCATGATCTATTTTGAATGTGGAATGTTCTGCTGGTGGGCTTCAAAATATGTTCGGAGTCCTCACGAAGACTGTTGGGAGCTGAAGTTGACAGACGGGTGGAAAGTTGAGAGGAAGGATATCCCTCTGCGTCACCTGTTGACAGGTTAAAAGATCACTACAGGTTAAAAGATCACTACCTATATACTCTCATACGGAGAGATGTATTGGCCACCTGTGCAACAACTTCATCAGAAATGTTGTTTCTCATTTTCGAAGAAAGAGCACGAATAGGTCATTACCAGAGTTCCATCACGGAATTATTCAAATAAAATCTGACAAAACACACAACATACGTAGGTCTCAATACACGCTGTCACTGCTGTAAAGTAAAAGGAGCTGTAAAGTAAAAGGAGCTCTAGGAGAATACATTCGAATACTAGTAGCTTCTGGTCCTTTGGAATTTTTTTTTTTGTATGCTGTAATGCGGTGCGAAGAATACGAAGAATACTGGCTGCCATTGATGTAGTATGCGTGTCAAAGAGTATTCAGGAAGAAAATGTGTGAATTAGCTTTGAATTGAAAGGCAGAATGGTTTCAGTGCAAATACACACGGTCACAGGGAGTATTTGGGGAGATAAGTCGAGCACTCTGCATGAATACTGAAGAGAACAGAGCAATTACATAGTACAGAGTACTCCAGATAACAGCGGGTGTAGGAAAACATACGGAGAATCAGATCAGTACCCAGGGGACGAATTTTCATTGGAAGTGACCAGAAAATATAAAGAAAATTAAACGTGATTTCACCTTTTCTAGCAAAATGAGCACTTGACTAACCGCTTTCAGAAAGCAGGGGGAATAGTTACTGCCCTTAACATAATGTCAGTATGTAGATGGAATGTGTAACTACAGCGAGCTGCAAAAAGGCTATCGCTTTCCTGTTTGCTTTTAAGCATTCAGTGCCTTTAATCAACAAAGTTGAGTACCTAGTAGACCAACGGAACAGTCATTACATGGTCAACACTATAAAAGATAAGAGTATATAGGCAAGAAAAAATATACAGACAATACCAGAGGAAGGATTTCCATGAAAAGAGACCAAAGAACTATAGTGCATGTTACATAAGTTTGAGAGAAAAAAAAAAGAAACGGCCGAGGTAAGTACTAATGTACAAAAAAAAATAACAAGAATGACATCAATTGCGCAAGGGAATACATTATTGGCTATACTATATGATTTATAAAATATGCAAATTTTTATTGCAAAAGGATTTAAGCGCCATATTCAAATACATAAAAGTGAGTCCGTCATCAGACAGAACAAAATAAAACCTTTCCCGTGATACCTTGACTTGATACAAAATTAGGAATATTCTTGAAGTTATGATTAAAAGCATCAAATATATTCTTATTATTTTCCTTGTTTTAGCAGCTTTAATCTCACATATCTCATTCCTACGTGAATGGAGATAACTCGTTTTGTTATCAAACTCTTAATAATCATGAGATATATATTATATACATACACATATATACAATATGTATATACTTGTATGATTATCATTATCAAAAATAAAAGATAGTAACCAGCTGATCCAGGTGTACACATGCAAGATGGAGGTAATCGAAGTAAGAAAATGGTAACATAATGACGCTTCAAGAGAAACTTAATTCAATATCTTTATAGGCATACTTTGTGACAGTTTGTTGAGAACAAAATGAATGGATTATCATTGCAGCTTTAAAGAAATTTGTAATTCCATTCAACTGGGAGATGTTATACAGTTCAGTGGACCACGAATTATATTAACCACGATCCCTTTGGTTCGAGGCTCCTTGGCTACAACGGTTGTGCCATCAGGCATGAGAAGACACGGTGATATCCTCATCGCCTTGTTTGTTCTCAAACAAAATCAATGCTAATCTATGATCCTAATCTAACTATAGAAGAGCAACAAATGGAAGCGTCTTTACAGTCAAAGTTTGTTGCAAAGTTCATGGTCTTTTCTCAAAATTGAAGAGTTCAACCTCTCCCCGTCCCATGATTTAAACATGAACTCGGTAATTAACTCATAATCTATAATATTATGCAATATAGGATATCCAATCCCATTTGGTTCATTCATCTGACATGCCATCTTGCTCCAAGGCAGTGAAAGAAAAATGACCATTTTGTGGTTACGTAATTATGGAAGTCACTTGTTCTGTTTACTCAGTGATAGATAGACAGCTATGTACACACAGACCAGCAGCGCATTGTAATGATTTTTTACTGCCGCAAGTCACGAAAGATTATGTTAGATCATGATTAAACTATCTTGCAGGGAGTCGGTCTGGCCGCAAGTATACAGTACACTGTAAAAACATCGATGTTAGATTTAACACCACGGGTGTCAAATCTAACACCGATCAAACTTCAATAAAGGACCACACCAACAGGTGTTAAAAATGCACTGTGATGGTGTTGAAAAGTGTTCACCTGACACTTCGTGGTGTTAATTTGACACTGTACCTGGTGGTATTTTGACACTGTACTGGTGTTAATTCAAAAATGACACCACATGGTGTTGATTTGATATTTGCTGGTGTTAATATCAATGGTTTAACACCCGTCCAGCTTCAATAAGGGACCACACCAGCTGGTGTTACTTTGGTGTAAATTCATTTTCACATTTTTTCAAAAATCTAGTATTTTAATGTAAAATTCTTGATCGTCTTGTTTAAATTAAAAATCAACAAGAAGTGCAGTTACTAAGAAACTCTTCAAAAAACAGTTTAAAATTTGGAAATGACACCCGTAGGTGTTAATTTAACACCATAAATGAGCACCGAAAATTTAACACCAGCTCGGTGTTCACTATTTAACACCGAACTTTTTGCAGTGTAGGACCTCGATTATCCGGCCACGTCGGGACCGGCGAGCGTCCAGATTTAGCCGGATAAGAGAGATGTGCTCACATACAGCAATTTCTAGCATATCATGCTAGTCATATACACATGTTATTACTACTTAATTCATATTGTAGTCATCTGCATGATATTGTCATGTTTCATACTTTAGAAATTGATACGGATTGAAAATGAAATACAAGTAAAATATCCCTCCATTAGTGTATTGTTTAATTGATTAAAGGGATAGTACAGTTTTGGTGAAGGTGAGAATTGGGCTTTTAACTTTTTGCGAGATACCAAGAAAACACTTATGAAATAGTACAGAGCATACCATTTTAAGAGGAATTCGAAGTTTACTTGATGGAAATCGGGTTTGGAATGACGGAAACATCCAAAAACAAGGCAAAACAAAGCGATTGTGTGAAAGTGTGGGTCCCACACTTTATTAGAATTGCTCTTTTTGGATATCTCAGCTATTTCAAAACCAATTTTCATCAAATAAAACGTTGAATTCCTCATAAAATTACACGCTCTTTCATGTTTCATAAGAGGTTTTTCATTATCTCACCAAAAAATGTTAGAAATCTGAAGTTAGGTCTCAACCGAAACTGTACAATCCCTTTAATACTGACCGACAACCAAATCAATATTGCGACTCATCGAATACTACCACTGCATTGTACCGTAACCACTGCTGTGCACTCAGTGCCAGGGACAATAAGCGCGACACAAGTCTTTGACATCCGCCGCAATGGCTGGAATATGTTCCGTGGTGTATTCGCACAATGTTTATGTTATTTCTGTTGTTCTGTTATTGTTTCTGTTTCTGTTTTGCGTCCTTGTCTGCTATTTTGTCTTCAGTTCGTCAGTCTTGTCCATCCCGTTTTGTCCTGTACAACCTTTTCTCCAGTGGTTGTCTTGTTGTCTAGTCCTGTCTCATGTTTGTTCGCGTCTATGAAAATGTATTTATTTGTTAATCTAATTTTTAGTGGGCTTCCAGACTTCTTCCACTTTGTTATTTTTTTTTGTATCTACGGTGATTCAATTTATTTTTTCATCGATGTTCTTCTCCAGAGGGGCCCACATACTACAAGCTCTGTCTTTTTGGTGGGTCCCTCCATTTTTCGCACTTAAAGCAACGGTACACATGTACTTCACTTTGATCACTTCTGTTTCTTTCTTATTATACAATGTATGATTATTATAGGTCCTCGATTGTTGTATTCTTTTCATTTCACTATGTTCTACTTATCTTATTCTCTGTTATTGAATGAAGTGAAACATACTATGTTTTGTCGAAAAAATGAAATAAACTTTGAATTGAATTGAATTGAACTGAATAAAGGTTGAATGTGTGTTTGTTTTGAGTGAGGTTTGGCACTGAAAATACATGAAAACACACACACACACACACACACGCACGCACTCACACACACACACACACACACACACACACACACACACACACACACACACACAAATGTCAACCAGTCGACGTCCGGATAACAGAGATTCCGGATAATCGATGGCTGGATAACCGAGGTCCTATTGTATATTCTTTGCACGGAACTGTTGGGTAGCGGCATATCTTGCACAGAAAAGGTAGAACGGCATGCCAACGACATTGCTATCACGTGTTTTCGGTTTAATGAGATACAAATTGACACCACATTAGCCGACTTACTTACATTCGAACTACCTGCAGTAAATATAACGCAAGTATCATCTTTACTCCCAGCAATACGTCTTCGTTATCACGTGAAGTAGCTATCCTGTTGTTCTTGTAAAAAAAAAACTGTTGTTATTGAGCGGAAGGAAATAAGTCTACGTGCATCCAGAGGATGCAGATGAGTTTCTCATCTCCTTTTTCTAACTTTTTTTTCTGCCTTTGTTGAGCGTATTCAAATTCAAACTTTATTTTCACTTTTTTTCAACAGAATTTACAAGAAACAATATGATGTATGCAAACATCTGGGTTCCTCCCCCACCCCCCCCCCCCCCCCCCCTTCAACTTCAATGCGACTATGATAATTATTTTCTCTATTCATATTTTGTATCTGCGTGATACATGTATATTGTTTCATTCACTGTATTTTATAACTTGATTTGTGTATTCATGTACATTCATAACATTTCATGTGTTCCGCGTGTTTTCGTGATGTTCAACAAAGTATAAGATAGCCATATTAAAATGCAGGACCCCCTGAAAATCTGTTTTGTACAACTGAATAGGCCAACTCTGCGTCATGTTGGGAAACCATTTCATGAACCTATATAGATCATGAGAAGCACCGCAGGTATCGGCAGAGAGTAGGCATTATCATTATCATCAGAGCGGTGATCCATGGCACTACCCTTAAAGAGATTATATAATTTTGATTGAGATAGGGTATTCAGATTTCAACATTTTGTGAGATAATAGAAACCACTTATAATTATGAAATATTAAAGAGCATACAATTCTACGAGGTGAGAAAAGTTTATTCGATGAAAATCGGTTTTGAAATGGCTGAGGCATCCGAAATCAACGGAAAACTGAGATTACGAAGTCTTGATAAAAGATGGGACCCACCTTTTGTTTATAGGACCTTTGTTTTCTCTTTCTACTAGAATATCTCAGCCATTTCAAAACCGATTTTCATAGAATATAGAATTTCCTCGTAGAATTGTGTGCTCTTTCATATTTCATATGAGTGGTTTCTAATCATCTCGCAAAACTGAAGTTGAATTCTGAATCCCCATTTCAACCAAAGCTATAGCATCCCTTTAAATGTGCCACGAGGACACAACAGAGGCGCTTCGACAATATAGCTCGATGAATAGACTTCATAGATCAAAAATACGCTGTTTTGTCTGAGCGTGCGCTACTGCGCACGCTCAGACCATGTCTTTTTCCTTTGAACGTCCGCGCGTCTAAAATCTAAAGCTCCCTATGCGTTGGCCATGACGTATGCGCTGCTGCGGCAAAGTACGTCGGTCTTGTAACAGGGCAATGGCTTGGCAGCGTGAGACAAATCCAGGCAAAAGCATGGGCAACGGTTTTTTTTTCTGATTTATGCTCCTTTTCATCTGTTCCTCTTCATCTGGAGTTCTGATAGCATAGGGCTATAATTATTATTCTATATTGTGGAGGTGGAGTGATACCCTTTAACAGCACCAAAAGTTGCTACAATCTTTGCTCCGTGTCAGCGTTCGAGTTTTCACCACAGGCTTTCATCGGCGCTCCTTTCACATTGCTCACAGTTCTTTGACCTATTAAGATGCATATGGGTAATAGGCAGGCATGAAAATATGCTTTATTCCATCCCCTTCTCACGAGTGTTTGTCGAAATTGTCTGCAACGCATAATACTGAAAAAGTGGACCATATTATCATATAATGATCCGACACAAACACATCTATTCATGTCGTTCATGTGATAAAGAATATTAATGCGTTTTCTTTTATGAAGGCCTCATGCTCTGCGACAGATCTTCTGGGAGATCAAAGCCACCCCCCCCCCCCCCCCCTCCACATGATAATAGAATGGTTTTGAAATGCATAAGATCCTACCGGGTTGTCAGCTCTAAGATCTGTATTTATCTACGACTGACGATAAGTCTGGTTCTGCTATGAGATACACTGTAATTAATACGCTTCGACACTTCGTGAGTTTACTGCACAAAAAATGCAGCTCTTATGCTATTTATTTTTCCAACAAGACTTAATGAACAAAAAATATATTTTTACAATACTTTCCCACAAAAAAAAACCTATTACAACTGCGTTCGTATTTACACCAAAGAAATTATAGAAACGTTCAGGAGCAGTCCAATGAGATAATATAATATGCTAATAAATCCTTTCCTCATATAAACACATCCTAGACTAATCTTATAAACACATCCTAGACCCGGGTTGAATAAAATACCTGTGGTTCAATACTTTACTGTGCGCACGTGTGGTTTCAATGTATACTGTCCGACGGGAATGGGGGGGGGGGGTGTGAACTAGTCTGTGCGGTAATGCAGAAGTTGCCTGGATAATCGCGATGTCGAGGATGTCGTCCGGCTGGCGGGAGTTGTCGTCGTGTCGACCGAGATGCCACCGCTTGCACCGGAGGACTACCAAGGTACGGGAATTCTGTCAGGGTAGCGGGAATTGCCCTCACGCTAACCGAGATGCCGTTGAGCTAATGGTGATGCTCATATAAACTATCTCAATCAAAAACCAGCTAAACTGTATTCTCTTAACATATATCCCTTTCTCATTATAACTAACCTTTAAATCCTTCAGCAACCATTCTCGCTCCATCACCGAGTATTTCTGCTCACGTGGTAGAAGTTTTCTGCTCCCATATGCAATCGGGAATTTCTCTCCATCCCGTTCTTGCAACAGTATTGCACCAAGCCCGACATCAGATGCATCTGTACGCAAGATGAAAGGGCGCTCAAGGTCTGGGAGGTGGAGGATTGGTTCACTTGCCAACTTTTGCTTCAAGGTATTGAACGCGATCTCCTCAGCCTCACCCCATTTCACGAGAGCAGGTTCCCCTTTTCTAGTCCTGTCCGTCAGAGGAGCAGAAATTGCCGCAAAATTGGGCACAAAGCGACGGTAGTATCCTACCAGTCCCAGAAATGAGCGAAGTTGTTTCTTCGTCTTCGGCCTGGCAGCTGCCTGGATTGACTCTACCTTTGCTGGTACTGGCTTGAGTTCTCCCTGTCCCACATGATGACCGAGAAACTCCACATTCTTGACTCCAATGACACATTTGGTAGGTTTGGCCGTCAGATTTGCCTCCCTCAGTCTGTGCAACACTTCTCTGAGGACAACGAGGTGCTCTTCCCAGGTTGACGTGTGGATCAATATGTCGTCAATGAAGTTATCCACGGATTGCAAACCTCGGAGCAGGTCCCTCATGATCCGACTGAAACTTGCCGGGGCGTTTACGAGACCAAAGGGCATGGCTCGGAACTGATACAGGCCGTCATGTGTCACAAATGCAGTCAGTGGTTTTGCCTCTTCAGCGAGTGGCACCTGCCAATACCCTTTTGTGAGGTCCATTTTCGTGAAATACTTGTCTCTCGACAGCTTTGCAAAAATCTCCTCCTGGTCGGGAATCGGCTCGGCATCCGCTATTGTCACTTGATTCAGCTTACGATAGTCACAACAAAATCGTATCGCACCATCTTTCTTCTTCACCATGACCACTGGGGATGCATACGGGGATGATGATGGCTCAATGATATTCAGATCTATCATCTTCTGCACCTCTTCCCGCACCTTATCTCGCAGAGCATGCGGTAAGGGATACGGCTTACTCTTGATTGGTTCCTTGTCCACCAGCCTAATGTCATGCTTCCCCAAGTTCGTCTGTCCAGGCATATCAGTCATGACCTCCTTGTACTCCTGAAGAAGAAATTCTACATCATTGCGTTGATTGTCATCCAGCTCTGGTCCTATCGGTACATCTCGGACCGTCTCTGATGGAGTGAGTGGTGGGAGGTGTAACAGCTCGCTGTTTGGTCTTGAATTGACTCTGTCCTCCCCTTCTTCTTCACTCTCATCCGTGCTGTCATCAACCACTGACGTGCAGGCAATGTCTAGGACTCCTGCACGTTCTGCCCGTCTGAAAACCTGCTTCACGGGTGCTAATGAAGTATCGGCAGCCTGTGCTTTGGTAAGGTTGTTCACACTTACCACATCCTCTACTGGTTTGGGTACGATAAGTGATGGCTGAGTTCTCCTTGCTCGCTCCTTCTGTCCTCTTGCCTCCACTGCATGTGCCTGTAGCTCTGGAGGTGTCCACGATTGGTCGGGATTGGTTGGCTCCTTCACACCAGGTATGTTTCCGAGGATGACGTCATACACAGGCCTGGTCATGCATAGTGCCTCCACCTGTCCTCTGAAGTAGGGCGTATCAAGCTCTACGCGGGCTACTTGGAAGCTCTTGACAGTCCCGTCAATAAGAACACACGTCCTCTCCTCTGAGGTGAGTTGCTCATCTTTCACAAGGCCCTGTCTCACTACCACAGTCGAACATCCCGTGTCTCGCAGCACGTCCACTCGCTTGCCATTGACCATGCCCTTGCAGACTGGCATCCTCCCTTCACTGGTACCACACGCGACCGCAGAGAGCACAGGTAGTGTACCTCCACAGGCCAATTTCACTTCGCTTCCGTCTTTGGTGAGATTTCGCTCAACAACCGGCGACCTATGTACCACAATACACATCGCACCTTGGTCACGGTGAGTTGACGAACTCCCCTTTCTAGTTGACGGTGACTCCCCACCTGCCTCAGGTGGGTCTCCTCTCGGTGAGTCTTCGAGGGATGCAGCCTTCTCTGACCGCACTCGTCTTGCTCTGCAGTCCCTGGAGAAATGTCCGGCTTTCCCACAGCTGAAGCACACCTTCCCTGGTGCAGCATTTCCCTCGCTGGGTGCTTTGCCTTTCACAGGTGCATCTCCTTTTGGACTGCTACTATCCGACGGCTGGGCTCCATTTGGACGTTTCTCTTTCATGCGTCGGAGTCTCGGGTCTGCATGCGCCTCCCGGTACTGTTCCGCCAGACACAACAACTCTGGAAGCTTTTGCGGTCCCCGCTCTCGTAGAAACATCAGTAATTCTTTACTGCATGTCTCTAGAATCTGTTCCTGCAGAAAGAGATTCTTTAATCCAACAGCATCATCACTATATGGGCTAAGTTCAACCCATCGATCCAAATATTTCTCGATTCTATCGGCAAATTGACTGTACGTTTCCCCATGATGTATCTTTGCATTCCTAAATTTCAACCTGCACCCTTCTTCAGTGAGGTCGTATCCCTTGAGTAACGCCTTCTTGATAGCCTCATACTGCATAGATTCAGATACCGTAAGTCGAGACACAATACTCAGAGCTTTACCTGTCAACAGGGCTGATATAGCTATCCCCCAATCTGACTGATCCCATCCTACACTGGTAGCGTGTCTTTCAAACCTACACAGATACGCGTCTATGTCGTCCTTTCCATCTTGGAACACTGGAAGAGGAGGAACACTTGGCCGGTGTGTGACCCGAGTCGCACTGCTGGACGTTCCTATCTCTTTCCTAAGTTCCTCGAGTTGAATTTGTTTGGCTATCAAATCAGTTTCTGATTGCTTCAAAGCCGCCTCTGCAGCTCTAGCTGCCGCTCTCTCATCTCTCGCTTCTCGCACACACGTGTCTACATACTCCTTTAATTCCATCCCACTAAGTCCAAACTCTTTACCCTGTTCTATAAACCTGTCCCTATCCATTATGTTAACCCCAGCAATAAACTCACCCAACGCAGCACAGCGGTATCAGGCAGGCACAGGAGTACTGGCAACGGTGCTTGTATCAGAACTGGAAATGGCACTGCAGCAGTCGAAGTCTCCGTGCACCCTGTAACTATTTCTTGGTGAGAACATGCAAAACTTGGTTAACATAAGACAATGGAACACATACCAAATCCATATAATTACCAGTTTCTCAATCTAACCTAACCTATCAATGAAAGGAAAAAAAATGTCCCTTCGTGGTCGCCATTTATGTCAGCTCGAAGATCTGTATTTATCTACGACTGACGATAAGTCTGGTTCTGCTATGAGATACACTGTAATTAATACGCTTCAACACTTCGTGAGTTTACTGCACAAAAAATGCAGCTCTTATGCTATTTATTTTTCCAACAAGACTTAATGAACAAAAAATATATTTTTACAATACTTTCCCACAAAAAAAAAACCTATTACAACTGCGTTCGTATTTACACCAAAGAAATTATAGAAACGTTCAGGAGCAGTCCAATGAGATAATATAATATGCTAATAAATCCTTTCCTCATATAAACACATCCTAGACTAATCTTATAAACACATCCTAGACCCGGGTTGAATAAAATACCTGTGGTTCGATACTTTACTGTGCGCACGTGTGGTTTCAATGTATACTGTCCGACGGGAATGGGGGGGGGGTGTGAACTAGTCTGTGCGGTAATGCAGAAGTTGCCTGGATAATCGCGATGTCGAGGATGTCGTCCGGCTGGCGGGAGTTGTCGTCGTGTCGACCGAGATGCCACCGCTTGCACCGGAGGACTACCAAGGTACGGGAATTCTGTCAGGGTAGCGGGAATTGCCCTCACGCTAACCGAGATGCCGTTGAGCTAACGGTGATGCCGTCAGTATGATGCCGTTGAGTTACCTGACGGTGATTCCGCCGAGCGTATTTGCTATGCCGTCGAGATAACGATGGTTCCGTCGAGCCCAGCTCGTCGGTGTCGATCTATAAGGGGACATTATAACCACCTCTCATAACATTATATATTCACAGGGTAATATCAATCATGAACCACAGTTCAATACTTCCTTATACTTAATAATGCTCCTGTATACTTCCACCATGACAAACAGACCTATATATACATACTACCGAAATAAACCATCGCCATGTATATACTCATAACTCACTTAACATATAAACATGACAGATCATCTCATATAAACTATCTCAATCAAAAACCAGCTAAACTGTATTCTCTTAACATATATCCCTTTCTCATTATAACTAACCTTTAAATCCTTCAGCAACCAAAATTACATTCTAACTTATCACTTAACAAACTTCTAACTTCATTCACTTTAGTTATGAACCACAAAACCTGGATTGTATTTTCCTGATACAACCATAGAAAACCAAAATATACTGTATCCACAAATATCGCTGTAAATTTAAACATTCCACCTATAACATTCACCTGCTGACTTGGCCTGCCTTCTTGCCAAACTAAAACAAATCCTATTTCCTCATTATACAACCTTATTATCCAACCTGACATACAACATAATCTTTACTTTAACATCATTAATCCACATATTATAGTGAACCAGCGAACATAACATAAATCTCTATATACAAATATATATATATATATATATATATATATATATATATAACAATAATGACGAACTCAGAATATTGCAAAAACAAATTAATACAGCTACAAAACTACTTACGTCTGATTTGGTGTTCAGACCCTGAAGTAATGGTGAGGAGGAGACTTCAGCTGTTGTCAGTGCCTGCAGCATGTCTTGCGCGTGCCCTGTCCTAATGCGTGGGGCTGCTGTGCCATGACTCTCCTGCCTGAAATGCAGCGCTGCGTTGTAGGCCGATCAGCTACCTCTTTACTCCTATCACCAGTGAGTTAGAAGAGCATGTCTTGCTCTGACAGATGTTCAGATCCAACTGATTTTCCCTCCAAATTTACTTTCCTTGTCGCCTCTAATATAACTCCACCCTCTACTGTGCTTAAACTGGTTCCAACTAGCTTTCCCCTTTTTATTACATGTCCCTTTTCTTTCCGACTAATTCCTCCTTTTGGCTTTAAACCTATCTATCCCAACTATCTCCCCCTAACTAACTACCTATTCTCTCCTACCAACTCTCCCTTTCTACATTAGCCATTCTACCCTGACTCCACTGAGCCTCCCTCTTTCTTCCACACTGTCCTTTCTCCCTAACCACTTCTCTCCACCTGGCTTGCCCGATTCTAAATTTCTATGCTGTTTACGCCTGCTGTCCCCATTTCCCACCTGATGGCTTGCCTGAACAAAGGAATCTCACACATTCCACACTCGCACTCTCAGTCACATCGTGACACGGGTATTGTTTGCTCTCACTATTCAAAATGATGAAAAGGTGAACATTTTTTTTTTCTTATTCATTTTTGGCAGACATTCTGAAAAGTCTTTGCCTCTATTGTTTGTTGCAAATACTTTATGTATTGCGACAAAATTGTTGTTCTTGTTGTTGTTTGATTTTTCAGATTTAAAAAAAAAAAGAAAAGAAAAGAAGAAAAAAAAAACATAATGCACTTTACAAACAGCCCCGGGATCCCGGCGTAGAATACAATCTATTTGCGCTCAGTGTAGCAGTGGTGATTTCGAAGGGCCGTGAATAGAGTCGGTAGGGTCGATTAACTCTTTCACTTCTCATTTTATAATACTAGTCTTTTGATAAGGGCCCACTATCAGAGACATGGAGAAGAGACTAACAACGCGTACAAGCGCGAGACTAGGTGGCGCATCAGCTACCACGTGAAGCGTTGAGAATACGGTGCACCACGAATATACGGCCACAAAGTTAACCATGCATTCGTGCGAATCTCCCTGTTCGTACTATTTCAGGAGTTCGTAGAAGTTCGTAGAAATTAGTACGAACGCCGTTTAATTTGAAAGAAAACAACCTCACGACCATCTTCAGAAACGAAATGATTTTCGGTTATATACAATGGCCTTAGAGTTCATACGTTGTTGTTGGGTTTTTTTTTTCAAGAATGCACTGAGTTCTTATTAAACGTCATCCTTACGGACATCTTACGATTTTAGTCGTCCCGAAATAGTCTTACCGACAGCTCGATCACGGCATTCTCAAGTCATTCGTAAGAAAATCTTACGAATTATGGTATACTTTTTCCGGTTGCACAAGGACAACAAAAACAAATAAAAACCGCTGACGTGTAAGTACCGTCGACAATGTTTATCGTCTCGTATTTCTTTGAGCAGGAGGTGCTTCCTATCGATCGCCATGAACAGAAGGAGGATAACTTCGCGCGATTGGCTTCATGCTATCTAATACCCAACAATCTTGCGAATTGTGTGCGTGCTCCTTACGAGCAGCTTACGAACATCTTATAAAGGCTATGAGTCGTTCGTACAACGCCTTACGAATTTACGTTCGTAAGGCTTTCTTACGAACGCTGTAACAGCCTTTTGTGAACAACTTAAGGCGTTCACACGATACTCTCAAGAATTTGAAGCTTCTAGAATGGTCTCCCAAACCTACGAAATTGAGAAGAATCTTCCGTGGTTCCAACGTTATTATCACGACGTTCGTACAGCAGCCTTTTTCGTGCGATGTGGAAAGAAATCTTGGACAAGACCATCGACCAGGGTGGGAACTTTTAAGAAAGGTCTATGAACGTTTTTGTTTTGTTTCGGGGTTTTTTTTTTGGGTTTTTTTTTTGAGCGACCTTCAAAAGAAGATCTTACGAAATGGTGTAAAAATTGTTCTTACGGCGTTGGTAGCGGTTTGTAGCAGTTCAATATGGGGATAAGGCTGATTATTTAGAAAACGATGTGTTTCTAGCATTTGATATTTTAGCCACACTCCATACACTCCGTGGGCCTTTCCATCATAATGTAACCATTCAGCATGAGTATTCAGGCTTGAGTTGTAAATATACAAAGGCACATCGTACCGGGCACTTACTATTAAAGCACAGGCTCTCATCGCGCTCATGTCACACCCTTATCCCTTTTACCCCAACAATCTATTGTTATCATATCAATGCAACGACAAAATAATGGATAACCTAGCTTACCTTTCATTTATCATTTTTAGCTTTTCTTCAAGCTGTCGTCTCCTCAGACTGGTTGCTTATTTTTTTTTAATTCAAAGTTTATTTCATTTTTCGACAAAACATATAAGTTACACTTCTTTTGACAACAGAGAATAAGGTAAATAGAACATTATGTATCGAAAAGAATGTGAAACAGTTGAGGAGGACCTTATAGTAATTATAGATTGTAGTAAAAAAAAACAGAAGTGATCGAAATAAGGTACATGTATAACTTTGCTTAAAGTGCGAAAAATGGAGAGACCCACTAAAAAGACAGAGCTTGTAGAATGTGGGCCCCTCTGGAAAAATGACATCAATGGAAACATTAATTGAAGCATCATAAATACAAAAGGAGAGGGAAAAAAGAGGAAGAAGTCTGGAAGCCCACTGAGAACTAGATTCACAGATAAATATACTTACTATCATAGACGTGAACAACATAGGACAAGACAAGACAACAAAACAACTGCTGGAGAAAAGGCTGTACGGGACAAAACGGGATGGACAAGACTAACAGACGCGAACAAACATGAAACAAGACTAAACAGCAAAACAACTACTGAAGAAAAGGCTGTACGGGACAAAACGGAATAGAAACGATGAACAAATAGAAGACAAAATAGCAAACGAGAATGCACAACAGAGACAGCGATCTTCGACAGAAGCGTATCAAGAGAAACAGATAATGGTTGTGGAGGGGAAAAAAAGTGATTGTAGCGTCTGAAAGGAGAAAAGCAAGGAAATGAAGGGACGTGAGAACAGGAATAAGACAGACATTCATGTCTTTGACTCTTTTGGCGAAAGCGTAGATAGCAGCAGACATCCAAAAGATTACAATTTATTCTTGAAAGAGGAAAAAGTAAGTCTGTATGTGAGAAAGAAGGCCAAATGGCTAGTTGTGTCCTGCAAAGTCATACGACTGCAATAGAAAGGACTTCAGTCTCCTCTTGAAAGAATGTATGGATGGGGAGTTTTTTATATCATGATTCAGAGAATTCCAATAATTTGGGCCGATATAAATAAGTGTATTTTTAGCAAGAATCGTGCGTAAGAGGGGTAAATGAAATTCATTGGAACGCCTAGTGGGATATTCATGAAATGATTGGTTTTTTAGTAACATGGAATTAAAAATAGATGGAAGCAAATTGTTACAATACTTGTACATAAATTGGCCTAAATTATACAAAAATAAATCTTTAATTTTTAAGAGCTTATTAGAGGTAAACAACGTGTTTGTATGAGAACGTACAGGGGAATGGCAGATAATGCGGAGGGCTTTCTTTTGCAGGAGGGACACTCTTTCAAGTAAATTCTGATGCGTGTTGCCCCATACTAAAACTCCATAATTCAAATGAGGCAATATTAACGACGAATATAACATAAGTAATGTTTTTTGTGGAATATGAAATTTCAATCTATTAATAACACCTGTATTACGCGATATTGTATTACAAATATTATCAACATGTGATTTCCAGGAAAGTTTATCATCTACAATGACCCCCAAGAATTTAATATTTGATACTCTTTGTAGATGAGAATCATCTAAAACTATATTTGTGTTTAAACTATCAACAGTATTGTTGAAAATCATATATTTCGTTTTTTGAGCATTAAGTGATAACTCATTAGCTCTGACCCAATTTGTCACTTTATTTAATTCAATGTTAATTTTGTGAACAAGAAAATTAATATCATTATGGGCAAAAAATACGTTTGTATCATCTGCAAAATGAATAAAAGAGAGATCCTCAGATACACGACAAAAATCATTTATATAGATAATGAACAATAACGGCCCTAAAAGACTTCCCTGTGGGACGCCACATTTGACTTCTCTGATAACTGAATCATTGTTTTTAATTGTAACAAATTGTTTTCTACCGAACAAATAACTCTTGAACCACTCCAAGGCCTTCCCACGTACTCCATAATGCGATAATTTATAAAGTAAAATGTCATGATTGATGGTGTCGAAGGCCTTGGAGAAGTCCAAGAAAATACTAACTAAATGAGAATGATTATCAATGGCATGAACTACTCTATCAACGAAATATAAAAGAGCATGCGAAGTACTATGTTTCTCACGAAAGCCAAACTGATAGTTCGTAAAAACTTCATGTACCTTCAAGAAATTGCTCATTCTCTCATAAATAAGTTTTTCTAAAACCTTGGACAGTGAAGACAATAATGAAATTGGGCAATAATTACTGACTTCAAGTTTATCACCTTTCTTAAATATTGGTATTACTTTAGCCAATTTCATTTTATCCGGAAACACACCGTTGATGATTGACAAATTAAATATATGAACAAGTGGATCAGCAATCGAGGAAATAACACCCTTAAGTATGAAATTATCTATCTCATCATAACCAGAATTTCGTTTGTTCTCAAAACAGGAAACTATATCAATAATTTCAAATTTATTAGTTGGTGTGAAAAATATGGAATCAGAGTTGCACTGACCTAAAAATTCAGTAAAATGAGTTTCTGTTGCAGGAATAGTTTGAGCATAATTTTCACCTATTTTTGAAAAATAGGAATAAAAAATATTTGCAATATGAAGAGAATCATTAATCAATTCATCATTCACTTTAATTTTGTCAATGTCAGAGTTCGGACTACTCGGAACATTCATGGCCTGTTTATGACAGTCATCCATCTAGCTGCAGTTAAATCTCATCAATGCATTCCACCACAACTCAGTTATATCACCGGTTATTCCCACATCCTGAAAAGATCTAATTCATATTCTGTTGTTAGATTAGTGATAATGATTAATCTTAGTTATGTTTAATAGCACCGATTGTTTTCGGGGAAAGAAATAAGATACTGTACACCGTAGGACTGTTTTGGTAATCACGGAAACAGGTTATGTAACTTTCCTTCCAAATGGTCTGATTGTAATGAAACTTCTGTAATCTTGTGACTTGGGTGCATAATAGTCAACACCGCGCGACTAATTCAAGACTAGCCTCGTTGCGGTGGATAACTGCAAGGGCAGGGTTGAACCACTCATCTGTATAGAAACTGTATTGGGATGAACGCTCTATAGAACAGCGTAAAATCAAAGAGATGCCTCGCTGTTAGTGTAAGATAAGGAGCACAGTGTGGAATACAAACCTTATCCATATGGTATATACTTAAAGGCTATAAACTTGTACATGCAGTTTTCCTGTAACAAATGCTTTCTAATTACATCTCTTTAAAGTGTACGCTAGATGTCTCATTTTGAGACTAAAATGGCAAACAACAGGGAAGACCTCATTACGCAGCTTTAGATTTTCACAACGCAGACGTTCAAAGGGAAAAAAACTGTTCTGCGCATACGCAAATTTGCTTCTGAAAATCGACCTCGCGTCGTCTGAGTTTGCACAGTCGGTTTTGGGCCCTTTTTACGTCCGCTCAATTCACGACGCAGAGAGCTGCTTGATGCAATGATCTTATGGGGCGTCATTTTATTTTGTGTAGCTTGCGTCCTCGCGTATAAATCTGAAGACACTTTGCAACACGACGCAGGGAGAGAGGAGAATGGCCAACGCAATCGCCGTCTGAAACGTCCGAGCTGCGAATCGAAAGCTCCCTTTCCACTCATCCATGACGCGCTTCCCAGGAAAATTGAACTTGGAGTGTGTTCAAGTCTTCCTCCCCAACCCTGCTGTGGCCTCCGGGGCATTCGAATAATATTCGAGTCGGTTCATCGCCCCTGGTTTGGCCACCGTGTGGGGCGGAATACGCCTCTTTGAAAGATACAGATATTCACAATAATAGACACATCGATGATCTTCGCATTATATTTGGGTGGAAAAGATGGGTTTCAGCGCAGCGCAACGTTGCGGTAGGACAAGCGGGTGTACGAACGAACAACAAAGGATGTGGCAATACTTTGGTACGGTGAGAGAGGCTTTGGGCGTAACAAACATGATGCCGATGATAATTGATGACGATGAGGATCGTTAACAGACTAAGCTACTTTTGCGTGGGTGAATGAGCCTATAAGTAGTTACACCAATACTCTGCTACAGGTGCCATTCTACACCCTGATTTGAGAGGGATAATTTGGGGGATTGTACAATAGGGGATGGAACATTTTTTTTTTTCTTTGAGGGATTATACTTCGAGTAGATTTGTATACGCTGAACCACTGGAATAATAAACTAATCCCTGACGGCAATCATTTCGGATAAAAGCATTCAGGTATACAAAAACGCATAATAATATTAAAAATCTACCACGCCAGATAACCGTTAGTTGAAGAGCGCCATCTGCCGTTTCAGCCCGCAATGCGATGCTAAAGATGTAATTGCGTTTGATGTGCCAAATTCTTAGCTCCTTTCAACTTGCAATAACTGAGTGTAGTGCATACATATCCATGTTATCTTGGCATCTTGATCTACTAACAGCATGCACTATTTTCCCTTAATGGCCACACATCTGTAAATAAAGTGCACCAGCATATGCGACATCGCAACGTGGTACCAAATGTACATCTGAAAAAGGTATTTAAAGACAGAATATCGTCGGTTGAGAATGATAAGGGCGTTAAGTTGCCACTAAAGCCATAGTGTTCAAGACCACTAAACGCCCTTCTCATTCTCAACAGACGATATGTCATATCAGCCCGTTAAGAACTAACAATTACGTTTAGATGATGAAGGTAAAACCTTCACCTAAATACACCTCATAATGATTATGGAGACTGGACACGCTTGTGGAGTATAAGCTTTTCCCCATGAAAGTGGCTGCATGGAATCTAATTAATCCAATAACTGGAATTTTGCTCTTGGAGGGATTTTTCATCATTTATTTCAATTCCGTATTACAGAGTTTCACTGTCACTATAAACAACTTGTACCAGGTTATAAGCAATAATAATGACATGGTCTTCTTTATTCAGGGTAGCCTCTTCAGTGTTGTCACTTCTCTACCAGATGGTATGGCGCGCTATTTGACCAATACTTCCAAAAACTTAGTTTATCAGTCAGTCGATAGAGTAAGTTTTTCGAGAGAAACTGTGTTTGTCGAGCGATAAACTTAGTTTATCAATGAACTCTGTTTATCAAATGAAAATCTCAGTTTATTAAGCGAAAACCAAAGTTTTTCGTGATAAACTTAGTTTTTCGCTCAATTAACAAATTTTCTCTCGAAAAATACATTATTTTTGATTTCCAATTATCGATAAACAAAGTGTTTGTTTGCTTGTTTTGCTTTGTTTTTGTTTTTGTGGGGTTTTGTGTGTGTGTGTGTGTTTTTTTTTTTTTTTTTTTTTTTTTGTTTTTGGATATAAACTAGGTTTTTTCGATAGATAAACTAGTTAATCGTCGGAAAACTTAGTTTATCTATAATCAGAGTTATTCAAGCTTTGTCCGTAGTGGGCGCTTTGCGCTTTGCGCTACCAGTGCTCGTGTGCCGTATTACCAGCTCAAGGCGTTATAAGACACTGATAGTTGCTTTGCGGCAATTGTCAACTCTAAAGACAAGTTCACCTTCATATAGATATGGACTGAGAGAATGCAGCAATATTGGTAGAACACATGAGAGAAGGTTTGAGGAAAAAAAGATATCTTAATTACAGGGTAAATGGCGCTCCCTATAGTAAGGCCATGCCATACAGTACGATCCTAGCGTTACCCTTTAGGCATTTATACGTGTTTCGCCAAAGGTTATGTTTTTAATATAGCTGCCACCACTTTTAACAGAGTACACTTTTATTGCTCGTCATGTTCGTTATTCCGAGGGTTCGTTAATCCGAAACGCACATATTCCGTATGATAAACTAGATGTTTGTTAGTCCGGAAATAAAATAGGGCTACCGTTTTGAGGCATTATTCCGAAATTTCGCAATTCTGAGGGATCGTTTATCCGAAAATGAAATATGGTTCGTTATTCTGAAAATGAAATTTTATAAGATTTTGTTCCAAAGGTCTGCTAATCCGAAAATGAAATATGGTTTGTTATTCTGGAAGTTTGTTAATCCGTAAAAGATGAAGTGCGTGTATTAACCAACCTTCGGAATTACGAACCACATTTTGTACTTGTGTGCGTTGTGTGTGTGTGTGTGTGTGTGTGTGTGTGTGTGCGCGCGCGCGCGTCCGCGTGTAAAAAGATAATGGGATATAGGAATGAAGAAAAAGGAATTGCTTTAAAAAGAAATAAGATTATGAGATTAAATTCTGTTGAAATGGGGAAATATTTTCAAAACAAAGGCCTAAGCATCTTTCTTTTTAATAATTTATTCATTCGTTCACTTATTTTTTCCCATCTCCAACGAAGCATGAAAATACGACTGTTTACAGAGGATAAAAGTGCATATCGACATTAAAGAATATAATAAGTGAAACTTATGAATGCGCCATTAATATGGAAGGCAAAAAGAAATGAACCACCAAAAAAAGAGCCTGAAAATATCAAAATGCTGGAGATGGGGAGGAATGCTGAAAAACCAGTGCTTCTTGGGTGCACTCCCTCAAACATAATAAAACAATTACATGTATACATAATTGACCTTCTTTTTTGTACATGAAAGCGGAATTACAAAACCAAATTACCTGAACTAAGAATACAAACCTAATTAGCCTTAAACAAACCCCCAGACAAATCCAAACACTTTAACGACATTACGATTTTTCCTCGAACATACAGCGTTCTCCGCAGCTAAATGAGAAACACATGGCATGTCATGTTTTTAGAGTGCAAACACGTGTTTCGCGCATCAGCACATGCTTAGCAGCTTTGATCTTTTTTTTACCGTTGTGGCAGACCTATTGACTTCGGTACAATGTAAGCAAGGAAACTTGATTACTTGAAATTTACGAATCATAAAATAATCACCCCCCCCCCCCCCCCAAAAAAAAAAAAAAAAAAAAAAAAAAAAACTTGTACATATCACCTGACTTTATAGCTAGATATAATGAAAGCTATATACCCGACGATCTGCATTTTACAGAAGGTGAATATAATTCTTTCTTTGCATTCGTAATTTCTGACTGTCTTTTGTTATTCTCTGTCATTCATCTCGTCCTTCTTTCGTGTGCATGGCAGGCAGCATCAATGAAATTTACCAGCCTGCAATAATGGCGTCCGTCATTGTGTACTTCGTTTGGTGTCTCACGCTGATGGCTGCTGTCGCTGTTGTAGTTGAGCAATGCGCCCGGACTCTGTCTTTATGCTGTAACGACAGTCAGTGTCAATTCACCTGGAGTGATAAGTTGATTTGATGTAAAGGAACACAAACAAACAAAAAAGATCCCTGAAGGCCTACTGCAGCCTGCTGCTGCGACAGTGTAGTACAGCGAGTGTTGCTGATTCCAGGCGCACAAGGCCAGAGCCGTTTCATCGAGGATTGATACTGCATGCTAGCGATCGTGAACTAGCTGAGCTGCAGCACAGTGCAGAGTGTATTATCTCGTTGCGTCAAAGACACCTTAGATAGAGAGAATAGTCAAGTCTCGCGTTATATCCATGGACCGCGGAATATTTCAATGTGTGCGTGATTAGCCAAGAGTTAATATTCCCTTTCCCCCCCCCCCCCCCGACAATGGAAAAATCGCGAAATCATATGCTTTCTTATGCTTTTTTAATATTTTTCTTCCTTTTTGTGAGTCAAAATTGCCGGGTGGTGGGGACTACGCGCGCCCCTCCGATCAATAGCAACATACCGAGCTAGCATAGTACAATGTTGTAATAGTTGCATTCCTAATACAATTGCAACGTATCAGGGCAAATACCCCCCCCCCCCCACAATATATCCCGGCTGAATACTGGTTAGTGATAAGGTTAGAGTGGAGATTAGGATTAGGGTTAGGTTTATGGTAATGTTCAGGACAAGGGTTAGGGCAAGGGTCTGGGGAAATTGCCCAGGGGGTATTCCCACATTATACTCATAATCCTGGAACATTTTCCATATTACAATGTTCACCATGATATCATAAAGTTAAGGTGTAGTTCTAGGATATATCTGTCCTGCAATTGTTAATTCGTGCCTTAGTCAAGGATAAGAATGCGTCCGTTATGAGTCTTCTCTTGATGACGTCACGAAAATGGAGAGAGAGAGTTGTTGCTGTTGTTTTTAGGAGTGAACCTCAGTACCTGGGTTCTGGAGAAAGAAAAAGGTAAAAGGAAATGATTAAAGAAATCAAAACACATAGACCTACTTTGAACAACAGTTCCCGAATTCGCAAGTAGACCTTTTTACATCCAAAGAAGTCAACATGTTTGTAATGGATGTCAGAGGATCATTAAATGGCAATATGTAAAGCTAAACAAGACATTAGACTTAACACTTTTGATGACAGTTGACTTCACCGAGCAGAGTTCAGAAAAACCCGTTCTTGATCTCACATGAAACGGGCCGCCCTCCTAACGACACTATCGTAATCAGCCTCCAGGCAAACACTGTCTTCTGGTAATCTTCTTTTTTAAATCTTAAGATTTTTATATTTTCCCTTTTGGGATTGCAATAAATACCGTGATATCTTTCAATGTAAAGTGCATTTATCAGTTATATATGGGAAATTATCTATATAAAATACAGTTTATTATCATCATCAACAAAATGTGTAGGCCCCTGGACGGCTCCCTGATAATGCGCTTGTTAAGATATGTAGTTCTGCAACGACGTCATAACAATTTTCAGGGATTGATCGACACTTGCACAATGTTTCATTTAAGGATAATGCCACCGACGACCTTTCAAATCAACAGCAGGTGGGGAAAGTGTATATTTTTGTTTATATCCGTTCGTTTGTTTCTTTCAATCTCTATTCTATTACTGTTACGGCTCACCTATATGCTCACACGTAAGTCAACGTGTATGGCCACTTCCAGAGTGATATCCAAAGAATAATATCCAAAGTTCAAATGGCGCAACATTATGCTTCCTATAAATAAATTGGCGTATCATTTTGACTTGATGTGTTTTCTCGGTGTAATTATCGATCACGTTAAGACGAACGTGTTCAGTGACTTTAAGCCATCAGACAAGTTAGTGATGCTGCTTGTGCCAACGATAAGCAAGAAATCTAACAAACACAACAACATAACATTTTATCATTATATTTATGAGGGGAAGGGGAGAGGTCGTAAAGATATTCCTTGGTCTATGGGCTTACAAAAGCAGATTCTTTCGCATCGTACAGTAAGATGTGATGATACACTCAATCTGTACTGAAAAAAAAAATACTTTCTTAAATCAGCCTTGATTCGTTCAATCTGATTCAATTATAAAAATCCTTCTGGCGTATTGATTCAACGTCCTTTCTGTCAGACGAGAGATGAAGACGCTGAAATGGCCGCGTGTCATCACGCTACCATACTCGTGACAGCCAGGTTCAACAACTTCTTTGAGGAATCTCGGGAGAGAAACAATGGTCAGAATTCAGCTCTATATCGGCACCAACCGCGTCATCTGACTATAGCCTGGATTGCATCTTCTGCATTACAGCAGAATATACATCACTCACCCAGCCATGAAAACAGCTCACGTTGATATGTGGTATTGATGCTCATCAATAATTGATGGAGCTAAATGAACAGACAATGTTACGAATGAGCTGCGCTATCTATAAAAAAAAAAGTGCTTCGTATATAGTGCTTACAGTATTAAAAACTCAATTCACGGAGCGAGCAAAACGCGATATTCAACAGATTTTAAAGGCATGATTATTTCTTTATTTTGGTCATTACAATAATCCTTCCTGCGTCATTTTTGTGATTGACATAACTCCCAACACTGGTTATAATTCATATATGTACATATATATATATATATATATATATATATATATATATATACATCTAGAATATACGTATCTGTTCTCTGTCCTAGTATTCAATAAACTTTGAGCCATAATTACAATTTTAACTCCTCACTGTTGCTTCAAGTATCATGTGGTTGATATAACTCAACGGCTGGTTATCATTAATACATATGATTTCTAGCTTATCTACTTCTAAATGCATCTGATTTTCTCTCCTATATTTCTACGGGAGTATATGAGGTGTTATACAAGGTGTGTAAAAACCATTCAACTACTCAAAATCATCACATTTTTGTATCTCTCATCTCCGTCCCACGATTTCTGCGTGCCTCAATGAGTACATATTATTACTGGTTAGATTACTAACGAGGCTATTATAGCTCACAAATTCATTTTCCACTCTCAGCTGCTCGCATTTTCGGGGTCATCCCACTAGACCGACACCCACGAGTCATACAGCCCACGAGTCATACAGCCCATGAGTTCGACAGATACAACACGGGCATAATGTGTCGGTCTCATGGGCCTTGTTAGCTTAGTGTCGAACTCATGGGCTGTATGACTCGTGAGCTGTATAACTCATGAGCTATATGACTTGTGAGCTGTATGACTCGTGGGCTGTATGACTCGTGGGTGTCGGTCTCGTGACGTGCACCCGCATTTGCACAGTGTACACTTCGTCTTTCTAAGTCACGTTCAGAGAGTCCGTGTTTTGATTTTTTTTTTTGGGGGGGGGATTGCTAGTTTGTTGTTTTGTTTTTGTTTTCTTGTTTTTATTCTGTTTTTTCTTTCTTGAAAGGACTAGGTTAATGGAAACCATAGTATCTGTACAGTTACATTATTAATCACTTTTACCTGATTTTTTTTCTTCTTCTAAATGTGTAACTACGAATGGATGTTACTAACTATATAGAAATTGAAAACAATCTACTGTACAATGAGGGAAGAGTTGGATACCAAAACAGGTTAAAAGCCATTTTTAAATATCTCAAAGTAAGTTCACCATCCCATGAAACAAAATAAAACCTTTTCCATTAAGAGCACACCTGTTGCATAACAAAGAATATTTTAAAGAAGTTATGATAAAAAATATCCCATATTTTCTTTCTATATTCTTTGTTTTTTAGCAGGCTATTAATGGCATGTTTTCTCTTGTTTCTTTGTATTTAAAATACAGTTGATGGAATTTTCACGCATATCACATGACTTGTTCTAGTGGACTTTAAAAACGTTGACAGAGAAAATCAGACCAACCTAATGATAGAAGTTTTATCAAGGGCTGACCTCGAATGGAAAGATTACGGAATATCTGATGCTACCACACTATAGGCACATAAGATATTGATGGAATAGTCTGCTAGGTTATATATCCGATTAACTGTGCTCGCAAATCGTCATTAGCAATACTCCCCTTTTTCGACATGTAATCAAATTGGAAATATTGTATTTCTTTGCACTGAAAAATTGTAGTGTTTCAATCGCCTATAGCAATGGCCACTTTTAGGGAGAAAGTTTCGTAGTACAAACACGCGATGTTCTTCAGTTATGCAAGAATAAAAAAGGAAACCAAAACTACTATTGTGAGTTGGTGACTTAATCATCTCAGCTATAGTCTCCTCTTGTGGTTGCGCCAAGCATACCATTATCTGGTGAAACCGTATCAGGGCAATTACCCCCCCCCCCCCCCCCCGGCTAAATACTGGTCAGCTATAAGGTTAGAGAAAAGATTAGGATTAGGGTAATGTCTAGGGTTAGAGCTTTGGTTAAGGTTAGGATTAGGTTCAGGATTATGATTAGGGTTAGGGTCAGGGGAAAGGTCTGGGGTAATTGCCCAGGGGGTAATTGCCCTAGACCCGGTGAAAACACAATGATACTCTAAAATGTCATAACTTTCTTTTGATAGTTCAAGTTCCATTTTAATAAAATGTCTATCACTCGATTTAGCCAAGTTATTCTCTTTGTTAAAAACAAACGTGAAGCATGGTGGTAGACGCGCTCTTTAACATCGATATACGAAAATTCTTACTCTGGGTAATCAGTACACGTACCACCATACCAAAAGCTCATGTAGTTTTCGTTCCTGCAACAGACACCCACAATTTGAGTAGCGTTATTCTTCCGTCGCGTTGTGTGGTGGAAAAAAACCCAAAAAACCCAGCGTCGGTAATGTTACTCTGAGCACGGATACAACTTGCGACCGTGTCAATAGCGGCTTCACGCCTGACTATTTTTTGCCCCATAATTGGCGACGCATGCACAATACTCCCTGCCGATAGGAACCCATTTGTTTTGGAACAAAGTGCGTCACCTTTCCAGGGTTTTAGGGCATCCGCGAGAGCTGGCAGAAATTATTTATTCGAAAAAAAGCGCTTTTCTATGAATTGAGAGGGTGAAACACCATTCATGTCTGCACAAAGATTCCGCAGACAATTCTTGTCAAAAAAAAAGAGATGAGGCACCCAGTTGTGATCGTGGAGATGAAATGGTTGAACAAGGGACTCATGCACGACATCCCACAATTATTTCAGACTGGATCGCGTGAGACTACAGATAATAATGTCTTACACTACTCAATCAAGTTATAAATTCCTTCTCATGGAGCAAAATTCATGTTATATCTTCCTTGGTTTTTCTTCCTTTTTTCCCCGATATACGGCTTAACAGTTTCCTTGGATGGAATTTTGCAAAAAAAAAAAAATGCACATAATAGTATGACGTGAACATTTAAATGACCTGACCAATGTTATTTTGATGTTGTTGTGACAGTTAAACTGGGCAGTGTTTTTTTTTTTCCAAAGAACTGTCAAGAGGGCGATTTTTGCATTTAAAGGGGATGGCTAGTAACCGATCAATGGGAATCAGTGGGGATGCTGAGGGATGATTGCTCCAATCCTTGTGGGATTCATTTATGAGTACATTATATATCTACTGTTGTGTGAAAATGATTTGCTTCAGAACGGTGTCATATGCAAGTAATGTGCAGATTAATGCCCCGTCACTGACCAGGCACGCTTTAAAGGTGCAATAAATTCGAGAACGCAATTCGGTGGATTCCATATACGGTGCGCCACCTATCGGTTGTAGCGGACAGGCCGAAATCCGCAATGCCTTATGGGAAAAAGTCGACATCAAAATTACTCGCATTAAAGATGCACATGCAGCAGCGCAGCTGCAGCTAAGCTCAGCCGGCCGCGCCGGGCGGGCGGGCGCCCGGGCTGGGCCGGCCGGATATCGATTGCGAGATCGAGAGATAGATCGAAACGGTATGGTATTAGCAGCAAACTGGCTTTTCCGTGTTGTATGTTCGACGCGACGTATGTACACTCCAAAATGCAGGCTTGGCTTTTGACTTATTTCTTTGGCAAAAGACACCAAAGCTGGTTGGAAAAAAAGGAATCTCACATGCCAAATTGTCACTTACCTGCTGTTCTAAACAGACTCAACCAGGGCTGCCAAAGCCTCCTTGTTCTTCTTGGCCTTCTGGTCTAGCTTGGCCCGCCTCTCCTGACTGCACGGCCAACGGGCGGTATGCCACGATCATTCAGGTATTTCTTCAGTTCGTCGACTCGCATTCGCCGGAAGACAGCTAGGTCTTGGGGGTCTGCCATTTTCGCCTTGGGCCTTGGGTTTGGGGGGGGGGGGGGGGTCTGCCATTTTTAAAAGTCCGCTGTGCTTTGTGGCGACCGTAACGCGTACCTCTAGTTACCGCGTATACCGATCGTCAGGCGCTAGGCCAGTACAGTTATTATGTACAGTAAACAGTGCATTGCGCATCGATGCAGCTACTGTCGACTGCGCTGCAGCGTAGCTCTAGCTGCATAGCGCGATGTCGACCCCAAAGTTGA
The DNA here is from genome assembly GCF_040938485.1 of Diadema antillarum. Classification (NCBI taxonomy): domain Eukaryota; kingdom Metazoa; phylum Echinodermata; class Echinoidea; order Diadematoida; family Diadematidae; genus Diadema; species Diadema antillarum. Next base: position 397,203 of record NW_027271524.1, on the reverse strand, counting down.
AAATCGGCCTGTCCGCTACAACCGATAGGTGGCGCACCGTATATGGAATCCACCGAATTAACTGCAGTGCTATATGGACACTGGGGGCGCTATAGCAATGTGTTGTAACTATTTACCCAACAGAGATATTTTCAATGGGTAAACCACTCCATAACCTTTACACGCTCACGAGAGAACGAACAAAAAAAAGGGGGAGGAGAAGAGAAAAAAAAAGAAAAAATAGAATTTGAGCAGTCATGTTGTTGAAATAAATCAATAAAACAGAAAATTACAACAAAGAAGTTGGCACGTAGAATCGATGAAATGACATTGATAAGCTACCTCCCCCCCCCCCCCGGACTTCAGTGCTCTCTTCCTGTGTATCTGTATACAATAACTTGTGATCTCCCAAAGTTGCCCACTGCTCCTTTTCCCCGTCACCTGCTTCTATAGAAAAATACATATTTGCTGATATTTCGGGTCCATTTTTACATGACAATCACGCCGTATTCATTCATTGCATGACCACGCTGAACAAACCTTCCTAAAATTCAGAGGGACCAGAAATATTGCAATTCAGACTCAAAAGATACGTGCATTTTTAACAAGTAAAGCAAAAACTCTTCCGTTAAAGAACCTCTGAGCAAAATTTGACCCCAATGGAAAATTCAGGACTGAAGTAAGAAACTGTTGGCTAGGAAACACACGATCTTTCGTGTGTTTTCATGAATTTTTCAATGTGTATTTTCCACGTGTTGATCCTATGTGGAGTATGATTTGCAGGCGTAAGACTAGAACGGTATGCGAGTATGCCTGCGATGAAAAGAAATATATTGGCTGAGTACATGAAGATGGTCGTCAAAATGAGTTAGTCTAGGATTACCAGGAGGAAAAAAAAGAACGGAAGTTTCCAATGATTTTCTGAAAATTCATATTTTCAAGTCAACTTAGAAAAGATTGTTTGAATAAGGTGAATGGGCCAGTGATTTGGTTCAACCATCTGGAGAGAGAAAGAGAAAACAACAGCAACACGATGTTCAGAAAGATATATATTTGTGTGTGATCTTGTTTCAGGACTTGATTACAACATAAATGTTCATTTGCTATATACGGGACTTGTCACTAATACCCTTCAATTTCTTAGTCGTGAGCTCGAGGGACGGTGATTTACAAGATTGATCGCCAAAAACGTGTCCCTCTGTGCCCGTTTCGGATGTCGTGGAAAGGCACCGGCTGTAATCAATATCTACATCCCATAAATCATCTTAAACCCAGCTCATCACCGCTGTTATGTGATGTTTATCTAAGTTTGTTATGACGTTTGGGGGATGAATGTGCGCATACTAATGATGTTAAAGCTGCGAATGCGCGCTGCATGTCATCAATAATCAATCCAATGCCTATGCAGGTCTCGTGCACGGTTAGGTGATAAAAGATTTCACACAGATTCATCAGCGGCAAACTTGTAAGAGTGTAGACATGTAAATTCTCTTTTACTTTTATGTAGCATGTTTACAAAACACCGGATATCATTCATCTTCAAAAAAAAAAACTGCCACAACAAACAGTCACAGCTATCTTGTGTGTGTGTTTTCTTCGTGTGCATTCTTTGTTAAACAACCTACAAATGCATTAGGAAGCAGTTTGTTTTGTTTTATTCTTTTTTTTCGGGGGGTGGGGGTAAGGGGATGGTTGGAAGGGGCTTGTCCTGTCAAGGTTTTTCTGCATCCGAGAGAGTACCCATTGAGGGAAGGCTGTTTCTTCTCCACCCCCCCCCCCCCCCCCAAAAAAAAAAAAAAACGGCAAGCGCGCGTCGACAAGTGGTATAGGCAGCGCCAATCTTCCACATATACAATTATTTGTCATCACAAACGAGCTCAATTTCGGGCGTTCGTGATCCCAGGCCCTTTTCCTGTCTGTCTGCGCCATTAAACCTTTTATACATTGTGGATAGGTCTGTGCACCCCCCGGTTTTCGTCCATCATGATGTATACCATATCATTTTCACTAATGCATCGACGTCCTAGGCTGTCTTTGCAGTATCCATTTATATTTCATTTGATGGCCCATGTCATCCATACCGCTCATGTCTTCTATAGCTTGTGGATTTTGCCTTTCAATATGTTTTCAACGCCACACAAAGTCATAGAAAATGCATGAAAAAAAATCCTGCAGATAAATATGCGTTTATTGATACATTAGTCCGCAACTGGCGATATAACACACGTTAATCATGTGGCATATATTATATATATATATATATATATATATATATATATATCATATCATATTTATGTATTTGATCTTCGTTTGTTCACTAGACTTTGTCTCTGTAGATGAAAAAGCATAATTATATATATATATATATATATATATATATATATAAATATATATCATATCTATGTATTTGATCTTCGTTTGTTCACTAGACTTTGTAGATGAAAAAGTACAATTATATATATATATATATATATATATATATATATATAAAATAGCATACATACTTATGATACAGGCCGGCAGTGCACGACAAAAGTTATAGTGCACGCAAAATATAACGATTGCAAACGATAACCCACTATCGATTTGATATCGGTTTTTGCTCCCTCATTTTAATCATCGAGTACTTGAATCCCGCACCTTATCAACGCGATTGCGCCCCAACCGCGATATATTTTGCTCGATATTATCGTTATTCTCAATTCTCGCAGGCTGGCTATGCCAGCAACTTAGTTCGGTGGATGGGACTAGACTTTCAGCGGTAGATTTAAACATGGAAGCTGAAATGAACAGGTTCGCTACTTTTAGAGAGACTGATCTATATAAACAGTATCTTAGACAATAAGGACACAAAGGATGCCATCAAATACGCCCTACGAATTTTGGACTCCTACTGTTCTGAAAAAGGAATCAATCCGACGGATATTAGGCCTACTGAGCAAGTCAACCCAAGATTTGTGCCGCTTTCTCCGTACATTCTACGTGGAAGTGCGCCGTGGAAATGGGCAGCGTGTGGTGTGTACAGTATACGCTAAGCGCTCTTTGATCACGCTACGCTATGAACTTTACTACGACATTCACAACACACTCTCGGAATCCGCATGTGCAGCAATGGGGCCTGGCACGAGCCTTGTGTTTAAATCCAGTAGATCCCTAATCCTACAAAACATCATCTAGTCCTGGTCCTGGACCCACAGTGCAGTAAGTAGGGCGTCTAACGTGTTACTGTTAGTTGACCTATTGTAGGGTCTTAAAAGTGTTAACTAGCTCTGTCGCTCGTAAGTGACGTACAGTACAGTGTACGTAGATCTAGTATAAAAACGTTAGGCCAGGACCCCTAGGGCCCTAGGCCTAACCTATCGTAGGGCCTAGAAAACGTTAGATATAACCACGTAGACCCTAGACTCTATAGTTGAATTTGGATCTTCAGGATTTTGTCTACACAGGTTCAAAGAAACTGGTATTATTGCTTGTGTAGACACGTGCAACTGTTAGAAATGATCTAGGCTTATCTTGACTGGGTATGTATGCTATTTTATATATCACATAGTGCATGACATCTTATTGCACTATAACAAGTACCAAGCACCTCCAAATTCTGAATTTGCCCTCAGGCAATTATATTCAATTCGGCCTGCGGCCTCATTGAATATAACTGGCCTTCGGGGCAAATTCAGAATTTGTCGGTGCTTATATTGTTATAGTGCATTCAGCCTCATGCACTATATATATAATATATTATATATGTGTGTATGTGTCTGTGTATGTGCGAAGAGATTGATTGCAAAATGAGTTAACTCTGTTCTCGTTAAGATTAGATATTTGCTATTAAAGTTGATAGAAAACAAGAAAATTACTAGGAAATATGGGATATATTGGTTTAGTTGTAATATGGGATATATTGGTTTAGTTGCAACTTAAAGAATAGTATTTTTATGTTGCAAGTGAGGTGTTACTGGAAAGTTTTATTTTTTTTTTACTCTCTCTGATGATGGACTTACTTTAGAATGTTTAAAAGTGGCGCTTAGCTCATTTTGTGATTAAACTCTTCTTATACAATAATACATTATATATATATATGTATATATACATACGTGTGTGTATATATATATACATATATATGTATATATATATACATATATATATATATATATATATATATTATATATATATATAGGCACACAGAATTCGTGGAAAGGAGATGAGAGATACGAAAAATGTTGGAATTTTAGGAAATTGAATGGTTTGTACAACGCCTACGCCTACGTTTAACACCTCCTATACTCCCGGAAGAAATATAGGAGAGAAAAACAGACGCATTTTAGAAGTAGATAAGCTAGAAATATGTATCGATGATAACCAGCCGTTGAGTTATATCAACCACGTGATACTTGAAGCAGCAGTGTATAAAAGTTAGAATTGTAATTCTGTCTCAAAGTTTATTGAAAAATAGGAGAGAGAACAAACTATAGACTGTTAGATGTAAATAGAGGTATATCAGTGATAACCAATGTTGGGCGCTGTTGGGAGTGATATATATATATATATATATATATATATATATACATACATGATTATACTAAGACAGTTATGGGGAGATAAACTTACACCGGAAGAGCGTTTTATAACATGGAGTGGGGTACCATCTTTCCCCCTTTTACAGTGTATTAGACCAGTTAAAAGTCAAGGAAAGCATTTGTGTGTCTGCATGCAGTACACTCATTCTTCTCTACTCTCTTCTAGAATAGAGTTTGACGATCGAGGCCTGCTTTAGAGTGAATATACGATTAAATGCGGTTTTTTCACTTAAATTCAATACAATTTAATTTGATTTGATTATCAGTTCTAAGCGCAAGAAAAGACCAATGGTGCCAATTAACCCTTTGTGTGCCACATTAATCATTTTTCTATATGTTTGTGTGTGAGATTTGTGCACAATTGACTCGATGGCAAAGAATAGGTTAAAGTAAATTGTCACTGTTATTCCATATTTTCTCATGTTGAGTTCACTAATAATGAAATACACAGGGTTAGAAGTCTGATGAAGTGAATCAGTTGTTGTTATACAATGGACTCTAGAATCTCTGCAATCTGATTGGTCAGTTATCATGCCTTGATTTTTTTTTTTTCACTGATCAACACTGAGCCATGCGTCTGGTAAAATCCGAACACAGTCATGGCTCAAGCCTTATATAGTATCATAGGTGAACCGGACGAATGACAGGAAAGAAGGTTGAATTTCATGAATTTAGGGGCCCTGTTTATAAAACGAATGATGCACAGGCCATTTCGTGGATCAGTGAAAATTGGATGCTCTCGTTTAACTTTGGAAACAGTCTAAAACACACTCGCCTGCGCTCGTGGGTTTGGACTCGCGCATCCATATCTCACCGATCTACTCTGTCCTGTGCATCATTTGTATAATGATGCATGTTTATTAGGTGATGTTGACTTATATGCTCCACTAGACGGAACATTTTACAATAGACTGGATATGAATAATCATAATTGATGTTGAGGCTTAATGGTGACTAAAGAATACTTAGACGTTGCACTTATAATAAGTATATCTCCCATAAATCTATTGGTTATGTACAATTTAAATGTCCTGCGCCTCGTGTGAAGGATTTCATCAGAGGATCATTCGTTGTATTCATTGCCTAAATGGCCTATCTAGAAAACAGCAAACGACAACAGCAAACGACAACAATCAAAACTTCCTGTCATTAGCAACGCACAGCACAAACAAACACAGTCATCTGCAACGATCATTCGCTTTGTTGGAGAATGGCGTGTTCGTGTTTTGGTCTGTGTGTTAATGTCGCGTCTACATGAAGTGCTCACACAAACACACACACACAGAGGCATACACACAAACACAAATGCAAACACACACACAAACATATGCACAAACACATACACACACTCAAAGAGACACACCTACAATACATCTACAGTAGATTCGTTCATATCAATCTTTACAGTGACATTCATCCCCATACGGTTATAACACAACGATAAGAAGAGAATCAGGTAAAAGTGATGTAGAGAATTAATAGCCTGACTCCAGCACCGTTCACACTGTTTAATCCCATTATTCACAGAGTCATGATTCTATACAATGTGGAACACTGACAGACATCGACATCTTCATGAAAGAATCAGCATACTTATTTTTCACATTCTGTGAGACAGTATTCTGCGAAGAAGGAAAACATTATTGAAGAACAAATGTCATTATCTCACATAAATTTAAGTTCACACCATAAAAGACTGGGAAAATCGAGTAATGAAGGATAGGGTTGGATTTGATTTTATCCAACGTGATTCCAATGCTCTTATTACCTCGTTTTCTTTCGAATCGAAAATCATGTTGACCAAAAGATATACAGTAGCCCCTTGAAATTTCTGCTACAAAGTCATATTTTCTAGTCACTCTCATGCCTGTGTTGTACCTAATGATATAGTTGCTTCTAAACTCCGAAATATCAACGACTGCACACAGTTTGCTCAAAATTTTGAAATAAGATTGAATTTATTGTAATATATCTCATTTCGTCGAAACGACTTAAGATAAACATCGTGAACAAAATAAATATGTGTATTCAAGTTATCTGAAATAAACGCAGCCATTGAGCTCTAGTGATCAGAAATCCAAAATGCCCTGCATTCTTCACTTCTGTTTTTGTGGTTTTCTATCAATTTCGACCTATCAGCAATCATCAAGACCGCCTTCATCATGTTTGTTTGTTTGTTTGTTTGTTTGTTTGTTTGTTTGTTTTTCATTCACAGATATGGCAGACAATAATGATATTAAAGAAGAGCATCGCTCAAACACACAACCAAATCACATACTATACGTTCATATCCCCGTGTAGGCATATTCATGATTTCACGTACTTTTTGAAAACACATTGATCAACGATCACAACAAAAATGATGTTCCCTAAAGACATTCTCTGATAATCTTCACGGGTTTTCTTTTCACCTTCCTCATATCTTTCGTTTCATCATGTCTGGTCAAAATTTTGCTGGGATTGACAATCGATTAAAGCTCCAGTCGAAAGTTCGTGGCAAAAAAAAACAACAACAACCGAGAACAAAAAACAACAACTACAGATGAGTTAACAATTACGGTGTTACTTGCCTACACTGATCGTCAGAACGACATGTTATTTTGCTAAAGTAGTTTCGTTCTTGCAGTCCATGCCCTGCATAACACGCATATTCCTTGAATAGATTTTGTATGATCACCGATGTGACGTCATGCAAATGGAAGTGACTTGCAATTATTTTTTTTTTCTTCCGGTCGTGTAATAACCACTGATACACACAACAATTAATCAATCTATGCATCCATTCGTAGATTACGGGATATCCAAACGTTAAGTATGAAACAACTTCGGACAAGGTCAGCTATGCTCATTGTAATCTAATTGACTGTGAATAGATTCATGTCTTTAGCCAAGGAATCGTTTGGTTTTTACCACTGTTCAAAATTAACTGTTAACTCCAGTGGCCTCGTGGCTGTGAGATGAAGATTTGCGCGTTCACTTTCGGGGCTTGTTTGCCGTGCCTCTGTCTGAGGGAGGACACTTTCTGAAGGATTTATCATACCACGTATGGAATTCATTGTACATATTCGGTGAGATGTCATAATTCATTCCGTCAATACAAATCTCATCCTGGTATTATATGTTCCAATAAATCGGTCTGAGACAGCTGTCCCAACCGTTAACATAATAACCCATGCGTTAACTTTCAGATCGCAGTAAACAATTTTTCGATTTGATACTTGGGGTAAACAATATTAATTGAACTTTACGTATACAGTAGACACGATTGCATGCTTCAAAATAATCTTGCATTACCATCATTGATCCTGGCTCCTGTTTTGCTATAAATGACGGTACTAAACTTCCTAAAAGAAGGAAAAAATGTCACTATGATCTACACATTTCCTTTTCTTCCGTGGTTATTCAAACAAACAAACAAAAAACTAAATGATTTCATACAAATTAGTGTAGATTGCTTCTGAACGCGGAAATAGTTTATCTACGGAATGGTTACTTTCACAAAATAGAACTCAATTCATACACAACTTTAAAAAAAAGAAAAAAATGTTATTGGTCCATGCTGGCGTGAAATATTTTACAATTCAGAAAATATATACTTTGTCATAGAAGCTAAATCTGATATACGTGATCACAACATGATTCCTAGAAATAAAATTGGAACTGAAGTAACTGAGGTGAAGTCAAACAGCTTTTCTTCTCATTTTATTGTAAAGTAGTTAGTTTTTAACAAATCTGTACACAGTCGGTTTCTTGTTTTGTTTGTTTTTGTTGTGTTGTTTCTCAACAGGCGTTTCCTCAGATTCAGTCTAATAGCATTGACGTACACGCTGGCTCTAGGTGGCATGCGCCCTCAGCGGCGGAACAGCAAATGCCATTGGCGACACACTGTCCTCCTCGTCCACACGCCGGTGCTGTCAGCTGACACGGGGTCACCTCTTCAGTCATGCATGCAGCTGCTTCCGGGGTAAAGGTATAGCAGCCAAAATGGGGGCTACAGCACGTTCCCACCATCACGCATCGACCTTGACCCTGGGGACCACACCGTCTGCACTGCAGATAAAGAGGAAAGAAATTAAGAGGGATAAAGGGGGAAGAAAAGAGTTCAGTAAGATAGGTTTGACACTTATCACGGATACATGAAATAAATGTGACAATCATTAACTTTTAGTATCGAATCATGTCATATTCTGTGTGTCAACACGCTGAATTGGCCATCTTTCCATACATATCTTCCAATCAATCTCTCTCTCTCTCTCTCTCTCTATCTATCTGTCTATCTATCTATTATTCTATCTCTCCATCTATCTATCTATATAATCATTGTGTCATGTACACTTTATGATACTTATATCTGATCACTTAAACATACACACACTCAGTTGAACAAATAAACAGAATTACGGTTAGGGACAGAATACAGATCGACGGAGAAATAAAAATAGATTTCTTAAAAGATAAAAGGTACATAAAGCTACATTCATCAATCATTATGTTGCCAATATCTCACATACCGATAATCGTTGTAATAATATTGGTAGCTGGGGCAATTTAATTCAAGTATTGCAGGTTTTTTTTTTTTTCCCTAGAGAGGAGTTAATGCCTATCAATAAACAACCATTCGAATCATCCCTGGCACGTCTGATCAATCACCTCGCCCTTTCCAAACGAGGTCTTATTGATCGCGCATTCATCCCCTAACTGCTCCCTCTCTCTCTCTCTCTCTCTCTCTCTCTCTCTCTTTTTGTAGAAACATGCTTTAATCAAATGTCTGACACTCGGATCTAACACAAGGCAATAACTGCTACAACAAATAAAACGAGAATATCTACAAATACCAAAGAATAATCTTGCTACCAGCAGCCACGCTCAGGGGCTAATGCATGAGAATAGGTGGTGATTGATAGCAATGAACATGATTTTGATCACTCTCGATAATGTCAGTTGATATTTTTGGCGTCGCATGTAAAGAAATAATGTCAAGTTTCACTTACATTCCTTGAAAGAGGATTTTCGTGATTGTTAAAATGTTGATGTAAAAGCATTCTAAGTGACCGGCCTTTGGTTGCTTTTTAACAAAAAGAAAAGTAAATCTGTGGGCTGTTTTTCTTTCCGCATGCAGCATATTGATGGAAAGGGATATGATGTCTAAATGAGCGGATTTTTTAAAGAGATTGTGTACTCCCCTCAGCTTCAGTATGACTTGCCTGGGGGAGGTGTGGGCGGATTTATTTGTTTAAGTCATTCAAAGATACAAGTGTTTCTTTTGAGAGTGGCATATTATCGATGACTCTGTCGTAGGTTTTGATACCCTCGTCATTTCTTTCATGGAACTTCACAATATCGTCATTATTAGGATTTTCGTTGTTGTTGTTGTTTCTGTAGGCGTTCTCACTCGTAAAAGGTCGTTATTTCAAGCTACCTTGTCAATAGCGACACATACTCTCTGCAGGCGAGTTTGGAAATTGAACTTGTGTTTTATGGAAGCGTATGGCTGTATATATGTGTGTATGATTATGTGTGCGTTTTGTGTGTATTTGCATATTCAATGCTGCCATTATTTGCTAAGAGCCTCAACATTTTGTACCAGGTTTTCAGTATACAATTCATTTTACTAAAATTCAAAGAAAACCGGGTTTGCAAGAATGCATGTGAATGTATGTGAATATGTAAGAACTCTGAGCAAGTTAGTGTACCTGGGAGGTAACGAATAGATATAATTATACTGATATATAAAATGACAAATTACTACCTAATTCGTAAAAACTGTATATCATCATCAATATCCATAAATTTTCTTCTGCTGTATATTACATAATCTGGAAGTGCTTTCGGTTCCCCTCCCACTTTATCCACAGCATTGGTGCTACAGCTTTATCATGAGTGGGCTTGAAATCGGCTACAGATATTCTTTTTTTCGGTGAAGTTTGAAAATCTATCTATCTACCGCGGTATTTACCCAAATCCTCTACTGGAAATAATATGGTCCCTCTCCAGTGTAATACTATTTCTCTATCTCTCTCTTTATATGTATATATATATCACTTTCTCTTTATATTTTTCTGTATCTCATAAGTGATCTGCAAATCACTGTATTTGATACGAAAGCTAGGTAGGCTTCATTCGAATGAAACGTATATACTGGTATCATGTCATGCATTAAGCGGATTTACTTTTGAAATGGCACAAATTTTTGAGAAAGAAAGGGAGACGCAGAGGGAAACACCCAAGCTCACAATTAACAAGAGTTGTGGGTTCTTATCTGACTCTATTGATGGGACACGTCTCCAAGGGTAGATATCCTTTTGAAATACAACGAGCCAAAATGGACCTTGGCAAAAGCAATTATTGAGCCCATTGTACTGCACATCAAAATTATTGTTCGGCAGATCTAGAGGAACCTGTTAGAAGATTTAAAAAACGGAAGAGTATAAAAAAAAAACTGGCTGTGATTTTTGTCTCAATTATCACGTTTTATATCTAATCCACGAGAAGTATGAAGATGGGGATAAATCCGACATTGACATTAACGCTGAAGATGAAAGTGGATCATAGTAATCGGGTTCTCAAATAACTTTTCTGTTTTTTTTTTCATGCAGCTGCAAAATCTTTACATCTATTCTCTATTTTATTGGGAAAAAATCTTTCTACCATCGGAGCTGTCCTTCATACCACATAAACAGTACCTCTGAATAGTTTGGCACTGCACGCATGCATACTGCCTTATTAAGTCTCTATCAGTCTTGCGAATATGTGTACATTTTTAAAAAAATGTAGTTTTTTGATAACACATTTTTCCCTACCAAGGGTTTGCTAAGATTTACGCTATTGCTATCAGACTCGCCAATTTCTCCAGATAGCAAAAGGACAACTCATATCTATTTGTAAGACATTTTTTCTAGTCCTTGGCGCCATCTCCGTTTTGTGCTTGCATTGTATTCACTAGTTTTGTATACAAGTATTCAAACTCCCACGCCAAAGGGGAAAGAAAACAGCGCTGCGCTCAGTTGGTGGCGCTCTCATTCTCGTTCTTGTTTGGGAGAATCCAGAAGAATAAGAGCGGAGATGTTGGCAGGGGGTGGGTGGCACACAAGTGTTGGGGTGTATGTGTGTGTGTGTGTGTATGTGTGTGCTTATGAACATTTGTGTTTATTTGTGTGTGTGTGAGTGTGTGTAGGGTGAATTGTGCGTGGGTCATCTGCAGTCGCACGGGCGAGTTATTCCGATTGTGCCGAGTACGTGATTTTGTACCTTTATCATGAAGCCTTAAAAATCAAAATGAAAAAGAAACAGAAGTGTACTCGTACAAAGCCCAGATGTCTTTGCAGTCAGATGTGAAAAAAAAAAACTGTTCTTCGTTTGTTAAACACTGTACACATTCCCACACAAATTCTATTATTGTAGGACCATGCCTAAATGACTTTGACCTTTACTGGGAATCTGGAGTGATTTTTGAATAGAGGATCGATGATGAAAGAATGGAAAATAAATCGTAATACGCTTTGTACCTGAACAGAGATATATGAAAAGAATATGATAATGATGATTATCATCATAGCGATGCTAAAACTTCATGATTTGTTTGGGAGAGTAATATGCAAAATAAGACCCCGTTGTTGTTGGTTTTTTCTGGAGGCAAGAGTAGTCATCCATCAACTTGATTGATCAGCGGCAATGCCTCACACCCTCTCCTCATTCAAAACACAGCTCACGTTAGCTTATGAAAAAATCATACAGAGTGATTTACATAGCCGGAGAGGAGTCTAATTTTGTGGCTGCACCAACATGCCAGCGTTAAATCACGTTACTCTACCGGCCTAATTGGCGGGAAGCGCGTTCCAAATCAGAATTCAACTGCCTCAAGCCCGCTCGAAATGTCAACAGATTTAACGAGATTTTGAATGGGTCTATTGAGCGGATCACGGCCCACAAGCTGACCCGGAGTGATGGGGCGTGCCCATGCCATAACAGCACCCGCAGTCCGCTTATCACTCAATGACTGTATTTCGTTCGCCCACAATTTGATGTCCGTTACATCACCTTAAAACGCAAAGCATCGCTGAAAGTGAGGTTGATTTTTCGCGCATTCTACTCTATAGATCTCTTTTTTGGGGGGAGGGGGGAGCTTTTCCTTTCCCTAGATAATTTTGTCATACATAACGACACCTTCCCCCTTGTGATTCGTTGCAAGTGACTTTCGCTATAGCATAATTAGTAAACGGTAATATTCTTGCATGCATCGGGCTTGAATAGCATATAATCATTAACAGAAAAATTGTGCACACGACAAGCGATGTTTCCGATATCAAAGGCCGAGTTTGTCAGATAAATTGCAACAATAAATTCAAAAGTTCTTTGAATCGAGACAATGGATAACTTAAGTACTTAATATTTTCATGAAAGAGAGTCAAGTTTCAAGAGTAAGAGGAAAAGAATAATGGAAATTCTAAAGACTGGTTAGTACGTGAATAATGCTTTGCTCTGCTTTTGTTCTATTCCCTTTCCATCGCACATGTGTTTGTACCTATCTGTGCTTTGTTATCAATATGCACGCTCTTATCTCTCACTCGCTCTCTCTCTCTCTCTCTCTCTCTTTCACTTTCTATATGTTTATACCTCTCTTTCCTTTTGTCATTTTTTCGAATGAACATATTACAACATATTCAATCTTTACGAGACAACAGGATGAGAAGTAAATCAACAGCTTTGCACAGCTAACGTCATGCGTCACTCACACATGGACACTCTTCCCAAGCTATAAGGTGGATATGACGTCAATTACAAATGACAAAAATCGTTGATTTGTCCCACTTTTTTGAGAGAGAAAAAAAGAGGAAACCAACTTGGCTCACGTGTCTGAAGTTTTGTTAGGTTGTATTGTTTTGTAGTCATTAATTCAAAGACGGTGATGATAATTATTCGTCATCACAATTTAGTTTCCAGGCAACCTTTTGCCATTACTAGATTTCAGGGATTGACAGTGCAAATTCTAACGGCGACGGGTAGAACACAAATAAAGAAGTTAAAGAGTGCACTTGTGGTGTTATATCACGATATGTTGTGTAAAAAAAAAAAGATGATTTACACCAAAAATTTCTCTCACGCATAAGTTGGCAAAAGTTGAATGACTACAGCGTTAAAAGTCTCACCTCATCCATTGTCTTGGCTTCGTAAGATGGCATGACAATCCTGTCGTCGGACTTCGTTCCGGCATCGCCCGATCGCTTGCCGAAGAAAAACCCGTTCCGTTTCCCGAAGAAAAACCCGTTTCGCTTGTCCTCCCTGTTTCCGTCGAAATTGTCCTCGGGCGACGACGGGTTCTCAAGGAGGTAGAGAGGCTCCGAGCCCACGTCGGCTGCCAGCGACATCGGCTCCTGTCTGCCGTAAGGGGCGCTATCCGTGCCGTCCCGTTGTGATGATGGCGACTCGTGTTTTCTAAGCACATTTCTAAGGTTACTAAGAAGCTCTTCGCGCCACTGTTCGTTGCCGTTCGCCTCCCCCGTCCCATCGTTCTGACTGTCGCGCCACTTTTGGACGAGCGCGGAAGGTACTCTATTTCTAAACTGCAAGTGACAGAAAAAGAAGATAGTTGGAGAAAGGGAATTATCAAATGCAAATCGTTTCTCCGTTTCTGTTTCTCTCATAGCACAATGTTACAAAATGTTACAAAAGCTTCAGTTATGATAAAAATAAAACTAAAACAAAACAAACAAAACAAATAAACAAACAAGCTAAGAATTATCAGCAAATTTTTCAATGATTGCCAAACTGTATGGAACACAAATGAGGAGACCGAGGTTTGAAAACTCAGAAAGCATGACATCATCCAAAATATGAGAATAGGAAAGAACATTAAAAACCGTGGATCATGAAGTTTTTCTTTGTAGAAAACTAATTTGGTAATTTAGTAATGCAGTGAAGACAGCAACTGCAGTTAGGATAGCAAATGTAGTTGCAGCAGTCGACAGCAAAATTTGCTGCAAGCAGACTCATCATCCAGCAATCACATTTTAAAGTTAATGTAAAACGGCAGTAGCACATGATGAAATCTGCTGAATGGGGACAAATCCCTTAGACACTGAACAGCAAATGATTCATAAAGCAAGGAAAACATCTTGTGCTTTTGAATGAAATGCACCGAGATTGCACTAAGTTCCTCTGCTGGGATCCACTAACAACAACAAGATACACTGTAATCTTTTTGGATGCATTACAGAAATAAATCCCGAAAGCAGGGATGGCCACACTAATTAGCTAAAATACCTTTTGTTGCAGAAAGCTGGTGTCTCTATCACCGTAGACTGAGACTAAAGAAGCTAGAACTATGAAGACGGACAGGAGCATCCTTATCTCTCTCCTCTCGTGAGCCATTGGTAGCCGGAGTATCCGCCGCGGTGTGCCCTGCCAACTTCGGCGACTCTGCAATTTAATGAGACAAGACAGGAACGTGGAAGAAGAAGAAGAAAGACTCTCTTTCAGGTAGACGAGTGTTGTCTGCGCGCGGATTCGGCGACTCGCGCAATAACTTCCCCACATGCCAATCCAGCACCGTTTGCACACCACTTGTAGCTCATGCATTCCTGGCTCACTCGACTCGGATCTGACGCCAGGCCAATCACAAGCCTTCCACCTTTATACGCTCATGCGAGCCAGGGACGGAAATATATGGGCGTCTTCTGGGCACGACAAAGAGCGCCACTGGGTGACGCAGGTATGAGACTCTGGCTCGTGAATGGCTGCGGCGTTTTAGGCCACTGATAAAAAAAAAGCGTGACTATATTGAACGACGTTCATATCTACGTAAGACGAGCTTCGCGTGTTCTCTTAGTGAATGCGTGGTTACAGTGCAATCGCTGGTGGCTAGTAAATGCTGTCATAGAGATGTCCACCATTCTCTGATCCAGGACTGAATGAAAAAACTACAAGCTTTACTGAGGGAATTCATGCATTCACAACAATGTCCTTTTTCAAATTTATGCTTTAAACGATGGAGTAGAGTTGAAAATAGTTCGGTTTAAAAATAAACCCGATACGCGAGCGGAAATTGTAAATGTTATGTAAAGAATAGATGAAAGATCTCTCTGAACATGTGGTCTGACATGACCACATGGAAGTTTGCCACTTCCTACAAAAAAAAAAAAAATGTGTGGGATACTTTCACATTATTTTTGTGCGCTGTACTCATAATTTATGATAACAGTTCTTGTTTGGCCAGTGGATAAGTTAACAAGTGGAATCTTTTAATTCAAACACCGTAATGAAAGATGTATGAATATACGTATTCCTTTGATTTCTCCTTTCGCCTCCGAAGTAAATGGTGCAAATGAATAAGCGTCATTTTTTTTTTCAGCCTGGGCTGATTTCGTGTGGTAAGGGTGCAGATTTTTCTATTAAGAATCAAATTATTCGAGCAGGTGTTGTGGAGGTGATGTATGACAACTCAGACATAACGTATACTCAGGCTTGCAAGTAAACAAATCGACTACAATCACCATGCACATCAAAACTTAGCGGTTTGAGATCTTTGATCTCATTAGATGAAAAACAATACTATTTGACTTTCATTTAATGTCAAACTCCTCGGGATACTACGGCAGTTGTATGGGAAGGAATGGAATGGAATAACAAGTGGGAGTTATGTTATTTCTCGCCGCCAAAAGGGTTGTTTGTATGTTTTACGTACTTTTCAATGTCCTTTATGCAATCATACCTAGCCTGGAGAGTATGAGCATTTGAAATGCATACAGTAACCATGGTTTAGATAGAACGCGGTTTATCACTGCTTAAAATCTTGTGTATTGATTTGCCCGGAAAAGAGAGCAGTCTGTAGGCTGAGTCAGATCTACTCATTATCGTCCATACTTATGGTAACTCTGTAGAATTTTCTCTCCCCCCCCCCTCTCTCTCTCTCTGTGTTTTGAACACACAAACGCTCTCTCTCTCTATCTATCTTTCTACTTTTGTTCCCCTTGGTGGAACCAAAGTTCTTGTTTACTTCTTGCAGGCCTCACTTGTCCTTGAAACCAATCGCTCCTCCCTGCGTGACAGTCTATATGTGGGACTGAAGTCCAGATGGACAAATATCAATTTAGAAAGCGGTGAATTCAGATCGGCCTTAGCCTCTTTCTTCCATATTATTACACCACTGCTGCTATATTCCCATCACTTTTGCTCCTTTACCCAAAATTCGGTTGTTGTTTTTTTCTTCAAGTGCCTAAGCATATAAAAGTATGGCTGTGTCTTCTAATACTCGAGTGTAATATTGTGAGTAAACGTACCATTCCATTTTTTTCTTTTATTCTAATAAAGTTAGTGACAACAATCTCAAATTGAATTAATCACATTAATGACTGTGGTATGCATATAATAATTATGCATAAGATAACGCATGTTATGCATGCTATTTTCACTTTCATGAAATGTTTATTCTTGAACATTAACCTTCTGACCATTAATAGCATGGACGTTTGTGTGGACTACTCGTCTCAAATATAGATTTATCTCGATTCTGTGCTTTCGTTGTTGGTGTTGTTGCTGTTTCAAAACCTCAGAAAAAACAAGTCTGTTTAGATGCTCACTATAGCATCGAAGAACGATGCTATATGAGAAATACTTCATTATGTACCATGGAAGCCGTATCATTGTCTCAATTTGAACGAGTTGTTTTTTGTGTGTGCGTGTTATTTTGTTTTGTTTTTACAAAATGCATGTACACGTCCCTGCATACATTCGCAGAACTTAGAGGGATGGTTTCTTATTCTTTTTTTTAACTTACTTTACTTACTTCTTGGATGCCAGAGCAAGCACGAAAAGGGTGTTTTTAGTAAAACCATCGTGATCGGCTGCCATAAACGATAAAGTTTCGGTTTCATAAACACGCCAGCCTCAAATGTAATATGTGAATCAAATGTTATATGAAAGTCGAGATCGCCGTTCACATTATCGAATAAGTCTATTTTCTAACTTTTCTTGTTGAGATTTACTAAGTATGACGTAAGATGACTATCACCATGGAGACACAATAAAGGCGGTATTTTCCTGTTATGTATTGAAGGGCAATGATTTGAAAGTGATCTTTTGTGTCTGTTACAGTTTGTAACAGTTCCCAATTTTTGCTTCATTTAAAGCAAATTAACATCAGCTATCTGAACGTCTTAGCAAGACGATTAACACACACCCTTGATATTTGTGCCGTTGTTTTTTTTTCTCTCTCTCTGCGTTTCCCTATCACATAATAATGGCTATGCACACCTAATAAAACTAGAACATTTTTTCCATCCCTCTCTGCTCGAGTTCTAACGATCGAATATATTAACGATGTATAAATCTTTTTTTTTTTTACCTGCCGACTGTGCAATTTTCTTTACATTTCCCTTATTGTGTAGAGATGGACAGAAAGTTTCAGTTTGAAATACGATACCCAGTTGTTGGTTAATTGCATAATTTTGCGCCGAAAAGAATCATGCAAATAATTTTACTTCTGTGAGCCCTGTCACTCCCTTACATTTGATTTGATTTGATTTGATTTGATTTGATTTGATTTGATTTGATTTGATTTGATTTGATTTATTGGTTCCTCTATAATTATTTTTTACATGTACCCCCGTATGTATATCATACTGCAATTGTATGGCTAAATAGATAGATAGATAGATAGATAGATAGATAGATAGATGGATGGATAGATAGATAGATAGATAGATAGATAATGATAGTAATAATAATAATAATAACAATAATAAAAATAATGATACTACTAATAATGACTATTTTCCAATCAAACCAACGGTTGCGTAAGATTTTTCTCGCATAAAACGACTCAGCACCACGAGTCGTCAATGAATGGTCAAACAAAATTTATCTTCCATATTTCATTGTCACACTCTCTGACTCAACGATTGGTTCGATGTGTGTGTGTGTGTGTGTGTGTGTGTGTGTGCGTATGTATGTGTGCGTGATAGTATGTTTGTGTGTTTGTGCGTATGTTTTGCTTGGTTTTTTTCTCTCCCTACCAGTTCAAGCCCACGAATGACCATGTCAGAGTGGTTCACTGCGCTTGATTTCTCGTGTCAACCTGTGTTAACCTCAATTTAGCCTTAATCAAGGTCTTGCGCTTGCGTGAGACCGTGTCATTTAACGGTTGCTGACATGCCTCGCTACTTTTAATCCGGTGACGAGATTTGTTCTTGTCTACAGAGCCAACCTCAAGCACTGATTCACAACATAGTTTGAACTCAAATCCGAAGGAGGAAAAAAAATCTTCTTCGTAATGTAACAGGGGTGGAAAACTAATAACTACCACCAAGAAATAATTTTTTTTTAAAGATCGTCATTATGACACATGTGTGGGCATTTTTATAACAACGGTGAAGCTATTGCTCTTCATGGTTTTATTGTGTATGTTGGTGTGTGTGTGTGTGTGTGTGTGTGTGTGTGTGTGTGTGTGTGTTTGTGTGTGTTTTATATTCACTGTTCCATGGGGGAAGGCAGGGATTGTTGTTATTGTGTGCGTGTGTTTTTAACCGACTCCTCATGTTCTTCAATAGCCGTATAATATATCTGATGAAACACAGTATTATGACGCTTGACATAGATTAAAGGAACTATATAGCGATATTAAGGTCAATCCTTTCATAGACTCTCTTTTGTGCGTTTCTTTGACTCCTCCTCTTCTTTTTCTTCTTCTTCCTCTTTTTCTTCTTCTTCTTCTTCTTCTTCTTCCTCCTCCTCCTCCTCCTCCTCCTCCCCCTCCCCTTCCCCTTCCCCTTCCCCTCTCCTCCTCCTTCATCCCCTTGATTCCTGCTGAGAATACATTTTCTTCGGTAAAGACGGGAGGAATTTAAAGGGGGAAAATATGACATAATTATTCCAGCGCTGTGACTTCAAAGCAGCAACGCCAGATAGTGATGTATCACGGAGTAAGAGAGATATTAAGTTGAACTATATAGCCCGTGTCCCTCCAGGGAATTACATTCATTTGTCGCTTGAATATGAGAGAGGTGGTAATCAAGTACAATTAATGATAGTGGGTTGCTGTCACGTGGACCCTGAGAGGCTACCATAGTGAAATGGTAATGAATGTGATTACATTTTTAATGCTGGTTTGTGCGCCAAAGTTCGGAAATTGCAGACTGATATTACGGCGACTGCAGCCCTGTTCTAATAAAGCCGTTCGAACAAAAGTGCGACTCCGTGCACGTTTATTTGTTTCCAATTAGATTTGGATTATTGTATATTTGCCGGGGTTTTTTTCCTGGATATATTTGGAATCACGCCCTCAGAAAGGTAGTCGTGGTAGCTCGGAACACACTCACTCTGATTCGTAGACCCGGATCGAAATGTTGACACAATTTAAGTTTTAAAGTCATTGAAACATAATGAGGAAAGTCAGTGGGAAATAATGACAGACAGTGGAGGAAAACCTGTTGTTGAGAAAGAGGAAATATTCAGCGTAGCTAGGACGCAGATAAACATAAACAGCGTTCAAACTGTATTTGATCATCAATCGAGTCGTTCGGACGGGATAGAAAGTGATGTGGGGATATAGAAAGGTCATGATCATTAATAACACACCACGTGGGACACTCAGAACGTCCATTTTGGGCAAGATTTGTTCCTCGCAGACGGCGCGGGGACAGGTACTAATGGACCAACATCCTGGCATGGATCACGTGGTTTCGTGACCGAAATGTGGAAGAGGAACCAGCGCAAAGGAGAGCGAAAGGACGCTTGGGACAATGCTTGGTAGCGCTAAGTGCGGCGCAGCATGTAAGGAAAAGATATGTTCCGTCGGCATTGTGTTAGGGTGGAGGTGTAAAAGTACCACGATCTTTGTTATTGACTCCTACATGCTCTGAGATCTTCGCGGGGTGTGGTGTGACGTAGGCCCTGCCGCCAGAAATAAAGTCAGACAGTCTCTTGATGATATTCATAAATTACGCGTTCGCCCTCTAACGATTTTAATAGGACGTTTCAGAAAGAGACAAGGATCAAACGGGTACAGCGTTAAGCAGATGTCAAGTCCAGATACGAAACTGAGAGCCTTGTTAAAGTGTTATGGTTTAAACGTCAACAGCGTTGATTAACACAAAAAAGTGAGATATAATCCTGCACAAGCATGGAGAAGTTAGCCGGTGGGTATAATAGGTTTTTCATCAGACCAACAGAAGTGAGCGATCGGTCGCTCATGTCGCTAGATGGAAACACTCTTTCAACGGTCGCATTTCCACATCATATCCCGTGGACCTGGAGACATTTATGCCTCCTAGTAATTACTCCAGCCATGCAAAGTTTCATGCCCAGACAATCGCTCAACACTGATGCATTGTCAAACGGCAGCAGGGGCGAAAGTCTGTTGCCGGCCGCAAACGTTGATCGCCACTCTATATATTACGGACGGCCATTGTCAGCTCTGCTCTATGTATCGATTCTTTCCCCCGAATCCCTCAATAAGCATCTTCCTCCAATTTTCCAATAATGTCACAGAATAGCCTCACATGGCGAGAAGAACAAACCGGTCTTTTCTTTTCGCGTGGACCATTTTCCGAGCGTTGGCCCCCAAGTTATGCAGGAAGGGGCAACAATTAACCTTTTCATGGAGCGCCGGGGAGCGACGCGACGTGACGTGCTGATTGAGCTCTGCTCCCGAATACGGCGGAGATGGCCGGCCTACCAACGCCTGCACTCGCAGTCACCATGCCGAAACAAAATATTGCGCGAAATTGGTCATCACCCTCCCCACCCCACCCCACCCCTTCTCAACTCACAAACATAAACCTATTTCTTGACCCTATTATAGCTTACTTTATAGTATTCCCATACTCAAACTGGTGTCGTGAGACCTACATTTTTACTTTTAAAGTGGTTGTGTTGTTTATACCAAACATCATCAGAGAAGGCCAATTTATTCCGAACATAAGATCCACGCCTATAGCCACATTATTTTGAGACACCTTATAGAAATCTGAATAACTAAAGCACAAGGTGCTTTGACGTAACTCACTAACAAATACGAGAATAATGTTTGGCACGTTATCTTTTATTTTCAAGTGGTGATAAGCCATGCATATTAAGTTCATTTGCGTGCATAACTCGCTGTGATGCTACTTCCTCAAAGAATGACATTTAAGTAATCAAAGAACACTCTTATGAACTATATGAACGTGTGAACATTTAATGTCAAGATTATATTTGCAAACTTTCTAGTTTTTTTTTCTCTCTCTCTTCTGATTTGATATACATCAAACTGCAGAATACA
The DNA here is from genome assembly GCF_040938485.1 of Diadema antillarum. NCBI lineage: Eukaryota > Metazoa > Echinodermata > Echinoidea > Diadematoida > Diadematidae > Diadema > Diadema antillarum. The sequence goes on along the minus strand of NW_027271524.1, from coordinate 375,393 downwards.
CCACACACATTTCCGGGGTGGGTGGGGTGAATTAAACATCTTGTAGCTAGCGTACGTTAAACTCTACCTTCCTTCAGTGTTTGCCAGCTGAAGAATGATCAAAAAGAGATAATAATGATATTCCCAATCTAATCAATGCGTCCTATCAATGAAACGACCGTGTGAATAGTTGATATAGGCCGCATGGGTTGGTACAGGGGACGGAGCCTTAAAAGTAACTACGTGGACTATTTAAAAGCGGAGCCTTTAAATTCCTGCACGTGCTCTGCAGATTAACATCGCCATGATATCTTATAAAGCCCGGCACGATCTGCTGAGTTAAGAATACAAGCACACGAAAGGTTACTCCAAAATGTCGGCGCCGCGAATTATTTCCAATATCGGGATAGGGTTTGGTGCTCCCTCTAGCCTGCACTAATAATCTTTCGGCGAAGTGAGTTTACCGGATATCCTAATATCGACGTGGACGTCAAAGTCATTATTTACCAGATAACTTGGGGATGCGGGCATAGCATCCTCTCGACAGTAAACACGGTCGCGAACGTGCTGTTATTGTCGTGACTTCAACGTCTAATTCATCATCACTGCGCCCAGCCGAATGTATGGCTGTTTTAATTCATGTGAGTGACAAGACGAGTGGACGGACGGCGTCCCTCAGAATGAGATGATGATACCAGAGGCTTATTACTTAAATGGTCATTGTCTGCTCCGATGAGGTTTCATTGTTAACGTTTCATTGAGGTCGATCCTCAGCGGCATCGGGGAGCGCGTATTTTGGGTAAACAGAAGCAGAGTGGCAGAGATTAGCGTAAACGAAAATCGAAGAGCATTCAAAAAAAAAGCCACGAAAAAATGGACAATTAATGATAACTTTGCATCAAGGTTATGAAAACACAGCAATTATCCACTAATTTCTTGGACATGTCCTCTACAACCACATTTAAATCTCGTTGCAGAGAGGGAATGGCATACCACGTAAATAGCATAATGGTATATGCGTGATTGCTCATCGTGCAAATCAACAAATATCGGGCTTGCACAGAACACTTACTTTTGAACCTTACTTCCGGGGAGAGATCCGTCATGTGTCAAAACGTTATTATCTTATGCATTATTGCAGCGCGTGTTAAATTGAATGTCCTGAGAGAAGAGAGCCCCCAAGAATCTCTTGAAAGTGGCTGACGAAAGTTAATTATCTCGGGATTTGCAGAACCTGTTTTTGATGTTTATCACTGAGTCAGCCTGGGAGAGATGCTGTCTAAATATTGGTGCCGGGCAATGTTCAATGTTGACATCACCCCAAGGCGAGATATCTTAATAAAACACCTCTTCATTCCGCCCAATATTTCGGTGGTTAGGAGGGAACGTGCTGGGACGAACTCGTCGAGACAATATTCTGGAATGTCTGCTTGAAAAGAAAAAAAAAATCACAATAATGAATGATAAATGAAAATGACGTTAATTTTTATTGACTCCTTGCGCAAAGCATTGTTTCGTTGACAACACTTATTGTCATTCCGGAGACAGTAGGGTACTTAGTATTCCTCAACAGAAATCAAAGAGGCCGAGTGTACAAGTGTCGAGTAAACATCGGCAAAATTGAATAATCTTGCTCTTCTCTGCCATCTATTATGAATGGATGCATCATGACTGCATCCTTGAATAAGCAAATGTTTGACAGGAAAAATAAAGGCAATGCTCCTAGACAAAGATTTGGACGTCTGAAGTAGTTAAGCATTTCTTCATGAACAGACAAAAAAAAAATGGGAACTGTGGACTGATGGTATTCGTTCAGGCATAAGGTATGAGATCAAACTTTTCGATGTTTCTTTTTTTTTTTTGGTACTTCTTGTTATTCGAAGCTACAGAAAGTTGACATTGTTGACTATCTATACTATCGAGGTGTGAATTTTCTTCAATCTGTCTTCCTATTCAAATGAAATTTGTAAGATCGCAACTGCTGATCTATGATTTAACAAAACAGTAGATGACAAAGAGGGAGACAAATCGAAGGCATCAATCTTTACCCCTCTTACTTTCATCTATACGTTTGTTATTTAAACTATTTTGGGCTCAGATTAGAGAGGATGAAGCCACATTAGTTTCAGTCAAAGGGTTCTTCATGAACTAGATTTCCCTTAAGGATAATCCGGATGGACATCCAAGAGCCATCTTTTTTTTTTGTTCCCCTCCACTAACCTTATCGTCGGTTCGTTAAAAGTCTGATGTAAATTTCTAAATTTATGATACGTCCACGGGTATGTTTCTCATGACTATAACTACTCAATCATGCCCAGAAAACGAAGCCCGAATTATCAACCACAAGCTACACAAAAAATAATTTACGTGTGTGGGAGTGCAGTTTTTAATGAGGATGACATACAAATGTCATCAATGCTTTCTGTGCATGATATTCTCTTCCTCTCTGTGTAATAAGAATAAAACCATGCCGAAGGAGGGTAAAGATTCCCAACGATTTTTTTTTTTCAATTTCGGATTGTCGTTTTTAGTTTCAGTTTCAGTTGCATTACGCATTATTTCTCCACTTTTATGCAAATGAAACCATTATAACAAAATCAAGCAATTTTCACATCAGAATAGAAACAAGAGTACTTGAAGAAAAAAGATATAATAACTCGTACAATGTAACGTACATACATTTCATCGTATCTTAAGGTATACAGGTTTAGGAGACCGTTGTCGATTGTAAATTTGCTTGACTTGGATAACTGCCTTTTGGTCGATCTGATTCTGATCATAGCGTATGGAAGAATGTTCTTCACCAAGATTAGTCCATGAAGCTACTGTAACTACATTTCTACATGTTATTGTAGCTCCATGATCAGAACATAGCGACCTTTGTCCGCGACATTCAACCTTTCTTATTTACACTATCGCAACATCGTGTGAAAGAGAATCGTATACGTGCGCAGAAGACATATCAAATCTTTAGGCCGATATTAAAGACCTGGGTGCCAAGTACTGTAAGTTTGCCATCCTCATCCAATATAAATCCATATTACATCAGCTTCTCGCAACAAACCTGGAAGTGGAAGACGTAAGTAAACGTGATCTTGCATATTGCACACATTGTAACGTGGATAGGTTCTGTGATAATATTGCAACGGGACTGGATAAGTCGCTGGGTAGGCTTATAATACCAGTCCTGTCGTTTGTACCAAAATTTCTCAGAGAAGCATTTTGATTTTGACACGAGAGTAATGACGCCATCATCAAATAGTTACGTCATCATTACGTTAATAGTTTTAGTAACGGAATCATTTCCGATCCACACCCCCCCCCTCCCACAAACAAAAAAGTAATGCTTCTATCAATGATGATTTAAACATCGGAGTCTCAAGATACTTGAGCCAGGAAGACGCTGAAACTCTCGTTCACGCATTCATTAGCAGTAGGCTTGATTATTGTAATGGGTTATTGTTTGGCTTGCCAGATTCACAGATATATAACCAAGCTTCAGCGTGTTCAAAATAAACTTTTGTCCAGTTCGTCAACATTTTCACATATTACACCCGTTTTGATGAAGTTACATTGGTTGCCAGTAAGGCAGAAAAATGCATTTAAGATTTTGTTACTTACTTACAAAGTACTGAATGGCCAAGCGCCTGGTTATTTATCAGAACTAATATCAATAAAATTATATCAATATTCGCATAATTCATGAAGTGCACAGGATAAGCTGCTTCTAAAGCAACCTCACTTAAAAACAAAAGTAACTTTGGGGGATTGTGCCTTCAGTTGTGCTACTCCAAAAATTTGGAATGAATTACCTGAGAAAAATCAAATGAGGAAGGTCCCATCACTTGCTGTCTTTAAATCTTTGTTGAAGACTTACCTTTTTTTCAGAAGCCTTGGATTAATTTTTTATTTGTGTGTGTGTGTGTGTCTAATCAGTAACAATGTTAGGAGCTCTGTTACATCACAGCGCATGTAGAGTATATTCATAATTATAGTAGTTGCGCTATACAAATTTGTCTAATTATCATTATTATTCACAACATTTTTTTTTCACGGACAAGTTACAACAGGAACGTTAATCAATTCCTTACCTAAATTTTCTACAACATTGTCCTGACATGAAACATTGGCAGAAGACTGTTGCTTGAATAACATGACGTTATTCTTTGTTTTTGTTGTTTTTCGCTAAGATGAGTTGGAAAAGAGATCGAGAGTGAGGAAAAAACGGTGGGAGAAAGGAGATAGTGGGCGAGAACGGAAAAGAGCTTTTAACCTCACGTGCATGCCACTAAAGAGTCGTAAATGTGCTTCCAATATGGTAGGCAAATTAAGGTGACATTACACTGACTTCATGATTGCTCAATGTTCTCCAACTAATTGTCACGTTACTGTTTTTAAGCAATAGATACATTGAAATGACTCTTGGCCTATGAAAACAATGCTTAATCAATTACCAACCTAATACTAAACGGTTATTAATGAGAAACCATTGATGAGCATGACGATAGCGGAACATGTAATGAAGCTAATGGCTCCCCGACGTGCCAATCAAACATACTTACAGACACTATGCTGTAATGAATTAACATTAGCAACACACGTTCTATGGCTTCAGGGCTTTTTATTCCTTCAAGGTTTAAAAACAAAAAGATTTCAAACAGTCCCGTTCCTCTGCAGACATGGGGGAGGGATACAGGGAGAAAATGTTTCGGTGCATTTGCAGCACTTATTGATTTGACCTGTAACACTCCAGGAAGAAGGTGGTCTCTTAAAATCTCTTGGGATCACCCATAGCGGTGGAGGATACAATATTATGTTCCACGTTCACAAAACCTCCATCTAGAAATGTCACTGAAGTTTGTTCACAAACAGCTTGCCGATAGTTCTGTCAAGTTAATGCAGTGGGGGAAGGGTGCTGGGAGTGGGGTGGGGAATCCCTACAAAATATTGATCGTTTGGGGAATTACTCTGAGAAAATGATATCTGATTACAATGATGCATGTAGCCCAGGTACACTATCGCGTGTGTCTGTCAAGATAAATGACGTGTGTAGGATAGTGTCGACTAAAGTTGAAGGAGCAGTATTGGCCTCAGTTTGAGAGATGGTAGCAAACAAAGCAGGACGTACACGTCGAATCCCAGGTTACTATCCGGACGAGTATCTATCTATAGGTGTGAGGAATCTGTGTCAGGGTAATAAAAATGATGGTCGCCAAATCCTTCTATTATTAAGGGTAGAACAATGATCACGTTGAAGCTACCGAATGGGTATAGAAGGATGATCATTAAAGGAAGAACAATGATCAAGTTGGTGCTACCGATGCTACCGAATGGTATTCCATTTCCGAGTTATTCATTACGGATGGTTGGCTCGTCGCCGAAGGATTTGTGGCTGGGATATCAACGTATTGACATGCAACGTCTACAATAATGATAAACAAGGGACCAATGATGACGTAAATCATAGTAATAATTATGTTTGATAATGATGATGATAAAGATAATCACAGGATGGAAATCGTCAGACAAGTTTTCCACTTCGTGGTTCATTTTCTTTCAACAAAATTATTCCAATTGATTTGATTGGTTAGCAAAATAATATTCAAGAATTTAAGATTAAGTTCACGACTGTGACTGCATTGTTAATACAGGGGGAACATGGTGGCTGCGGTTATTACGATGTGCGCACCGACATGCAAAAATTGTGAATGCATCTTTGAAAATGACAAAAAAGAAGGATATATTGCTCGCAGCTCTCTTTACCTTTTATGTAAAGATAAGAGAGAGAGATGAAAGATGATGTAGAATCCCAGCATCTATACAACAATGACGCAGGTGTCACATCAATTCTTACCCGCGGCAGAACATTGTGTGCGTGCAAAGTAAGGGGGGAGAGAGAAGAACAATTTTTTGGAGAAGGCATATGAGCAACTCCAAGTTTGTTTCAACTCACATTAGTTCAGTTTTACTTCAGACTGTGATGATATCAGCTCCTTATACACCAACTGAGGAGAATCCTTTAAGATAATATCATTAATGACTAAGTAATGAGGACGAAATAGAACAGTTTATGAATTGAAAATGATAAGAAAGGAAAATTTACCCATGCATATTTTTTCAAGGCAACGGTATTTTGCCAACAAAGTAGTGCCGCAGCAAGAGGGCATTGTTGATATGCTTTGATACATGATAAGATGGAAAGTTGCTCCATCTTTTTGTCCTTTTATTCGATTTGTGTTTACGCTGTGAGCTGATGCTGGCACAACACGCTCACGGAGCCTACTCCTCATTCTTTACTCGGGAAGAAAAATAAAAACCTGTCTTTAGAATTCGAGAATACTGCCATTGAATCAAGTGTGTGGGTGCGTTTGGTGTTTGTGTAATTGAGTGTAAGTCAACGCTTATTGACGGAGGAGAGGCCGCGGAGAGAAGGCGGCATGTGACGCCAAGCGTGGGTCTGCATGGATGTGTGGGAGTGGTGTGGATGTACGTGGGAGTGAGTGGATGTGGGAGTGTGTGGGTGGTTGTGTGCTTGCAAGCTTGAGGGTGGAAGGTATGGGGGATTTCTCTCGCTGAGGATGAGGGGTATGAGGCACCTGCAGTGGCAGCAGAAACTGTCAAATATGTGTCAACAATCCATGACGCACACACCTTGTAGGAAGGGATGCAACATAGTGCTCAACAAGACCATGATACAGTCTTCAAAATGCCTTGGGGCAGTAGCGGATTCCCTTCGATTCTAAAAGATACCGGAAGTGGTTCATGTCTAGCAGATATAAGGCAAGTATTATAACTTTGTGGAGAGGACTCACACATACTCATTATTATCTTTTTTTTGGGGGGGGGGAGGAAATCAAAACTAGAGAAATTAACAAAATTGCTTGCGTTTCTGCAGCATCTTTTAAAGCATGCAGCAGCAATTAAAGGAAGAACTAAAGCAAGTGAGCGTTTCCTCTATCGAGGCGCCACACGGTGTCGTAACCAGAAGCTCTCACCCATCAAAGGATTCCTAAAAGCCCAGGAGGAGAAGTCTTGTCGACGGACAAAGCTCAATAGTAAAAAAATCATGATAATGAACCAACGCCACAGCATTCGTCATCTGCAATATTATTTCAGCACGGAAATGTTATCTGCCTTCATTTCTCCAATGGCCAGATGATAGCGTGACGAATAGCTAGATTTGAAGCCACCATTTTGGGAAAATCCCTAAGTGTAGTCAAGACATGAACCCATACATCAATTGCACACAAAGTGCATTCTCTGTATGATCAATCTGTGTAAGACATCTACCAAGGACTAAAAGAGCAGCATCGCTGATTTTCCTCTAGACACTAAAATTCTTGCGAAATCTTACGATCACAGCGGCTATTCCGATATATACTTCTACCGGGCTACCGGTTTGTCTGAGTGCAGCTATTAACAACGCAATATTTCAGCTTTTGATGTTGTTACGCACTTATTACCATATTTACAAATGTTTACTGACATTTGAACAGCCCCTACATTACAATACTTGAGATTGGACAGAATTTTTTTTCATGATTAAACTAACTAAACGAAACTGCTTATTTATCGCAAATGGTCATTCCCGTGTCCTCCTTTTTTATTGGCTTTTATTCTTCGCTATCATTGTTGTCATAGTTATGCTGGTCACAAAAACACATTAACCCGATGAGTAATGTTTGATAGGTAGGTTCATGATAGCTAGATAGATAGTTAGATAGATGGATATGATAGAAAGGTAGATAGATAGATAGTAGATAGATAGATAGATAGATAGATAGATAGATAGATAGATAGATATATCGAAAGATGGATAGATATATAGATACATGTAGAAAGATAGATAGATATATAGATGGATATGATAGATAGATAGATAGATAGATAGGCAGATAGATAGATAGATAGATACATGTAGATAAATAGATAGATATATAGATGGATATGATAGATAGATAGATAGATAGATAGATAGATAGATAGATAGATAGATACATACATACATACATGTAGATAGATAGATAGATAGATACATGGATAGATGGATATGGTAGATAGATACACAGATAGATAGATGGATGGATGGATAGATAAATGATAAATAGATAGATAGATAGATATGACATGCGAACATAATCCTCGTCAATAAGGAGTACCCATGAAACATTGGAAGTAATATATAGTGAAAAGCTTGCAGAATGAAGACAGAGAGACAAGGGAACACCACAGCACGAGCAGGTGGTGCCCTGCTGAATGTTGACTGCGGGAGGCAGCTGTTTGATGTACCAGTTCCTCATCGAAATTGCAGGTTGTTCTCCTTTCCGACCTATCAAAGCGAAAAACAATTATCTCACTTTCACTAGAAATGTTCAACCTGATGAAACTGTTGTAAAAGAGAACACCGTCTTATGAAAGATACAGAACCAACTAAAGATTTATAAACTCTATTATTCAATGTTGTTTCTCTCAAGCTGCTACAAAGATGATAGAAGATAAAAAAACCAAAGGTCTTGTTGGTTTGAATCTGCGTACTCCAAACTCGATAAAGTTGAGCTGACACATACCAGGGAAAATATAACTACGCCGCAGGTCAAAGCCATTTTGGTGATTGCCCGATCAATTATTTTACCATCTGGAAGCGGTTATCACTCTCACGCTCGTTTAATGACAACCGCATTGTTGTGGATGGCACGTAGTACCCGGATCTCCGTCATGTAACGACCCCATAGCATTTGATAAAACAATTATCACTTTGCGTCATGTTAAATGATACATTATACCGGCACCGTATTGTTTATTCAGCACCTGCCTGTAGATCCATAATCTTTCGAGCTTTCAGAAATTCGACATCACCCATTCCCCGCGAAAAATGGCCATGCATGCTTAATCCTCTCGCCTCCCCCTCCTCGGTTTGAGAAGATGAGGTAGGTTGGGGTCGTCTCCGATTCATTAATGCACTTAAAACGTGAACAGTTTTGATTTATCAACACATCTTTACGACTTTGTCTTGGAGCTCCATCACTCTCGCTGGATATGACAAGCCAGCGAGATCCCTTGTACATCAAAATTCAATTTCGTTTAGGATTACGACATTCATCATCATTCCTGTACTGTCCAAAGAATGAATAGTCAATATCAGACAATGCATGCAGTCGTCCAATAACCGGAGCAATTTCACCGTAGGAGACTGTGTATGGAAAGATGCCCATAATGGTAAAATTCAATACCGCCGGAATTTTTTGCGATGCAGAATGAACTTTAGGAATCAAATTTTCGCCGAAACGTCTTGTTCCCTTTGACAAGATCGCTGAACTTTGCGGATAAGAACCGACTGGATGGAGTATGACAGATAATATCAGGCATGGTTTATGAAAAGGAGACAATAATATTCCTTTTTGCCAGCATGTGTTGCAGGGTCTGACAATAGCATCATGCTCTCCGATATGTAAGCTCTCTTGGTGTATTTCCTCACGAGTTTGGTTCTCAGATCAGTTTTGGTGGAAAAAACTTCGTGAAACGAAAACACGCTGTAACATAAATACTTACGTTGCATCATATTGAATCTGAATCAAAAGGATCGAAATAATCGAGCTTCACAATTCTTTCTGCTGACCACTTTTATCACGTACCTATGGGAAGATCGATATCTATAAATCGTGCCGAGTATATATGATGGAATACGTCAAAAAATACAAAACGGAATAAGATTAGAACTTATTTTTTGTCACAAAAGTTCATTCAGCCAGTGAATACGATCTATACTGTGATCTATATATAAACACAAGTATATCGATCTAAGTATGATTTCATTAAAAATCGCGTTTTTCCATTTGAAACAGTCGGTTCCACGTGATTTATAAATAATCAAATCTATGAGAAGGTAGACTACATGATCTTTTACGCCTACGCTTTGAAGATATGACGTTGACGTAGTTATCTGTTTAGATTATTGTTGCAAGTCTTTTCTCGGCAACGATCAGGAAGTTAGAGGCAAATGTGATGAAGTAACAAGAATTCGGATACTTAAGTTTCCGCTGATCAAAGTGACCTCGAAGCATACTTAAGTCTCCATATATCGCCAAAGAGTTTTGATGGAGAAAATTTCAAACTTTCATTAACGCCCCCTTTAAAAAGCATCACCAATGTTTCCTTTTTGTTTGACTGAGTTCACGTGCGTTTGATTCTGCTTCATTTGAAAATTCGCCAACACCCCAATGCCCTCCGAATGACGACACGTCAAACATGTGCAACAGTAAGAAGTGGTAATATCTACCTTCCGCGATACCCTAAGAAATTGACGAGGAAATGAAACACTTGAATTGAAATTAAAGAATGTATTTCCTTCTGTCATACCGGATAGAGCAATCCTTGGGGAATCCATCAGCTTCTCTGTTTCATCGAGCTTTGACAAAGAAGCTTCCCACGAACTCCACACGACACACTAGTCACATCATATTTATCTTGCTGCTATTGTACAAAAAAGGAGATGATTTTTACATGTATATGATGAAAAGGTAGATACAAAGATTGGTGACTAAGTAGATAGATAGATAGATAGATAGATAGATAGATAGATAGATAAAGGAATAGATAGATAGAAATACAGAGAGATAGATAGATAGATACATTGATAGAATGGTCGATAAATGGACATAAAGATGTATGAAAATGCGGGTAAAATAGGTAGATAGATAGATAGATAGATAGATGGGTTGATAGATGAACTGATTGAATGGTAGATAAATGGACGTAAAGATGTATAAAAATACAGATGAAATACATAGACATAGACTCTGTTAAACATTTCACACATCAGTTGTTCTGTATCATGTAGACACTGTTTGGCATCTCCACTCTTGGTTTTGCTAGCATCATACCAAGAAGTTGGGGAGGGATAACTTCGCTGATCGCAAACTGATCGCAAACTGATCGCAAACTGATCGCAAATCAAATCCATATACTTCAGATTGAAAAAAAACAAAACTTTAACACAAGACGTCTTCGGCGAGAGTAAGAATTTCTTATTTTCTATACCTATGGGCTTAAACATAAATGTGTAGGTATTACATTATCAACGTTTGGCACCTCCACTTTTGATTCTGCTAGTATCATAAGTATTATACCAAAAATGGTGGGCGAGCCCACTTTATTTGATTGCACAATGATCGCAAAGTGAATTCATACTTTAGACTGAAAAGAACTTTTGGAAGAAACGTCTTAGACGAGAGCAAGAATTTCTCGTTATTAAAATGTAAATGTACCTGTGTGTTAAAAAACATACATACGCACGCACACGCACACACACACACACACACCCACACACGCGCTCACACATACACACAAACAATATCAAAAATATATATCATCAATAATATTTTCTGTATAATATTAGTACTGTTTGGCATCTCCACTCCAGATTCTGCAAGCAGCACATCATCATACCAAATGAATGTAGAGCCCACTTCCCTGATCGCACTCTGCAATGATCGCAAGCAGAATTCATATACTTTTGATTGAAAAGCTGTAAAACTACGGCGAGAGTAAGAATTTGTTGTCTTTTGTAGTGACCTTAAACATATACACGCACACGTACACACACACACACACACACACACACACACACACACACACACACACACACGAACACAAGAAATACTTTGTTTCTTACGTAGGATAGAATTATGGCTTGTATCTCCTGTCAAGCCCCAACTCGGGGCTGAATCCACTCAGTTCATTTATAGTAAGCCCAGACCTTATTCCTTGCTGAAGACAATAAATGTGGTATATCGTCTCTTCGACTGGATACCTGCCATAGCCCTTCATCGCACTAACCACCTGCCGGGCCCGGAAAAATCCCGAGCACGAAGCTCATTTTGAATGATGCATGATATTTCGAGGGAATAGATATAAACTGACACCGATAAAAATCATTCTTTTATTTTCTCCTGACTCACTTTTTCTTTCTCCACAAAAAAAAAACACACACACATACACGCACACACAGGTGCGCGCACACATACACACACTTGCACAAACATGTATGCAAACCATCACATACAGAGTACCTCACACACGCATATATACATTCTAGAATTCTTCTATTCTTATACTCCTGGAAATTAATCTTTCTTATGATATAACCTAAGACAATGCTCCTCCTATTGAAGACGGGTCGTCGTGGACACAATTCCAGTACTCTTTCTTCTCTCTCTCTCTCTCTCTCTCTCTCTCTCTCTCTCTCTCTCTATCTTTCTATCTATCTGTCTGTCTTTCTCTATTTATCTATATATCTCTATCCATCTATCTATCTACCTACTATCTATCTATGATACATTCTCTACATATCTATCTCTACCATTCTATCTATCTCTCTATCTATTTATCTGTCTATCTCTATCCATCTATCTCTCTATCTATCTCTATCTCTCCCTCTATCTATTTATCTATCTATCTATCTATCTATCTACATCTATCTATCTATCTATCTATCTATTTATCTCCTCTACTTCGTACGCCACGAGGGCCATGGTGTTTCCAAATCCTTTATTAAAACACTAAAGCACCGTAATCAAACAATCACCGTCTTTTTACTATAGTTGTTATACTGTAACTGTTGTTATCTCCTCCTCGGAGCTCCTCCTATCCTACCTTCCCATTCTCCTCATTATCAACAACACGCTCATCTTCCTCATCGTTATTCTTGTCATTTTTGTTGGTGCACAAGTCAGCTCATTGTTTGACGGGTTTTGTTATTGCATACTTTTATTTGATGCGAAACTCCAGAGTCGATTAGCCTTTCGGACATAAGATTTGCTGAATTTTTGCGCTTTTTATAAATCCTCTAGATTTCAACTGAAGTTGTATTTTTTTATCCCAAATTATGCAAAAGAAAAAAAAATCCCGCTGCTTTTGCATGATTCCATACATCACATTTCAACCGGAAATCATAAGAGAGTGCAAACACGTGTTTCTCTAAAGACGCGTAAAAAACCTGAAAAATTAATTTAGAAATACATTGATCGTACGCAGTTTCAGCTGGTGATGACTACTAAATTTTAGATCAAAGGTACGGTGCTACTGGCACCGCTCTCTCTACCCCCCCCCCCCCCACATATTTAAACAAAAATACATTTAGTAGCACTCTAACTTATACTGCTCTCTGCATAGCAACTCCCCCCCCCCCCCCCCCCCGTTGCATCATCTTAATGAAATAAAATCCAAGTATATAATGTGATTGGCTAGGTTTTGGACAGTTTTTGCCGCTGGGCCGCCCTTTTAATTGGTTTCACTTTAAACAAAATCAGCAGGGCTGAATATTTCACACACCGGTCAAAACTTTAGCTCGAGATTAGAGGGAAGACTCTTTTGAAAGATCAGTTTGAGATCGTCCAGAAAGGAGTACTTTATTTGCAGTCTGAAATGGTACGTTACTTGTTTGATTAAATCTACGTCAATATTCACCACTATTGACTCCTCTTTTGTTAAAGTGTCATTCTCGTAAATGAAATGACCGGAACGACGGTCGCGAAGTAGAATCCCGCCAAACTGAAGGCTACTGCCCAAACCATCTGCAAACTTCGGACCGGTGAACGCGTACTTATTAGGCACAGGCTTCAGATAGTGGGTAAGAAAACGGGGTCAACTTTCCATATCTTCCGTCAGCGAGCAACTACTCGCAGAGCGCGTCTTGTATGTACAATCCCATGGATGAGAGTGCGCGCAGAGTGGACCGCGCAGCGCGCGAAACGCGAGGGCAATGTTTCAGGCATGTTCGATAAAGTCAGTCGGGGCATGGGTGATCGACCGAAGGAAGTCCCTGCTTGTTTTACACGAGAATAACAAATCGACTCTGCAGCACAGTTGAAGGGAGGTTAAAAGCCTTACGTCACAGGGTTTGCTTTTGTGGGCTTTAGCATGATTTTGTGCAATCTAATCATGAAGGCGACATTTCGGAGAAAGAAAGAGACACACGCCACTCTCCAGAATGAAAGCGTTTCCGAGACATAAAATCAATCCATGGCTCCGGTCAGCCTAACATGTAATGCAGAGCTAAAAGTAGCATCGCAAGCAGCGAGTGGTCACAGTGGCGGGATAATGACCCCAGGAGAAAATGGCTCGTGACAGTTATAGACAGATGAACGAATGCTTAAGATCTGAAAACCTGCGCCAAGTGGAATGAAATGTTGAATTCTTAAAATACTTATCATGTACTGGTATTGCTCCAATGGCTATACAGAGCTATTTTCATTGACAACTTGTTGCACCATGGTATTATGATTACATCATAATCATCTCAATCTCCATCTCCCGTTTCCGTTAAGGTACCAAAGCCGGAACATGGGCAAAATCACTCTTGTATTTTGTCTGCGTGTGTCTGTTTGTTTGTTTTTCTAATGTAAAAAGTGACGCTTTAAAGTATAGCTCCTATATACTATTATTCATTCAATAGAAGAAGAAGGCGATACCCAAAGAGTATCACATTCTGTTAGTGTATTATGTTACGTGGAGTTGAGAACTCCTTTTGACGTAAGTTCACGAACCGAAGTTTGTTTTTTCCACCTTTCTTACGATATCATGACTTTTTTTTCTCTACGACACTCTCTTCACAAGTTCAAGAAGTTTATGTATATATGTCAAACAGGCGGCTACGAACTACCAAAGATGAAATAAAAAAAAACTGTGCAAGCAAACTTCAACTTCTTGAAATCAAGGAAAACATTGCCTACATTTCAGACGTAATCCTTTTATGGATGCAGGAGATATACCTCCGAGACGGTAGTTAATCTCGGTTGAGCGCTTCGTTACTCCATTTAAGGGAGGGATCTATATTAAGCGACATTATTGCATCTTGCTCAGTCTCTGCTTGAAATCCAGGAGAAGTCTCTAGCAGTGGTATTGATTGTTGTCGAGGAGAGAGAAAAAAAGAGCGTTTCCCTAAACCGGATATCATTGTCAGCGCCTAACCAAAGTGGTGATCAAGTGCTCAGCATAAACTGTCGCTGTGAACCTACTTGGAAAATCACTACGATGGTTGCAATTCTCCTCCCCGCTAATGTTCAGGCTGTTTTCAGATCTTTTTCAGTCTCTTATCAGTTGGTTCTGCTCTTCTTTTCTCTGTTAGTCCAAATTCTACTTTGTAATTCCCTTTTCTCCTCCCTCCCCACTCCCTCTCCATGTATTTGTCAACATCTCCCCCTGCTCACTAGTATTTTGTTTCTTTCTGTTTCCTCCCCTTTATGTCTCACGTTCTATCTCTCCCAAGCTCCTCTTTTGCTGCCTCTCTTTCAAATTCTCTCTTTAAATTTAAGTTGATTTTTCTCTCTTGAAAAATAAAGGTGCCAAGAAACGAGAAATGTAAAAGACAACTGCATATTATATGCCTTGTAAATGGGATAGTGCTAGAACTGGCAAAACAGTTTCACTTTACATGATAAGGAATTCTTACTTTCACGGTGCCTTACCGCAATGTACATTTCGTCTTTCTTACAACTTCCGCCCGTACAAGTCATTGGAGGGGATCGTGTAATGCAAGTAAGTAAGTAATTTTGCAAAGTGCCTGTTTACAGGCTGCTCCGAAACAAATCTCAGTGACAATATGGTATATTCTATACGTACTTTTCAGAATTTGACGTGAGTCGGTGAACGAAAATCCAAAGGCCCGACTTAGACAAGATAAGCCAACGTTGCGAGTTTGTTTCTTTGAAGAAACATGTAATATACGTGTAGTGTTGAAATGGCCCAATTTTTTTACTGGAAGGGATTGTTGACAGTCAGCATGTAGGTCAATTGTCTGTGAGACGTTTGCTCAGCTTCCAGAAACAAGGCAGGATCGCGAGCAGGGAAACGACCGCTCTTATTAGGAGCTTTTTGACTGCAGGGTTACAGAAGGGCAAACAAAGACGATCCCCCCCCCCCCTTCTCCACCCCCTCTCCACCCCTCCCTCAACCTCCTCCCTCCATCCACATTTGAAAAAGAAATTGTTACAAGCATCCAAGAGGAAACTTTGCCCTCAGTTCATCCCGTGTGAATCTCGTGATGACAAGTTGATATACTGCAATGATTGGGGTAAAAAAAAAAAATGCAGCTGATATTCACTTATATAACACACCCACACCCACACACATAATTATATACATATATACAAGAACACATATAAACATAGATAAGTATAAATATATAGAAATATGTATAGATTTGAATGTATACATTTATACTCGTCTCATATTGATAATGTTCATCAGCTCACACCATATTGGCAACATAATATAGGTCTTACCTCAGCAGGACCTCAATTATGTAGTTGGAAATGAAATCAAAGTAGTTGATGGTCACCGTATTGCGATTCTGTGTTTTGTGTGACCAGACTTACTTTCACAAAAATCATCTGAACTCATATATCGACTCCAGTGCTCCCTCTCTGCCTCTCTGTTCCAATACACGATCAGCCCCTGTGAAGCCTCTGATACAAAGGAATGGGAAATGTGACCTTGACACCTTCCTAAGCAGCTTGTGTCCGTAAGAGATGCTAAAAGAAAAATGAATTACAGGTGGAGTAATATTCTCAAAAACCGTGGTAAATGGAATGGTCACGTGTTTCTGATATGTGACCTTGGCCCGCAAAAAAGGACGTAGGTAGTCATTACGGAACGGGTGTTGCTATTATTTTCTTTAAAGACAAATTTCACACCTTCAGTCTTACTGGCAATGGTGGTACTGTCTGGAATATCCGTCTGTATGTTCCGTGTGTCACACTGCATCAGCCTTATTACTCAACAAACTATGTAAAGGGAGACGTGAAGAACAAAAGTAATGCATTTGATTTGCTGTATGAAGAAGATTCGAAAGAGAGTGAGAAATAAATAAAACGCACACGATATCAACAGCAACAACAACAAAACTACGGGCATTCTCTCCCATACATAACGTATGTCCAAAATGAAAAAGAAAAAATAATTCCTAGAGTGTACTTGAAAAACATAAATAAGTCTTTCGATTTTTTTTTCAAACCGCTTTTGAAATACTTTGTATAAACTACTTCATGCTTTATAACTATAGCGGATGGCAAATGTGAAAAAGAACACACCATTTTAAACATGTCTGAATCCCACGCCATCTTTAATCTGATGTAGAGTTGTCACAGGGTATTCTTCAGGGAGGCAGTGGTTACCCCTACAATTGTATTTCCGCAAGTCAATGACTCTTTCTACAATTTGTACCTTCGACACTCAGCATGGGTTCTTTGTTAGAACGATGAAAAGAGGATGATATGTATCGAGTTCTGAAAACCGAACAGTGAGGAAACAGAGAGAATCCTGTAAATGTTCTTCTTAAAGGGACGCACAATATCTTTTACGTCAGAACAGCCGTTGTCCAGCAATTTCTTCTTTGTGTATGTTTTTATATGCGTGGCCTCATCGCGGAAGGAATCTTATCGCTAATTCTTTTCATTCCATGATATCATATGCGAATATTTATATACGTATATATTTATATGAATGTATATACAAAATAATTCACTCAACTCGAAGGAATGGTCAAAAATCTAAAGAAAGGTGGACAAAGACGTGAATACCTAAGTTTCAATTCCACTGCTTCGCTCCGGCATCAAGTTAGTGCAAATAACCCCTCGCTTTCATTCTCGACAAAGTCTATTCCTGCAATGTCAGCAGCATCGCAATTGAGTGGGGAGTTTCGACTAAAGTAAGAGACAATCCAAAGGACGAAAGAAAAAAATAGACAGATCACAAGAGATAATTATCGGCCTCAATGTACCGTTATGTGTTCCGAGAAGCAGAAACCGCATTAGCCTCTCTCCTCTCTCTCCATTTCCTTTTTCTATTTTGCCTATAGAAGACCATCATTTACGTGATACAATCACACATTCCTCCAATCAGCGCGAAACAAGTGGAGCACTGTTCTACAATATACCGACAGTCACGCCGTATTTGTCGGAAAAGGCGGGAAATCGTGTTAACTCGGAGGCAGCTAGGCAGAAGGCGCCAGGCAGCGCGAGGACACCCTTATCTGTCACACCATCACAATGGTCTCATGTCGACATGATTAGTGGTGCAACCCCCGAAGATGCAGACAAGGAGGGCAGCCACTAACTCGGTGATCAAAAATATTGGGGAAGAAACTTGTTACAAAACTCTGTGGCCTTTCATTTTTGTTAGCACACTCATGTTTGTGTGTGCGTGAGGGTGTGTGTGTGTTTGTGTGTGTGTATGTGCGTGAAGTTTTACAGGGATGAGTGCCAATATTTGTTTTAGTCCTGCATAACATGTTTGAAACGTAGAACCAGAAACTAATTGCATGGCATGGAAAAGACCTGCCTAGAAAAAGGCGCTAATGCGCAAAAATTGAATAATGTTTTAATATCTACGGAAGTCAAGAATGAGTGACGCTATTATAGACATACGTTAGAAACTCAACGAAAATCCTAACGTGGTTGCGATGTGTCTTTTAATGTCTATATGATATTTCATATATTCGCGTTTATTGCCTTCAGGGTGGATTTTCGATGTAGGGCAAATCTCTCACTTACCCGCCTCCCTCCCTGCCCTTGTTACTTATTGTTGTTGTCTTCTTCTTTTTTCAGTACATACATATCCATGTACTCTATCATTAGGATCTCAGTCCTGTAAACAGACGGGGGGGGGGGGCAAGAAAAGGAGAATTCGTACTCATTAATGACGAGATTTGAGACCTCGCTTCTCAGAAATATTGACGGGAATGTGATGTCCAACATGCCCGAGGATGCCGCGATCTAGGGATGAGGAGATCGCGACCGTCGAATTAGCGGACGTCAATCCCATCCCGCCACTAGTCACGCCAGCCTGAAAGAGTCTCCTGACGTTTATTGAGGGTGGGTAGATCAAACACTCCAGATCCCACTGATACGTGAAAGTCACTCAAAGAGGGGGTAGAAATAGCCTCTTGTCTCAACGCAATATGTCGTGTCTCTCTTCTCTCTCTCACTCTCGTCTCTTTCTTTCTTGATCTGTCTCTCAATCTCTCTCCATCTCTCTCTAACTATCTATCGATATCCCTCTTTCTCTTGATCTCATAAGCATCATTTTTTTCTCTCACTCCCTCTCTCTCTCAGACACAAATTCCATCTTTTTCTTTCTTCTCTCCCCCATCTCTGTCTATCTCCCCCCCCCCCTCTCTTACATACTCACACACATCAGCACACATTCTCCTCTCCTCTCTCTCTCTCTCTCACTCTCTGTCTATCTATCTCTATCTTTCTCTTACATACACACATATTCCCCTCTTTCTCTCTTTCTCTCATACTCTCCATCTTTCTCTCATATATGCTCACACACACATTTTCCTATATCCCTTTCTTTTTCTCTTTCTTTCACTCTCTACCTATCTCCATCTTTCTCATATATATAATATATTCTTCTCTCCCACTCTCCTACTGTCTTCTCTCTCTCTCTCTCTCTCTCTCTCTCTCCTTCTATTTCCCTGTCTCCCAGGAAGACCCTCTTTGCTCCTCTCCTGCTCTTTCTCTCTAGCTACATAATCTTGCTCTTCATATTTTCCTCAGTTTGTCCCTTTAATCTGTATCCTTGTGTTTGTTTGTTCGTTTTGTTGCATTTTCGTCCATATCAATTTCTCTCCTAGTAATATGTCTTGCTTTATGTTAAGAGTAAAGACTTATATGTCAATCTAATCACTAGTTACATTCTTGTATGACTTTCATAAGTTTGGCCTATCCGTTTATGTTATCATATTTGTTTTATCGCTCTCTGTATACAACAATCTTCTGCCCAGTTCTATTTTATCAAGTCTCAACTATTCGCGAACCTGTCTGCTTGTTATCAAAGAAAGGATTAAACATAAAACCGCTGCCAGAAAAGAGTTTTCTTTGTCTTGTGTTTCCATGACAGCATGTCATGCTTTGTGAATTATGATAATCATTCTTATTTCAGCTCGTTTGCAAAACCAAGGCATTGCCATCAAATGACGTAGAGCCACTTGTTCATTCTCATCATAACGAGTATTATTATCATATATATAATTTTTTTTCTTTGTTCGGGGTTGAAGTTTTCTTCTCTTTTGATTTTCCTCCTCTTTTTTCCCTTGTTTCCAGACAGGTATCGTATTCTATGTCGCAAGCATTTATCCATTTAACCACAGTCTTTTGACCCAGCTCATTCAATCCATCTTTTTTTGGTAGAGTAGATTCTAATTTGTCCACTGCCCATATCCCAGTTTATTTACCCGTAAGTTTTACAGCTCACAATATCCTTTGATTTCCATATTTATTCATTTTTTGTCTGCTATCCACTTTTACACTTTCAAAATGCATATGAATCATTGCAATTCAACGTTACAGTTGCGATTAGACTGGACATACTTACGGCGTATCAATATTGGCGCGAGTGGAATTTTGCCCTTTTTTTAGATGAGGTAAGGATCGTCTCGGCTGATTGTTATGGAGAAAGTAAAAATAGAATTCGATGTACACGGATGTTTTGACCTGAAACCCTACATTAATTCTGGTCATACATATATAGCTATGCAGCACATTATAAATACTATAATATAAAGCAGCAAATTGTCTTCTTACATTGGCTTTTAAAGTCTACCTTACGGTAAGGAGACCAGTAAGAAAAAATACCCCTGAGATAGATAGATAGATAGATAGATAGAGAGAGAGATAGATAGATAGATAGATAGATAGATAGATAGATAGATAGATAGATAGAGATTGGTAGATTATTTGGCATAAAGATTAATACAAAGGCAGCTGGACAGACATATTGAAATAAATAGATTGCAGACACGCTTGTTTGTTTTCTAGTTTGGAATTATTTCTCTCACCACGATTTCTTTCTCATGACACGACTGTTAATACGAATGCCTGTTATGTGGAGCTTTGAATTCCTTTCGCATTCTTCGAGTAATTACCGTAGAAGCACGAGTAAATGTAAGAATATGTGGTTTCTATTTTTCACACTCTCTCGAATGAGTGTGACTGTGTGACGTAAACATGTCCATGTCTAGACTTCGACTGCAGTGATGTGTAAAGAATCTGAAATACAAATAATTTTTATAACACACTTTTTTTCGCCCAAACCAGATCCTATTCTTCATAACAATGCTTTTAAACTCCACGAGCGCTGCATATTTTTCTGAACGTCATGTTTTCAGACATTCCGCTTTAAAAAAAGAAAAGAAAAGGAGAGACAGACAGACAGAACAGAGAGAGATTGCGATCGGACCACGTCTGCTCTAAAGTCCCTCCCAAAAATGTACTAATGATTGAAGCTATTACACTGTTAGAAAAAAATCAACAAGGTTGTTTAAAATTTTAAACAACCACAAGTTAACCGGTGAATCGCTCAACTGTTGTTTAAAAATTAAACAACACGTAGTTGTTTAAACTTTTAACCCTTTGTTGTTTAAAAATTCTAAACAACTGTTGTTTAAAAGAAATTTAAACAACTGAGTTGTTTAAAAAAGTTGTTTAAAAATTTAAACAACTGTTGTTTAAAAGTCATTTTATACAACTGGGTTGTTTAAAAAAAGTTGTTTAAAAGTCTAAACAACTGTTGTTTAAATGTAATTTTATACAACTGAGTTGTTTAAAAAAGGTTGTTTAAAACTCTAAACAACTGTTGTTTAAAAGTCATTTTATACAACCGGGTTGTTTAAAAGTAATTTTATACAACTGGGTTGTTTAAAGCAAATATTAAATATTCATGTTTAGAATTTATACAGTTCTTAATCCCATATTACTGTACAACTCACATGTATATAAGCACAATAACACAAATGTTTATTTTTTGGCCAATTATATATTTCAGCACATTTTCACTGTCTATATCACTGACATCGTATCATTATAAAACCTTCAATCGGTCAATATGTCCATCGATGTGCAAACTTATTACAAATAACAAATTGAGCCAATCAAGAATTGTCTCATCAATTTTCAGAATATATACAGAGTAACAATTCTTCTTATACAGTTAACCTTTGATAAGTCGAAGTTCTCGAGAACCGAGGAAAATGTGTTGACTTGCGCGGATTTAGTAAAAATATGCAGTTTGACTGCAGAGGAAAAATCACGAGCTTTTGTTATGCTTGAGTTAAGTGATTTCCCAGCTGAATTGACCTCGACTCATCTAAAGCTTAGTGTATTGTCAAATGTACATTTTGATTCCACTTACATACAAATGGGGCGCTTAACGCCTAAAAAATCACATTTCACAATATTTCAACTAAACTGCAATGGCAAATTGAATTTGAAACATGCAATAATTAAAGAATTAATTATTATGCATAACATGGATATGTTGAGCTTGAGATTATCTATACCTGTGCCACATTGAATATTTTGTTGCTTCATTTCTCATATTGTGTGGGTGCATGGGGACCATCAGTTGCCCTCAGATGGGTCCAAAAGGGCTAACTGAATGAACAGTACACAGAGAATGTAATTTTTCAGAATGCTTTTACAGTCCAATGCACACCTTACAGACACATTATCCAGTTTTATAGTGATCATACCCTGACAAGACAAGATAAATCTTGAATGAGTCTTATTTCCTGGAATAATTATCTGTTCTTCTTAGAACCACTGACTTTGTTCTTGAAGTGTTTGTCACTATTACATGCGCTTGGAAATCTCATAAGCGAAGCATAAGGGAATGGCCCTCTAAGGATTTGCTTTTCTGTCCCAATACTGTACTTTGTTGTCCCACTAAGAAAATATTACTGAAGGTATTGCACTACACAGCTTCTCTATTAACTAGATCATTTTTAACAATGTTCAATTTGATGTAACAACATTTTGAATCATTTCAGTTGCAATGCTTTTGGGGAACATCTGCAATAGTAAGTCAGGGGTTATTAGATTATATTTCCTTGACAGTACAATGATGACTGTAAATATACTGCAGATGGAGAAACCATTCAGATTAAGAAATAAGTTTTATCTCTTGTGAAAATTCTACTCCATACCTATATTCAGCCTATCTGAACAGACCAAATAACATACACAGTACATTGTAATTATAATGAAATTTACTCCTGTTTACTGGTGTAATTTGAGAAGTCATACCTGCTATCAACACATACAGTTTTTTTTTCTTCATAACTGGGATGTGCCAAGTACAGCACATCTGTCCAGCAAAGATCATATCTGTCACTCCTGTGATAGAGATGGCAGTAATGAAGATTACTCTATATACAATGAAATAAATTCAAAATGGAAATATACATTCTATGAAACAGTTCATCTTGAATTTTATGAAGGCCACATTCAGTACAGAGTGTCACCTCCATTATGCTCAACAGATATGAGGTTTTAATTTCACAATTGCTATATTTCTGAAAATTGACTGTCATGCTTCAGTGTAAACCTGTGAAGATCATGCCCAATATTTCATTAAGTCACTACTATGCAAAATACCCTTTTTAATTCATTTCTAGCCCATCTTTATCACAAGTTTTCAAGGGCCAACATTACCCACTAATAGAACAATCTTCTCATGACCTTTGATCTTTCCATGTGACATGTATCCATTACTTATTGAGTTATAAACAAATAAAACATAGATACCAAACCTTTGCTTTGACGAATGACCTAAAAATCAACTTTGTCAATTAAACTTCTGATGACCATGAAAATCTCATTCTACGCCTCTAATCTTTCTGATTTGAAGAGTTCAGGTATGTCCTGATCTCTCTCACAGAATTGGACATCACTTTACCAGGCATTTTGTACACAACTGTCTCCAAGAACTGCCAGGCAGCAAAACATTGAGCCTGGTAATCTACATCTAGGACATAATGCACTTTGAATGCACAGTCCACAGCCTTTGTCAAAGTTGGAAAAAAGAATCCCTGTCTCTCTACAATAGGGGGTTTTCGCAAGCACAACGCGGCCGGGAGTTAAGCGTGTCGTGTGCGAAATTTGCTTCTGCACATGATCAAATCTGAGGAACGTCCCGTCCGGGGGAAAACGAGTACGGTACTTGGCCAAAATAGCGTTCGGTCCCGATGCTGGGCAGGAGTGAGCCAGCCAGTCAGCCATCCAATCAGCGATCTTGTCCCCACGCCTCCGTCCTGTACAGGAAAGCGAAACTGCATAGATACGGGGACGGGAGTCAGAGTACGGGGACTGTCACAAGTGATCGCTTCCTCGTATTCTCGGTCTTCGCGTCGTGTAGCGAAAACTTCCTAATGACAAAGGTTTGCAGTGGCTTCTTCCAGGATCCTCCCATCAGCAAGATGAAGGGCTGTGGTCTCTGCTTCCTGTCAATTTGTCCAATGTAGAAAGCCAGGTCTGTGCCCTCCTGTAAAATGAAATGGAAGTGGAAATGAAACATGCATATACATCTCGATAAAATCTTGAAATAATCTACGCAGAAGTGTTGGGTTGAGGCATTGGTATAATGAAGTCCATCAGAACAGATATATTTCCCACACCTCTCCAATGTTCAAGGTAGAGTTCATAATAAAGTGCCTGGCCAAATTCTGCAACATTTCATTTGCAAACATATACCCTAAATTGGGTATTCTATGTAGTATATAAGATCCATGTATTACATTTTCTATTCTTGCAAGGGCTAACCATGACCTGGCTGAATGAATTTTCAACTGTGTGGCCTATGGGAACTTCTGAAAGGCAATTAATTTTATTGCTGGCAAGCCCAGGCAAAAAGTATTATCAAACAAAAACTACTTCTGAATTGCATTTCATTATTTTGGGTAAGTTACTCTTTCCAATACTAGTAGTATAACAATTTTGTCCACTTACATTGTAGGAACATTAAGGAGTATGCGAGGTCTTTTTTCTTTTTGGTATGGGGGGGGGGGGGGAGACACCCTGTATCACATTGGATGTATATGAGTGGTATGTGATATATTTCCAGCATCTTGCTGAATATAATGATACCATAGGTCAAGTGCAATATATATTAATGAATAGAATATTCCTTACTGGCGACATATGGGACCAATTTTGCATTTCATGCGAATTTTTTCCCCTTTCTATCAAAATGAAAAGGACATAATGATATTGGACAAGTGTGTGATTGAGCAGTCAGGCACAAAATAAAGTAAATATGTATGTTGACTATGTAATATAAGATTTTTTTTTCATTAAAAAAAATTATTGTGATTCACAGCATACATTAGCAACATAGTAAATTTGCATAAATATGTAGAATCCATGGACTAAACTAACAAATGAAACAGCATAAACTGGAAATTTCTGTAACTATGGACCACAGCTTGATGATTTCTATATTTTGTATTGCAATGTCAAAGTCCATCTCATCATTTTAATAAGAGGGCAACACATCACTTGTTTTAGAAGATTAGCCTCCGAACAGTTGGTACTTACAGGTTGAAAGTCGTAGAATAACTCCAACGACTCCTGAAAGGAGCACTTGCCCCACACCCTCGCAGTCCAGCCTCGGCAAACTAGCAGCAGCATGCTGAATGCAAGCGTCTCTTTTTCCTCTGTGGAGCAAAATGTATGACACAGGGGGAGTATTTTGAATGATAAGTACAAATATACCCTTTAAAAATATTTACACAATCAAGGCTGATAAAGAGAAATGCTGACAAGTATCAGCTCATATTCAGATGCTAGCTTATGTACTTATATTGTACTTGATTGCAACCAGGATTACTAACTGTGTGTATGTGTGTGTGTGTGGGGGGGGGGGGGGCTGTTTTAAAGTTGTTTGGAGGGTATTGTAGAAAATACTACACATTTTGAATGAGGGACTGATTCTGGCAACGGCATTTAATACCAAGACGGGCAAGTAATTGTGGATAAGTAGAGCCAAACTTGTAAGGCCAAGCATTAGAATTATAATGCTGTAATAATCATCATGCTATTCTACAAAGCAGCAATCAGAGTTACCATGAACTTGGATGAAAGAAAGTTGAATGGTGTTGACAGCCAGTGCCTTAATAAGAATAATCTTGCACTACTGTTAAGTGCTTAACAAAGACTATTGCAATATGAATGACATTTGGGCTTTTGCAGGAGGTTCATGTCATATTCTGGCATTGCATAAAGCAAGATCAGTTAATATGCATATATCTTAATTAGATTAGCAAGAGCAAGGGATGTTCAAGGTCCAGTGATTTGTATTCCAAGTAGTAGGAAAAAGAATGCAAAAACTTTAATACACATGTAGTTCATAAAAGACTTCTCTGTTAATGTTATCCTATAATGACAAAAGCTTGATTATCATGTGAGTTGATCAGGCAGTGGAGAAGAAAAGGGGAATGGTAGATGAAGGAGGCAAGGACAAACCGTCCAGAAGTTTCAGTGTACATGAACTGTGTGGCCGTGGGGTGCTATAATGTGAGAGAGGGGAAGGTGACAGCCTCTCCCAAATAATTGTCCAAGCTGTAGTTACAGTCATTAAAGCTGCACTACCGCATGTGATACAAGGAGCGAAAGAAGCTTGTATGAGCACAATTAAAGATGTTCTGAATCCACATGTCATCTCTTGAGGATTCAGTTCCAGCAGGACGAGGTCCAACATGAGCTAAGGAGGGACAATCTCTGCCTGACTGGCCTGCCAAAGGGAGCTGAGGAGACAGAGGAAGAGCTTACTGAGGGCGAGTCAAATGTTGCCAAGGAAGTTGGCTTAGACATTTGGAAAGAGGACATTTCATCTTCATGATCTTGTCATCATCTTGGGGAAAAGGCAAGAAGGAAAGAGCAGGCAGATCAAAGTCCACTTTATTGCAAACAAAAGGAACAAACTGTATTCTGGGCATTCTAGTCTGAAAGGAAAAGAGAACATGAAAAGTGTGTACATCAATGAAGATCTAAAGGCATGCAATGTGTCACTCGATCAGTGCATGATAAATGCCAAGGAAGCTCATGATGTCGAATCGGCAACAAAACCAAATACGGGAACATGACATGCAAGTTGAATGATGGACAAAGCAGAGTCATCAAGAGCCCGGATGATCTCTTTGATATTGGCTTTGAAATTACAGATCCATTTCAGTTTTTGCAGGTTTTTGCGAAAGTCTTAGAAATTGATTAACAAGCATTGAATGAATTTCTCGGTCTAACAATTTTTTTTTTTTTATAGTCATGTACATACTGTAAGTATTTTGTTAATGTTGTTAATAAATTCACCTCAACTCAAATGCAAAAAAGGAAAGGGTGGTACTGGGGCTGTAGATTAGAATCTCTACACAGAGCAATACTATTTAAAATGTACCTTGGGAAAGGCCATCGGTGTCACCCGTGTGACGAATAAGCAGCGTTTGCTACGATGGACATCTTGATTCCCCATACTAGAGTACTTTGTCAGCATACATGGCCATGCTGCAAACATCCTGTCTTCAGCCATGATCTCCTGGCTGAAGTCTTGCTTGATCTGTACAAATTAGGGAACAAGATTGCATTATGGTTGTAATCATATTAAGGGTGGCCCGGCCAGAAAGAATGCTATAAACCAAATGGAAAAAAAATATAATACTCAAGTTAATAACAAAAACATAAATGATGGAGTGAATTATGCATGATCACTAGCTTCTGCAAAAATGTTCATTATAAACATTTTTCTCACAAGTTTGTGTGAATTTGCACAATGTGCTTCGTTTGGCATGGGAATCTTGACAGACTGAGAAGAAAGCTCCTAATCTTTGCATAGAAACTTATGCGAAAGTGACAAAAGTGCCAAAAATTGGTTCCAAACCACCTACCTACACGAAACAAATAGAACTCTACTAAGGTGGTATATCATTACTACAGGCATTAAGTTTACGTGTGGTGCATAGACTATATTGTGCGTTAAAAACACCACAATCTGTTTTCTGTCTTTATCTTCATTTTCTATAGGGGTTCTAGGCCTTTTTTTTCTACTGGAAGCTTACGTAGACCTTAATTCATCGAGCATCATTGATGGCAATGATGCTCAGTGTTGCTCCAGCAAAAGTAGCAGAACTTAACTTGCACTTTAGTATTGGATTTTAGGGGGTTCGTTATGTTTACAGTAGATTTTAATAGTACAGTTCGACATAGCTACTACTCATCGACCGCCTAATGTTTATTTGCTTGATAAGAATATTTAACACTGAAATTCATGCAAAAAACTTGACCTACATGATTGAGAAAATCCAGAGCTATATAGGCTATCAAATGCCTTTGTTCCCTTTTCAATTCGAAGTTTCAGTGCAAAAATATTGCCATCGAACTTGCATGGCCTCGTTTCAGCTCCCCGCGGTAACGCTCCTTATTGAGATCGACCGCTGTTTTTGCATTGACAATGCACGCAAACCGAGTTGTATTGAACACCGTGTTGTACGAAGCTTTTTAGAAACTTCCATAGACATTACATTACGATTCGGTGAAAATATTCATTCGAAGTTTTGTCCTTGATTAAAACCATTAACTTTGTTAATGAACGGTGAATTTTCGCGTTTTCCCACACCATCCTCATCAACAGTCAAAGCCAATCCATTTTTATGTGCTTTGCGTGCAGTGAAGTGCGTACTATGCATTCAGTGCGCCAATTAATACACGGTCGGTTTATTACAAGAGGATGGTCCTAGGGCTATCATCAGCCGACCATCTGGCATAAGTTCTAACTATGAGGTAGGAAATGATCGAGACAGGTCATTGTGTAATTGAACTTAGATAGCACTAGCAGTCTAAAATATAGGCCCTAGCCCTTGACTAGGCCCTAACCGTCACGTTAGACCCTATGCCTAACTAACTTGTTAGATTTCTACATCATCGAACTCGGACACTGCGCCTATAATTGTGCATGATGTGATACGGTGCCTGTTACAACTTAGAATAGTCTGTAGGACCTACAACGAATATAGGCTACTGTACTGTGTCAACAATGGGAATATTCCTTACGCTGATTTAGATGATTAGTTTTTGTAAAAGAAATTCGTATTTTATGTGAAGTTTTGAAAATGTATGTAAGGATTGAATTATGCAAGTGTTTATATATACAAGCACGAGTTGGTTGAAAAACATAATGACGTACGTACCGGTACAGACGACCTAACTTAACGTTATTAACGTTAACAGTTTGTTAGATCTAACGTTACATGCATGAAGGCGAGGCGTAGCGCAGCTAGCCCGGCCAAGAACCCAAAGCGTGAGCCGTGACCAGCTTCATACATCATGCAAATTACAGATGGGCATGAAGCGATGTAACTATCAGTTAAATAAATAAATACCTTGAAAGTTCTTCTATAGCTAGACCCCATTTGCTGAGAATGTTCGTGACTCCATATAGCTGCATTGCAGTCATCGTCACCGCCGTCCATCATGATGAATAGCCGCGCTATCACTGTATTCTTGTATAGCTAGCTAGCTATACGTACATAAACGTGTGATGTACGTGTGTGTGTGAGGCGCGGTGGCCGCCGCCCGGCGGCGATCGATTGCGACGAAGGATACATGCAGGCCCGCTGATTGGTTCATGACTATCACATGACTTTTGCCCATCAATTTTTAAACAACGTTGTTTAATTGTTTGGACAATCATTCCGAATTGTTTTTAAACAACCGCTGTTTAAGGCAATCAAGCTCCAATTTTCTATATTTAAACAACATTGTTTAGAATTTTAAACAACAATATTTTAAACAACGAAATTTTACACAGCGTTCTAACAGTGTATGTAGCGTCAGAATTTCCGTTGCTTACGAATGAATGAGCCAAATAAATGCTCTAAAACTATTTTTTTATCATGAAAGCAGGATAATTAAGAATCTTAATTGAAAGAGGGTTTTTTACATTTAAAAGTCTTGTCTTTAAAAGAAATCGTCTTTTTTCCTTCCAAGCTGAGTATCTAAAGCATATTCCACAAATACATCTCTTTGTTTGCTTTGACTTTGCTTATAGTAGCCTGAGCATGCTTTTCTATTTAAAAAAAAATGAAACTTATCTTTACCCCTCTAGTATAATGATTGGATATGATATGTTGTTTGTTTTTGTACATATATCTTTTGTAGGCGATAAGATAAAGTTGAACTTTGTATAATGTTTCTAAATGCCTGGTAGTATTAATATTTCATTTTTTATATTGATGCCAATAGATGTAAGGTGCGATAGATGTTGTGATGTCGAGTACGCCTTTACAAGTCTCATGACCAATTACAGGAAACGGTTTGTTTCAAATTGTGCCTGAGAGCGTGTAGACCACTAATACAGTATATTTGAAGAGCTACAACTTTAATGCATAATCAGCTTCAAAACACTGCCGCTGACTGCGGTTTTGCCGAGATGAAACATTCCGAGGTATGAATGAATTATGAAAGTCATTTAGAGCTCCGACTAAATATGGAAGGCGCTTTTCTCCTGGCCATAAACAGTAGCAGCCCACCAAGTCACCTGCTGCCCCACCTTGACTTCTATGGTCGTGCTTGTTACCATAGAAATGTATATTTAATAGATTTTTCGGAGGTGTCCTTTCTGACACTTCGTAAGCGTCTGAGCGGTCACCCCTAAAGAACTTCCAGGCACTTTGTCCGGTTTTTTTTTTTTTTACAGCTTGCTTTTAGTGAGCTCAAAACAGCTGAAATATGCAACACTAAATACAAACATCCTGGCAGATGTTTGAAATGTCAGTTTACAATTGTATCATATTTTATAGAGTTTGTTCCTTTTTTTCGAGAAATAAAGAGTCAATTTTGATGCGATGTTCTGATCGCAAGTTAAGGCTATACACCAAATAAGTGCTCTTCAATACCTTCCATTCACTGCATAGATTGCAGAGGGTTTTTTTTTTCTGATTTGCATATAACATATAAGAATATATTGGAAGGCCTTCCTGAGTCACTATTACATCTCATCATATGAGCATCTTACAAATAAATTCGTTCTAATCATAGCTTCACATCTCAAACAGATGTCAACAGGTACACGAATTAAGCTCATGTTGCTCCAAACGACCGTTTTCAAAATTAATGGGCATTTTCATAAGAAGATGAATAGAACGTGGTTCCAAATAGTCTTCAATATTGCATCTATGATTTTTAAATAGTGAGATTTTAGACGCGAAAAATTCATGTTTGTTTTTCGTCTTTTAGAATTCGTTGGATTTCCAATGTAATCGGAGTTAGAGTTAGATAATTACAATGCCAATTTCTCTTCTTCTGATTAATATTTCGTACACCAAGGTTCGGGTTTTTTTTTACTTTTATGATCAGATATGAATTTGATTCTATGATGATAAGCACAATGAAAGGAAAAGAGATCCATTCTAACACAATTAATTTTTTTCATTTCTTCTGATGATAGCAAACATTGTTCTAAGAAACCGGAAAGGTCCAAAATAAGCAACCCTTGCAGATAGTCTGGAGTGACGAGAATAAGACGTCCTTTACAATCGTGAAAATTGTATCTCGAATGAGCAAGTACACGTTGGGTTTCACAGTCGTGGTTGATTTATGACTGATCGATATTCTCTTAAAACAGTGCAGAGACAGCAAAAAACACCGCCGACAAAAAAATAACGCATATTATGATTGCACATTAGCTTGCAAAATGAATTTGCAATTGCTGATGCGGTGGCAAGGTGATTAGCACGTTTCAAATCATCTGTCATTCTTTCTGCAGTCTGACTGTGAACTGACACCTAGAATGACAAATCGAAACAGTAATGCACTCAAAGTACATAACGTATCTTCGTGTGCTGATAATGCTTAAAATTCGGAGCTCCAATTATTGGACGATTGCTTGTATTTTCTTTCGCTAGGTATAATTTTGTGAATGATCATTTTCCTTGTCAACCTTTATTTCTAACATGTTTTATTTTTATTCTTGTTATGGCGCTGTTTCCTTCGATTCCTTTGTTTTGCACTAAAGTCACACCCCTTTGTATTGTCAGACCAACCCTCAATACATCGGCTAAGTTTGTTAATAAGACCAAAACTCCGAATATCTGAGCGTTGAATGCTTTAGATCACTAATTCCATATTGTTGTAGGGTTTTTTGATATTTTGACTAACCTTTCTGCTACAATACGACGTTCAATTAAATTGTGTGATGGAATCTATCAGCCTTTCTGTTATCAAAGTAGTGAATATAAAACTTTGTCGTTAATGTCAACCAGCTGGTATTCATTTTCACCAAGAAAGAAAAACTCAACGATTTGTTAATTGGAATAAACCTCAAAATTCTTATTCATTTATCAGGTCAGTTGTATAATCCATTCTGACTTATCCTCTATCTTTGTCCCCCCTCCCCCGTCTCTCTCTTTCTCTCACACACACACACACACACACACACACACACACACACACACACACACACACACACACACACACACACACACACAGATGCACACGCATGCACACACTGTGGACATCCTTATGAATCGAATGGCGTATGGGAGGGTATGTAAATTGGTATAGTCGCAAGGTGGCGTATCTTAACACGTAAAGAGTCCCTCAGCATGCTACTATTTTTAATAGTGTTATAAACTCGTACTAGGCTTTTAAAGGGCAAGGCTATGATATGCCCACCCGATCAGTAACATAAACTCAAAAAGTGTCAAGGTTGCATACATAACTCACATATATGGAGGATGTTTCTACGTGTATATAAACAGATGTAGACTGTGAATGGACCTCGATAAACTATTTCACCTTCCCAAGGTCTCTAATTAGCTCTGTATGAGCAATTCTGCATCTGACTTCCTGTCTATAAAGTCCAATGTAATATGATGGCAATTCGGCGATAGAATACAACTCTGACACGAAGTCAAGGAACGATTTGTGCGTGAGTGTGTGTTGTTGTTGTTGTTGTTCATTTTCCATCTGTGAAGATGGCTGGATAGCCCATATTCAGCTACACTAAGCTGGTCTTCCATGGGGTCCAGTTGGATGTGGGGTGGGACCACTTCACCGGGTTAGACACCCTGTGTGTGTGTGTGTGTGTGTGTGTGTGTGTGTGTGTGTGTGTGTTTATTTTTGCATACGCCCTCAGTGAAGATGAAAACAGAATGTACTTCTTTTATGACACCCCCCCCCCCCCCCCCACCGATGTATAACGATATGCACTGTACATCTTCGGATGTCGTCTATACTTGAAGAGTGCATCTTCTGCATTAACGTTGTTCCATCTAATTTGTATTGAAAATATACCAGTGATAAGTGTAAACAGAAACACCGCCTTGCGTTGGGGATATCACGTGTTTAAAAATGCTTGGCTGCATTCAAGATTGCATAGTGTTTATTTATTTTTTTGTGGGGAAATACGGATTATGATAACTTCTATGGCTTACGAATGGAAAGAACCGTTTACTTCCGGTTTAATACACGTTTGTTATTATGGAAGCTCACTCAGTCGTGTTAAGTTCATAAAACTTGATTATGTCAATGCGGATGAGAACACACGTGTTTTCCACGTCTTCCTAGTACATGTATTACGAAAGATTGTATTTAATACAGACTTATGTGTGTCTTTCGAATCTGTTCCGTTCACATTTCTCGTGAATGGGCTTGAATAGTGGACACAGAATTAGATACAGACAAATTCCGCTGCCTTGAACATTGTTAGAGACGTAACTTATACATTTATATAGAAATCAAATTGTCTTCTCGAAGAGATCACGAGAGAGCGCATACAGCACGTGGCAGTAGGTTTGAGCACCTAAATCAAACACTTGTTGTGCCTCTAACATCGTCAGCCAAGAGGCGGTTTTTTTTTTTTTTTTTTTTTTTTTTTGTCGATGGCTGCTCGTTTGCCGTTGTTGCTGTTTTTCGTAAACGTTCAACCTGTTCATGTTGTGTCAATGGAAGGCAACTCAAGACCCCTGAAGCTAACTAAGATCGGATAAGAAATCACTTCGCAGAACAATTGGAGCGCTTTTATAGTGTGCGGCTTGACATTACTGCTGTGAGGTTACAATGTGTAACAATGGTGTCCCGCAAGTCACCCACAGATGTGGATGTATATCATGCGTTATCTTAAAGGAGACCTCCCAATGATTTTCAGACTTTTACATTTGAACAACTGCAAATTAGTTATACTGAGTACAGACTTTCAGAATTTATAGTGATTGGGGTGAGGAAAAATAATCTTTTAAAAATTTAAAGCAAATTGCAATGAACAAGGATGATGACATGGCAGCCTCAGAATAAGAATGTATGAGTTGGGGCTCAAGGAAGCAGAACAAAAGAACTAGGCAGGATGCATAGATTCTACAAAGGTGAACTTGTTAAGAAAGCGGTATATTGTAATGGAATTACACTGCTACATTTTTTTTTGAATATGTGGGGCTCCTATGTCATTAACATCATTCAGTGTAATTTGTTAAAGATTTTTCAGAGTATTAGTTTCTCTGCTCAAGGACCACAATAAATTCCACAAATCTATGCATGGAGCTGTCGATTTATGTACTACACGATGTGAAACTATAAAAATTGACTGGTATCGACTGGAATGACCCCTTTAAAGTGCACCCCTTATCCATCCCTGTAAATCATTCAACCAATAACAGCATACTAGAAATTAATTCCTTAATGACGCATGTCACACTATCAGTACGAGTAATCTGCCGTCTACTCTTTCGATTCAAACTACATCTATCTAATGGCATGAAATAGACTCTTGAAGGTTGCTTACTTCTGGTAATTGCTTATCACTCGCTAGATCGTATATATTGATAAAGTAAAAACATAACTGCGTAAGCTTCTTACTGTCGCTCTATATAGTCTGTTCTAATGTTTTCCATGTCAAGTCACAGCTGATTTTCAATTAACACCATATTTAGTATTTTGTTGCAAGAACATTATCAACTCCTTTCATATTCGTATCCATGGAAATACGCATCGTCGAGTGAGCACAGGAATGGAGCTTTGATACGACTGCAGATTACCACCCAAAAGGGTGTGATTTGGCTTTATTTCCCACGGCGAGTTTATGCTTTGTGACTTTAAAGCTTTCATCCCCTGCTCATCCATTCCCTTGCTCAGCTGTTCCAGACGTGCTCTCCCCTACGTTTTTTTTTTCTGAATAATCACGGTCAGTGGTCACTGCTAAAACAACAAAAAAGCAAAAAAAAAAAAAACCAAAACAAAACAGAAGGCACATTAAGCGAGGACGGACGCATTTGCAATGTGTATGCTAATGGAATACGACGTTATCAAGTTGAATCCTTG
Source organism: Diadema antillarum (assembly GCF_040938485.1). Lineage (NCBI taxonomy): Eukaryota > Metazoa > Echinodermata > Echinoidea > Diadematoida > Diadematidae > Diadema > Diadema antillarum. The sequence continues at coordinate 340,276 of NW_027271524.1, read as the reverse complement.
CCTTACTTGGAATCGAATGGCCAGCCGCGTTTACTGCCTTTATGGATCGCATTGAGACATTTTCGTGCTGCATTGTCATCATTGATCTATTTTTTGTCAATGATAATTCAGTGGCATATTCCAATCAAACTAACTAAGCGCAATAGCTATTGTTGCTGTAATGTAAATAACAGCCATAATAGTTAAGATTATCTCCATTTAGCAATAGTACCCTTGTTCTATTCTTCCAAATGATGCTCTGCTTTGCTTACAATAATAAACATTTTCTACTCATAGAAAATAAAAATCATTTAGCAATGATAGAGAACATCCGTCAATCACTTCGGATTCCCTGCATGATAAAGTGTGACCATGATAACGTTAGAATAGACGAATGGGTCAAGTGAGTTCATTTTCCCATTTTTGATGAGTCATCAAAATAAAGATTCTATCATCTTCAAACAGAGGACGCCATCGCTCGATAAACTTTTTATCCATTGCATATCGTGCTTGGCATCATTTCGTCAGTTCACATTTTATTACGTGCTCTCAAAGACAACTTCAAAGATGGCAGCAGCGCAATGGATAATATAAAAGGGGCTGTAAGGAGTACCGGTAAATTCTGCTGGTGAGTCGTGTATTAAGCTAGCCCATGCAGATATGTTGTGTATATTCCTTAAACATGAATGTCTGTAACTCCTAAATGCCCCATATCAATCTCTAAAATACTTCGACTAGTCGACAGTAACTCCGATATCCTCGATACATTTCTGGATTTTCTGGTCTCATTTTTTTTTTCATCGTCATCTTGAGACGAAATTTCCTGCAACCATCAACGATATTTACGACAGGGAAGATGATGAATGAAACTGTCATCAATTGAGACTCTGTTACCAAATTTTGACGTCAGATGCCAAATGTCTGTAATGGTGAAGGCGGGTGTTTTTCCATGTGGAGAATACATCGGGTCGCTGAACAACCCATCGAATACTGATCTCATTCTAGTTCATGCATCATGGCTGTTGTAAATACACTGTCGTAGAATTTGTACATATATTCAATTTGATTCAATTCGAATATTAGTTTATTTCCATCTAATAAAGGGGCAGAAAGAAATAAAACATTTACGTTTCCAAAGTCATATCCTTTTTATTTATTCATGTTATCTTTAAAAAAAAATATGGATATTCGCGATTTCTTTCCTTTTTACATAATTGTTACATCACTGCGGTGTAGATCGTAACTTTCACCATCGCTGTTTTTTTTTATTGTAAGTCTACAGTCTGCGCTCATTGATTTGTAAGTATTTTGCTTTGCTTTGTTTTTCTTCTTTGTTTTCTAATTCATTTCTAATTCATTTTCATACGAGGCCACAATATCATTCTCTATTGAACCTGATTGTTATAGGGAATGTGAAATACTTCTCCTGCAAGTGGTTTGTTTTCTTGCAAATTTCTTGGAACATCACATGTCATAGATGTAACCCTTGGGCATCCTTTGTTAGCATTAATGATAACGCATTTTATTCCTGGTGAGAAAGGCCATTGAAACAAATCGTTAAAAGGAGAATGGGCTGTGCACAGATTTTGCCAAAGAAATCATCAGTATTTCTTTTAATTGCTTTGTCTGCAATGCTGTTTGTAAAAGTCACCTTGATCCATATCGGCGTCTTAAGTGATTTCTTCTTTTCGCATCTCTCCACAGATCTTCAAGTAGGCTTATATATATATAGACGATGACTCTTCTCTCAGGCACATACAAATAAGGAAAAACTTTTCATGTTGTTAAGGAGGAATCATCAATGGTGGCAGAAAAATAAACCCCGATACAACATTCGATTGGACATGAAAGGGTTTTGTAGTAGCTGAGCCACTTGATTTCTAGTGCCCTCGACGCTCAGAACAGGGACAAGGGAGATATGGTGGCCCTGTTGTAATGCTGATTATATTCATTATATATGTTGTATATATATATATATATATATATATATATATATATATATATATTCAAATATATGTACATATATTGATATACAATATTATATGAATGAAAAATAAAACTTATGAATATATATACACAATATTAATATATATATATATATATTTATATATATATATATTGATAATGTTGATTGTATATAATGCCTTTCCTTCAAAAGTTTTATTGTTGTCTAGTCTCATTTCATGTTTGCTCGCGACTATGTAAGTGTATTTGTTAATCTATTTCTCAATGGGCTTCCAGACTTCTTCTTCTTCTTCTTCTTCTTTTTTACGGTGGTTCAATTTATCTTTCCACTGATGTCCAACATTCTACAGGCTCTGTCTTTTTTCATAGTGGGTCCCTTCATTTTTTGTACTTTCCGTAAGGTTATACATGTACTTTATTTCGACCATTTCTGTTTCATTTTTACTACAATGTATAATTACTATAAGGTTCCTCAATTATTGTATACTCTTTTCATTCTACAATGTTCATTTTACCTTATTCTCTGTTATCAAAGGAAGTGACATATATATGTTTTGTCGAAAAAATGAAATAAACTTTGAAATTGAAATTGAAAATTGAAATACCAATAGGGACCCTATCAATATTTGGGACCTTAAATATGACTCTTATTAATCTGTCAATTGGAATGTTGATGAATCATTGGGCCCAACCTGCAGTGACAAATAAAAATATTTCTTCGGAATAGCAGATCCGGCGCAATTTGTTTAGGGATATCCGTACGGACTCATAGGATCCGATGGAGCGAGGATCCTATAGAACAAGGGTGCAATGGACCGAGGGTCCGAGCACACACACACATATACACACACTCACAGGATTTTTTTCAAATGTAAGGATGTGTATGACAGATATTTTGCCTGTATACTACGTGAGACAATTTAGGCATCACAGCAAAATACATGTGTGATAGTATACTATGCCTTGAAGAATGAAGCGCACGTTATCAATCGTTTTATGGGTATGTCAGTAATTAGAGAGTATTCAATTCAGAACCGTTTACAGGTACCCCGTAACGGTGGACCGTCTACACTTTGATGTGCGTTGATTTTCAAGTATGGAGAGCAGACCATTTCAATACTTAAAACTCATATGAACGCACAAACACAAGCAAACACACACACACACACACGCACACACGTACACATACAAGAGGTGAGTTTCAATTTCTTTGCGCAACCATAAGAAAATGCAGCATGGTCTGTTCAAAGACGCTTATCTACTCTTTGAACCCAATGATCCTCAGTCTATTGTACCCTCTGTCTAACCTTGGATTTGCAGTGTACGGATCTTAATAACTGCGGAAGCGGTTTCTCCTTGGACTGAAAACTTGGTGGATCTGATTTATGTGTAGGCAATGTTGTATGCGCTACACAAAACGCAGATCAGGGGGGCGTTTCATCAACGAGTTCGTCGGAGGTTTTCACCGACAAATTTGCTATCAGCCAATCAAACGCAAGGATTTCAGTAGCTTTTAACAGTTGTCAGTGTAAATCACTGACAAAAAGTTTCATGAAACGGTCCCCAGACGTGTTTCTCTTGAACAGACGTCAGATACACTTACAATAGCGAATAGAATTTACCGTAAGTCTTTGATTAGATCCAGGGGGATATTATGAATTGTCGAGAGTCGGGCTGCTTTCATCTCGTCACTAAACCTTCCGAGCTTGATGAAAGACAAATGATCACCGTCGACCTAAGATCTTGGTGACTGAACGGGTAGCAGTTATCACGAGTTCACATGAAAAAGCAGCGCCCGATTGAGATGCATGTGGGGTGCATTGCCGGTGGACTTCAAGCCAGCCATGCCAGCTGAGATTGCTGCAGAACAAACAAAAGGGGGCTTCGACTGGAAATAATCCAATGTTCAAACGAAGGTCGGAGCTGAATGTGGAAATGTATGATCCAGCCACCGTGAGAACTTGAAAGCAATGTTGAGCTTCAGAAAATCGAATGATTTCAGAGCAATGGTGCCAGTATCAAATCTTACTGAGTAAGTTTAGAAAGCTATGAATAGCCTTCTCCCCGAAGACTGAAATAGATGCGATATCACCGACGCGCAAGTGCCCGAACATTTTTATTCTAATCAAAACGGGTACAGGAGAAATTATCGGAATTGGAAACCGCGTAAGTTTGACAGCTCAAGGCCATTCGTTATATGCGGGGAAAAGAATATTCCTCTATGTCGTATCGATATTGAAAGGACTAAGGACCTTCATGACACCTTGTCGAATCTTATGTTACAGAAGCAGTTTCTAATTTACTACAAAGGAGTACTGAAACTCTAAAAAGAGAATGAATTGCTGCAACCAAGCTCGACCAGTACATCCTTGTTAAAAAGGTGATGGGGTTGATGGCCACGGAGGGTTGTAACAGAATTCACATGGTCACATGATTGAGGCAAATGTAATCATCATACGCGTCCGGCACAAAATCTGGACGTTCCTTCGAAAAGAAGGTAACGGTAGTTGACCTAGCCCGTGTGAAAGGAGTCAAGCAATGGTGGTGCCGCTCATTATTCCGGTTCATTAATCCGAGAATTGAAAAAAAAAAGTTTCATGATTCCGAAGGTTCATTAATCCAAAAAAAGAAATAAGATTCGTAATTCCGGAAGGTTCGTTAGTACGCACCTTCTTTTCATTTCCAAGCTGACGAACCTTGTTTTGTTTTCGGATTAACGAATCCTCGGAATAACGAACTTAATTTCATTTTCGGATTAATGAACCTTCGGAATAACGCCACAAATATTCCGATTAATGAATTCAATTTCATTTTCGGATAAACGAACCTTCACAACAACGAACGTCAACCATTATACTAAGGAGGCACAAGGCTCGCCTGCTACTTCCTTGGTTAGGCGCAGTGCGCGCCGAGGCAACACTTCAGTATCAGACGTTTGCTTTTCTTTTTTCTTGTTCTCTTTCCTTGTAAGCAAGTGCAGTTGCCTATAAGATGACCTCAAACAGAATGCCACTTAATGTTTTTTTTTTTTTTTCCAGCAGTTATCTTCAGATCTACCGGAACTGTGTCTCTTGGAAACTCATATTCCTTTCATATATTTCCTGTTCCTTTTTAGCTATAGTCGACAATGCAATTAGGTATGTAAAGACTATATAGGGCATGCCTTGGGAGTCTATTCAACCAGTAGAAGTGGCCAAGACACTGCCTACGATGTATCGTAGAGTACACATGCATTAAAAATTCACGTCATATCTTGGGAAGTTTCCATTCAGTCGGGAAGGAAGACCCAACACTACTTACGTTGCATCAACGTTACTAGTTCCAGGTACCATCTCCTGTGTTATTGTCGAGTTGGAAGATTTGGCTGGAGAAAACTACTCTCAGAAGATTATGTCTCAAGGAACTACTTCACCGAGACACGTATTTACCAACACTTTCTTTTTGTTTGAGACTTCGAGTTCTCTTCTTGGATATTGTCCTTCGAGAAGTTTCATTGGATAACTGTTCGAATTTCCTTTGGTGCGTTAAAAGAGTTGTGGACAAAAATTGTAGGGTCTTCAGGGGAGTCAAGGAAAGAATGATACACGTTCTGGTACTCAGAGGTAGGATGCGGTAGGTTTGGGAGTTAGCCAAGATGGCATGACAATTGCAGCAGGTCGGGAAATATATATTGAGACAGTGAAAATTGTTGGAGATCTAGAGTTTGCAACCAACAAAGCATCGGAAGTTGTTCCTGGAGTGGCAAGATCCTTTTTCCAATTGCCTAGGCAAAATACGACTATGGCCATGTGCCAGATGCTGATAGGGTCACAATATCCTAAAATATAAATCTGCTGAAATGGTACTTTTCCGAAGCGAGATTTTAAAAGTCAAATGTCGCATATCTTGACGTCTGTCGTGAATATCAGGATGCTTGGTTCAAAGGAATCAGAAATGAGTGAGAAATTTGTGATAACGAGGGCGTCAGGCGATAGCTATCTGTGGATCAGAAAGTCGAGCAAGTAATGATTAATGAGACTTAGGAATCGTACAGGAAAGGGGTGACATCTCGACTGCTGTGTGAATGTAAGAGTGGTTTGAACTGACGTTCCAGCTAAAACTTAAGATGGCGAAGTGAGAATCAATTCTTCCGGAAATCAGCCTGTTCAGTCATCATCGCAACAGACGTTCTGTACAGACATCGAGTCAGCTTTGAAACTTGGGATTATGGAACCCATACGGTGGCATAAATTCAATTCATTTACTGTAGCAGTGAAGAACCGGATGGGTTAATCTACATTTGCAGATTGACGACGATCGCATTTTTTGACCCAGAGTTTATTCTAAACAGTCAAAATTTATTCCGCAGCTGTTTGGTATTAAAGGATGCTGTAGACCTAAACTATGAGCGATGGCAGTATGTGATGCGATACATCGTGAAGTGATTCCCTATGTTGTTAGAAACGTCATAGATTTTCCCCGTTTCAGACAAGAACATGGGTATGTGATACCTAGACCCTTGCGTAGATGTATAGAAGTCACTAGCGTACCAAAGTGAAACATCAATCGCCATGCATTCTGGTTCTTAACAACCTCACCTTGCCCTGTCCGTGAACATCATTGTTTCTGAACATGCTTGCATCTGGTTGGTAACTAGGCTTACATCACTTTGACACTCTATATAGCTGAAAACCCATCTAAACGTTGAGTTTGATTTCGGTCAATTGCTTTCCATGAACATGAACGAGATGACTAGGAACGGAAAGAAATACAAGAAAACAATACAAAAATAAGAAACCTACTACATGTAGACAAAAATCACTGCGCTCCTGTCTATAACTTGCAAAACAGGATGCGATTGATGTGTTCTATAGGACTTAGCCATAGGGCCTTCCTCAATCCTAACTGATAAAAGATGACTTGACCCTGATGTATATTTCTACCAATTTGACTTGACCGGATGCACCAACACTCGTAGATAGGGGGAATATGAGGAGAGAGTCCAGAGGGTATAAAACGTTTACAAATTGTTTCACATCTTTACCAATCTCCAACTACCATGCTTCGAAAGTATGGAGCTAACGTTAGAAATACACCAAACTTGAAAGTACTTCCCGTGACAAATAGTCATTTCACATGAAGAGATGGAGTATTGTGTTTGTGATGTACATACCTAACAAGTCCTAATGCAAACATAATATACACACACACTATTCTTTTTTTACGTGTTATGTAGAATGCATAAAAATGGTCAGTCTAAAAGTAAATCGGTTGCATTTATTTTGAAGGCATCACAAAGTTTATGTCGCTGTAAAGACAAGTCGCAAGAATACACTAAGGAATGTTGCGTTTTGGTAGGGTATGCCACACACTGAGTAGTACTTTTATCGGCTTACTGAGCCAGATTTCAATAGGTGTGTTAAAAGAAGTAGGGATAAGGAAGAATTTTGACTTTTGAAAAAAAATAATGTGTGGAAGCATGCTGTCTTCTAACTATAAAGAGAGAGAGAGAGAAAAAAAAAACGAAAATATTAACATACTGGCTGCAGAAAACCATCACCAAATTAGGTATGAAAAAAAGTGTCTATCAGTTGTTGTTTTGCTCTCTACGAAATCTCTCGTTTTACGCTGAGACTCGGACTGAACTTTGATCTATTGTGTTTTGTTATGACAAAGATCTCATGTTAAGTTATCGATCAATTCAGTCAGTACGCCAGTTTTATATCTTTCCGGTCTTAACTCGACAGTGCCCGTCAGTGCGTCCAAATAGTTATCTGTGAACCCAAAAAGCAATCACTTAGATGTAATGCATCGTTTACTTACTAGAAATAGACAAACCTAGGCAATTTCCTCTCTTGAACACACCCTCAGTATCTCAATACAAAGGAGTGTTTTTAGAGGATCTTTACTCAACGGTGGCTTCCCTGTTTGTTGCCTACAGAAGAAACATTTATCGCTTTATCTCTGATTTCTTAGGTAAGAACTGAAAGACTTCGTCAAATTTGAAAATACAGGGGAAAAGATCGAGGTATTTGTTGACACTACTTTTTTTTTCTTTCAGGTATTTGAATTATGTAACAACTCAAAAAACACCTAGAGCTTTAATACTCGACATTTACTCTACCAATGGCGTTCGTGTTCTCGTAACCTTATTTGATCCCGAAACTAGTGACGTTGGCTTACATTTGTTGCTGTTTCCTAGACTCCGGCAGCCTACGGTGCAATGATACTTATCGGATCTGGGTCGCTGACAGACTTAAGGTTTAGTTCATAAAATCCTCGTTTGCAGCCGGGGCTCCGTAAATTATCCTTTACGCCTTGAAAGCAAGTCCTTAAACTAATTCATAAACAGACCGTGATATGTGTTAGTGGAGTGTGAGAATTCGAAACTGCAGTGGTTTGTGCAGCTGGGAAGGAATAAAGAATAGAATGAGGAAATAGGGGGGGGGGCGACAGTGGTATAAGAAAATAACGTGTATAAAACATTGAAAGGTTTGATACCAGTGTTACATGAAGCTGTTATTGCTACCTATCATTACAATACTGCATATTTCATGGAAATCACTTGAATGCGTGTGTATCCTTGATCCAATAAAGCTGTCATTTACTGTGCATTATTTCAACATAGAATTGGAATGACCCCACCAAGATGGCTCCTATTCTTATTATTGAGCACAGCGAGATGATTAGATACAGCACAAGCTTAATGATGAAATTGATTGGAGAATAATGAATGAATTTATGAATTATTTGCATAGTCGATAATCAATGCTAATACAAGCAAAATTTGAGGATACACGCGTATCTTAAATGTCGAAGAAGAATGCTACTAAAGACAAATAACCGATCTCACAACGAAAAATACAACAAAAACTGTTCACTCTTGGAAAAAAAAATTGAAGACGACTTGAAATATCGACAAACATTGAATGCACTCTTTGTTCATGTGACATAAAGAAGAACTTCATGGAAATACAAAACAATGGGTAGTTCTAAATAGTCGTTGTGAGTGCATGCCATACACGTTTTCTTACTTTTTTAGGACCAGCATGTTTTTGTGAAGCAATTATTGTTTGGCACAGGGTTGAAATGATTGTCATAGATTGTTTCTCCTAATCCTCCCCCTTTTTATTGAGTATGCTGTGTGTGTGTGTGTGTGTGTGTGTGTGTGCGTGGTTGTTTCGTTTTTGTGTCTTTTTTCTGTTCTGTTTGGATTGGGTTAATTTTTTTCTTTGATGACGTTTGTTGTTTGTTTGTTTGTTTGTTTGGGTTTTCCCTTTTTTCGTGATATGGAGAGATCTATAGTACATGTAAACTTGCTTTTTATAATTGAACTTTGAGCCGAAGCCATTCTAACGCTGCCGTGGAATATTAATCCCTCAGATTTATTTTTGCACGCTATTTAAGCATTTCAGCAGACTTGAAGCCCTGCGATGGCACGAAGCCGCTAAGGTTTTTTTTTTTTTTTTTTATTTTTTTTTTTGCGGGGTTGTAATGTGTATGGAGCTCCGGTTAGGGATTCATCCCCAAACTTCGCTGTTAACGCACACTAACATCTTCCGTGCAATTACTGGACATATATGCGCATTAATATTCCCAGAGGGTGAATTCGCCTTTATGTCTCAGGAGGTAGCTGTGCTTTTGTCATCAAAGGACTCGGAGCATCCCTCAGCGCGGAATAAGCGGTAGGCTATAACCTTTCCACATCCATCTCCCCGTCAAAAGGACCTAACGTCATTGCGATCGAACCGATGAGAATCGTGTCAGATGTTCAGTCAAGCAAGTATGAACCAGATCAGTTGCCGCGCCATGATGAAAGGAAAGACATGTGTTTCCGCAGTGGCTAGCATGTGTACTCTAGTTATTGCATGACATTCATCTTTATATAGCTTGCATAAATCTTTGTTTGGTTGTTTTTTAGCATTACTTCGTTGTACGAGGTTTAAAAAAAAAAATGAGGCTTAAGTGCCTCTTCCAGCATACAACGAAAGCGAATATTCAGCATAGATTTAATGTTTTAATTCTAAAGATTAATTACCTTGTCAAATAGGAAAAAAAGAAAAATGAGCTTGATTTTATTACAACTGTTTGAATCTGGCTTACCTTTTCTCGAGGCGCTTTTTCAAATTCCAAAGTATAGCCCTTGCCACCAGAGCACCTGTAGTAATGTCCACCCTGATTCCTCTGCCTGGACGAAGCATGCACACGGCTCCTTCTCACTACCACGATTCCTTGAAGCTTATCCCCCTCTCTCGCTCTCGCCCAACGAACTTAACAGTGTTCCGTCTGGTGATACTCCTCGCTATCAAATCAACTTACCAAGTCTGAGCGCCCGGATGAAATGAAGTCTCTCTTTCACCACACCATTTATACGAGAGGCGGTCCCAGCGCGTCGACGTCATAATGTATTCACTTTACGCCGACCAAGCTCATGAATAGATATAAACAATTCCTGCGCATGCGTAAGAAACAGACGCCCACTCGTTTGGATCACAGACAATCTTGGAGATGACAGGCCCTTTTTGCTGATTTTTTTTTCTTTTTACTGAGAATTCTCCGGAGGTTAATTTCAAACGAAAGTTTAGTTTCACGTCCAAATATCAAAATTCGACGTAAAAACTCTCCCTGTAAACCAACGACTCTTGTTATTTTTCCAAAGATGAATGGGAAACGTTTGTTATCTGCGTCCGATATGCTAAAATGTCGACATGAGATGATAACAGCCCTTCTACAAAGATATAACTTTCCAACTGCGAAACCCGAGTTTTCCTGAATGAAAGTACGCAAACACGATCGCAGTTGGAGCATGCTATCTGGGCCGGTGTTCTACTTTATACGCAAGTGTCAGCGAAAGAGAAGAAGAAGAAGAAATAGAGAGAAAGAAAGAATGGAATGACAGATTTTATCGCTGATATCTGCTCTTTTTCCCACCGGGGCACCGCAATCGATTCGTGGTGACGAGGCGCTCCGAGGCCGACAGTGATTCCTCCACTCTCGGAGTCTCACATCGACAACGTCCCAGTGGTGTAACTCCCCGTACACCGTATATGCGCCGGGCTCAGCAAATTCGCGCTGTACCCCCTGTCCCGACAACAAGTGTTCCATACCCAGTGGTTGCACTTCCTACACAGTTTGAAGGAAACATCCATCTGGTAGGACATAAATGTACTGCCCTTCTAACAGCGACTAAGCATGAGGAATTGAGCGCGGTTTACAGGGTTTCTACACAAATTCAACTATTACTGATGTCGAAAGTAATTGTTTTAGTAAGGAGTGGTTGGTGATATCCGAAGTTTATAAGGTTGTAAAAACGTGCACTGGAAAATAAATGCCATTTACTCTACATATTGAATTTTTGTTATTGGAGCAAAAGTTAAATTTGTGACACAGAATTATTCCCTTATAGATTGCAGTAATACAAATGAGAATCTCTCCTCCCTCCCCCCCCCCCTTTTTTTTTTTTTTTTTTGAGGGAAGCCGATTAGTGAAATTCAGATCAGGCAAAGCAATACTCTCATGAAATGATTTGACCAAGTCGATCAACAGCCTGTCATCTCTGTTTTCACTCCTACAGCGCACTACTGGCTGGTGTGCACCGTGCAATTTGGAGAGGTTTGGAGTTATTTTAAGCTGACTAGAAGGGGCTGATTATTTCATATCGCAATAATGAACTCTTTCCCGCAATTTTTTGTTCTCACCCCTTCTCTCTCTAGCTGTCTACTTATCCAACTTGTTCTTTATTCCATCCTGCTCTTTGTCTCTCCGTGTGTAAAAGTGGGCCGTATTAGCCGGAATCATTGCTATGAGCATCTGAGTAGGAGCTTTTTGCCAATATTGTGATGTATTTTTCAGACGCTGAAAGGCCCCATGAGATTGCCAGTCTTTCGCCGTCAATGGATGTTTAATAAATCCCATTCACTCAGAGTCGCCACACCGCGCGTTCATCAATAGCCTCATATCTCAGCTTAATGTATGTCCCGTTATTGATGCATATGCACCGGATGTGTGATTTTTTTTATGGGGGGGGGGGAGTGGGGTAAGAGAGGGGTTTCCCACGTTTTCCTCTCTCCCTTCCTCCCCCCACCTTTCTTTCTCCCTTCATCTCACTCCCTCGTTCTGTCTTTTTTTTTTAAACTGCAAATTCAAAACGTAGATATAAAGTAAATAATTATTTCCTATACTTTTCCAATACTAGCTACAAAGTCGACGAATCTATTTTGAGCACTTGAAAGCTACAAAATGTTTCCTTTTTCAATCTAATGCATGTCATGCTGTTTTTGCGCTCTTCCCCCCTCTCTCCTTGTTTATGACTGCATATCAAGACGCAGATGTAATTATTTTTGTCTAAGTTTAGCAATAACAAACTCAAAGTCGACGAAAACTCTTGAAAGCCGCAGAATGTATGTTGTTGCTATTTTCACATCGAATGCATGCCATAATGGATATCTACTCTTTCTTTCTCTCTCTCTCCCTCTCTCTCTCTCTCTCTCTCTCTCTCTCCCACTCCCACTCCCGCTCACCATCTGTGATCTGAGCTCTTCTCAGAAATGTAAGTAATAAAGAGAAATCATAATGGTTTTTCTCTTCCAATTCCCTGGATCAAGAAGTACACGCATTCGTGATAATCTTTCCTCTAAACTGGCGTGATGGCGGTACAGCCTTCTCGAGCAGGCTGTTGAGTGCCCGTATAGGAAAAGGATATCGCTTTCCACACGGCTGAGAACCATAACAACAACTCTACTCAATTACCAGTCTATTTTTTTTTCATTTAAAGTATAAGAACAATTTTCCCCTATTTTACATGCACAAACGCCAGTAATGTGTATCTCCGCCATGTTAAAGAGAAAGAGAACATAATATGTTCTTTCATCTGTCCACAACACAAAGCAGACGTAATTTCCGCAGAATTATAACGGTTCATTACCAGGTAAAATTCATGAACACAACTCACAATTCATCTCTGACGGAAAAGTCGATTGTTAGCTTTTTGTCTTTGCTGTTATTTTCCTTTGACTTATATTTCCCTCACCTCCTTCCGCATGGACCTCGCGCTCTCCAGAACGAGCTTGTTGATACTGATGATGACAATTGCTTTAGAGCACATAATTTGGTTGTATGCATGGAGTTGATCATGTGGACCGTAAAGGGCCAGTGACCTACAGGAACTGCTAGTACTATGCCATACGCGAGGCCCTTTTCTTCTCTTTTCTTTTCCGCCCAATCGGCGAATGATATGGTTAAGTGAAAACAGTTGGCAAAAACAACGACAGCAACGAAATATCATGGGTATTGTGTCATCTCGATATTTTTCATACAACTGTCAATTCTGTACTGCCGAAGAACGTTTCCTACGCGGTCTTGGAGTGGAACGCGCGGAAAGTCATTTTTCATGTGTTTTGTTTTACAATCCTATCAGTTTTTGTGTTGTTACTTGTTGTTGTTTGGTGTTTTTCTTTCTTTTAGCGGCTACTGCCCAACTATATCCCCCGTTCCTTGTCCCTTGACCAGCTTCGAAATGTTTCCACATTTACTTTTTTTTTTGTTCCCTTAAAAACCCGAGAGGTTAAATGTTTGGTAATATCGATATATTGGAAAGGAAGGCAAGGCTCTTCAATTATGCATGCCTATGAAGAATGTGGAGGAAAGTTGTGATTGGTTGTGCAGTGAAATTCCAGTTTTATTTTCTTCATTTTCTTTATTATTCTGTTCTTTCCCATTAGATCAGAAACGTCGAAGGCTTACGATTTAATCTGCATTCCTTTCCTCGATTTCAGAAATGAGGCCGCCGGTAATTATTGGAGGCCCTAAAGGTTCTTCCCAAATTACATGGGTCTGAGTATCTACTTCTTTGTGCTTGTTTGTTTGTGTGCGTGTGTTTGTGTGTGTGTGTGTGTGTGTGTGTGTGTATGTGTATGTGTGAGTGTGTTTCTGTCTCTCTGTCTGTCTTTGTGCGTGTGACGTTTACAGTCGTTTTTTCCATCCCGCAAACTAGATAAGGAATGAATGAATTGATATCATACCTGTACATCCAAAATTGAAGATTAAACGGCCGTTTAAGTACTTTCTAAAAACGCATCGTTTGAATGCTGCGTATCAGGTTAGCAGCAAATCATGACTGTGTTAAAGAATCATTACGGTTTTACATATTTCCACCAGTTTTGTAACATATACCCTCACAAACTCTGTATACAGTTAGTTAAAATCTACACAGCCAAGTACCCACAAAACGAATTATGATACTGCCATTAAAGATTGTATAGTTCCATTCCAGCATTCTATCTGAGGGTCGAATTAAAATCGCTGTCCTCTGGACATTGAGTAGAAGTTTCAAATATGGCGAAATGAATGGGGTGTTTTTTTCCCCTTGCCGATAGTTGAACATTAGGAAAATGGTTTAGAGCTAAGCTAATCTGTCAATGTGTGCGCTTGTGGGAGATGAAGGAACAGAAAGCAATCCACGCCGATGAACCCTGCTGGAAAGAACCCAGTGTCCCACTGTGTGAGAAACACAGTGTGAACACATTGTGAACACAGTGTGAAATCTCTTCACAGTGTTAAATTCGAGTGTTTTAACAGAGTGAACACAATGTGAGTCATCAATTCACAGTGTGAAACAAAGTGTTACTATGTGAACACTCTGTGAAAATCACACCACAGTGTGAAATCATCTTCACACTGTTGAATTCGAGCGAACACACTGTGAACACACTGTGGGACACTGTGTTCTTTCCAGTATGAGGAAACTCTTGCCATGTCATGATGCGCTTCGTGTCGTTTCAGATGAGCCCCACGCGGGGAGATGCGGGAAGATGCGGATCATCATGCGACTCGTGATCGCGGATGAGTCTGATGTCAAATGTCAAGGGACGTGAACGCAGATTACCCCTCAAACATCGCCACATCCGTTCGGTCACGCCAGGAGCATGATTTTTATCACGACCGTTTTTCGGGAAAAGAGAGCTAGGCGCGCGACGAGACCCGAGGATCGGAGCGGATTTATTAAAATCAAAATGGACGCCTTTAGTGGCCACGTGTTCGGCAATATGAGACGCATCCGATAGCACACATAGATAAATGTGAAAGGGGATTCCATATGACGAATTAGAGGGCAATAGACTTTGAGATCGTGCCGTATACCTCTGTAAGCCAATTCCGCCGTATTAGAGCGTAAAACAGAGCAATCTGCTTTGCGTATTATGGACAATGCAGCTTTAAATATCGTACCTTCAGGGCGGTGATTTAACGGCGACATGGGAAAGGAATGCTGAGCGAAGTTTTGATTGCCGCAGGGCCAATCAAACTTATCTCAGCCATTCTGAAGGCATCCTCACTTTCAGTGGAAGTTTGCTCTGCAATCTCACTCCACTCGTTTCTCGTATTTCCTGGCTGTATGGAAGGATGGGTATATGCAAATGATTAAGTTATATCGAACATGATCGGCGAAGTATGAGCAAACGATCTGTGCCGTTATGTAGTTAAATTTCTTGAAATCATCTTTCCCATCATCATTTGAAAAGAAAGAAGAAATGATAAAATAGGTTTTATACCTCGGGACCCCTCAGACGCCCACAATGCTCTTACAGAGGAATCTGTAAAGGTCAGCATTGCAGTGGTCTCAGTGGGTGTCTCTTTTACTTCTATGTCAAAAGGAGCATTGAGTGTAAATTCGAACTCTATGTGTCGTTTCTAAGAGTCTATTAGGGCTCTTTATCCAACAAACACCGGTGATGTAACACGGGAAGCAGGCCTACCTGGTGGTATTTCTGTTGTTCTTGGATTGATGGCGTGGTGGCAGCGCTCTGAAGGAGGTAGCAGCAGTCAAGATAACCTAAATTTCCGGTTCCAAGAGTCAAATTTTGGAAGTAAAACTTAGATATAGCCATTTGATATGTGAAGTAGTACCATAATGGATTACTTAGTTTGTTTTATTTCGTGTCTTTGACACTGACCAACCTAAAATGACTTTGACGGTAAAGTTGATTTCCACACTAGAGTCTTTTCTCTTTATAAGACAATGCTTCTGACGTCCTGTCCCCAACATGCACCTTAAAAAGACAGTATTTTCAAACTTTTAACATTCTGAATCCCGCATAAATTGTCTTCTAAGGCTTCGATTTAGCACAGAGTAGAAAGGGGAGAAAGACATCGTCCAGAAGATGAGACCTAGAATCAGCCTTCGCAAATCTCAAACAATCAACGACCCGATGCTGTCCGTCACTGAAGTAAAACGTATATAATATAACGGGAAATCATACCTGCATAGTCTTAAAGGGATGGTTTTGGGCTTTTAACCTTTTGCGAGATACCAAAAAACCACTTATGAAATAGTACAGAGCATACCATTCTAAGAGGAATTCAAAGTTTGTTTGATGAAAATCGGTTTTGGAATGGCTGAGACATCCAAAAAACAAAGTTAAACAAAACGATCGTAATAAAAAGTCGGTCCCACCTTTTATCATAGGATCGCTCTGTTTTGGATATCTCAGCCATTTCAAAACCAATTTTCATCAAATTAACTCTTCTCTTGGAATCGCATCCTCTCCTCACATCAATTCATTAGAGGTTTCTCATTATCTCACCCAAACTATACCATCCCGTCAATCCTTGCTCGTCTTTACAGGATGGGATCTTACTCAGGTTGAATATCTACCCTAAGGTTTTCAGATGTGTCGCAAACCCTTGGCAGGGCTGTAGGTTAAAGGCAACACGCAGTACATCAATCGGTGTTCTCCATCTTCCTCTGACTTGACTCTTCCACCTTTCGGACAGAGGCCCCGATTAGAGCGGCAGTCTGAAATCTAACTAGCTTGGACGTCAAACGATGCCCACTGAAGTCCAGTGTTTGAACTGTACACTTTGTATACAGGCACGGGTAAATACGCCATCGCAAATCAGACACTCACTTGACTCTCTCTGTATGTGCATATTTTTATGTCGGATTCTTCATCTATATCTGTATTGCTTGCTGTATGTAAAGTTGCTAAAAGCAAAAATCAACCAACAACATTTGAACTCGTGTCTGAGTTAGTGTGCATGGACGAGGAGGAGGTACATTACGGGGGTTCCATCTTATCTTTCGCTTTTTTTAGTCAGGCACTGTTGGGGTAAAGAAAAATGACATTGTGGGAGTATTTGTGGGAGAAAACAATGGAGTACTCCCACAAGTATCTATTGCTAGTTTGTGTGTGTGTGTGTGTGTGCGAGCGTGTGTGTGTGTGTGTGTGTATGTATGTATGTATGTATTCTGCTTCTGACTCGCTGCGATAATCGGTCAAAAAATAATCTTCATTAATCAATATCGGCCTCAGCAACGAACTGCAGAGCCTCGATAGGCTGGCTTACTCATTTATGTGTATTTACATCTTCATGGCCAACAAAATGGCGAGTTGAAGAAACAGCAGTACCCGTGCTCTATATTTTTTTTCTCTCTCTCATTTTCCGTTTCCGTCCACGCTTTCATCTTCAGTGGTCATTGTGTCTGTCTTACCAGACGGCTTACATACGTTACGTATGCAGCAATCTTTCCTTATGTAACTATTGTTAA
This sequence comes from Diadema antillarum, assembly GCF_040938485.1. NCBI lineage: Eukaryota > Metazoa > Echinodermata > Echinoidea > Diadematoida > Diadematidae > Diadema > Diadema antillarum. Next base: position 322,809 of record NW_027271524.1, on the reverse strand, counting down.
AGGGATGGTATAGTTTTGGTTGAGATGGAGATTCAGATTTCCAACTTTTCTGTGAGATAATAAGAAACCTGTTATAGATATGAAAGCATACAATCTACCAGGAATTCAAAGTTTATTTGATGAAAATTGGTTTTTAAGTGGCCGAGATATCCAGAAACAAAGAGGTTCTCATAAATGGTGGGACCCATCTTTTATCAGGACCACTTTGTTTTACTTTGTTTTTGGATATCTCAGCCATTTCAAAACCAATTTTCATCAAATAAACTTTGAATACCTCTTAGAATTGTATGTTCTTTAATATTTCATAAGTGGTTTCTAATTGTCTCGCAAAAAAAATGGTCAAAATATAAATACCCCATCTCAGCCAAAACCATCCCTCTGACTTCAGTGGCATTTATATGTGAAGTACCTGAGCCAAAGACTTTTGCATTTGTAGCCTCGGGGGAAAATGTTAGGATTCAGACTTGTATTATTTTGATGATAGGCGTAAAGCCATAAATGTCATACGTATTTTCTTTACAATATACATGACCTATAACATTGCGATTACATACACTTTGTACATTTTGACATATTTAGAATGTGTATATTGATTGTTGTTTTTTTATTAGCATGATATGCTTTGTACATTTTTTTGAAATTTGAAATTGCTAAAAGATTTCTCCCTATTCAATGAGGCTTGAATACGTAATCATGGATAGTGTGGAGATGACACTGCTGCACGCAGAGGGGAGATCAATAATGACACCGTTGGTAGGTTTTGTTAGATGTTAGCATATATGCACGGACCACAATACAATACTTGGCGTGAAATGGTCAAACTCAGACACGATGTGTTGCAAAGAACCCTCATCCAATGTACAAGGTCTATTTTCACGCATTTTGAGCACAGAATAGGTCGAATATTGCGAGTGACAAGGTAATGAGAACTAAGATGAGGCACACTTGCTCTGTCGTGTCTATCAAGAGGTACGCGTAGTTGCTTTCATGCAATTCTATACTGAAGCCTGGGATACTCGAGTTTGATACGGGAAGAAAAAATGACTATCGAAATATGGATTCATAGTGCTCATTTGCTATTTACTACATGGGTACAGTATGTGTGTATTTATTATCTTCCTACATTGATGTTCCTATCAATGGCATAACGAATAGAGAATATTAAAGTCGAGTGAGAGATTACAATTACATAAGGCCAAATGTGTTTGGTAATATGTTCTTCTCGACTGGAGTTTATACTCACAAAACTGCTTGATAATCACTGTGATTAAAAAAAAGAATCTCTCCAGCATATCGAAAAGAGGTAAAGCCTCTAGAGCGTTATCATAGGTGATATAAATCTGAAATAGTCAGGGTGGATTCATCTCTTATAGTTTAAAAGGGATAACGGCTAGTTATGTAATAATTCTAATCTGTAAATCTACGCAATCTCTTCTTCTCACGAAATAGTTTCATTGAAAGAAGAAAATCTACTTGATAATATCGTAATCATCATCATTATCAAAGGGCCCTCCGGTAGACAAGTAGAGCAGTGGCAACACTGAAGAGGCTGCCCTGGATAAGGAAGGCCATATCCATTTATCGAATAGCATGCTGAATTTGGTCCTTATTTTTTGCTGATAACTCTAGACTGTCAATTTCGCACCGAACTCTTTTGCAAGTTAATACAATATGGTAGTTACACCTGACCCCTGGTGCAATATTTCGCGCGATTATTTGCCCCTAGATTGATGGCTTCCATCTATAGTCGCAGCGCAGTAGCTGAATGACGGGAGGGGCAGAGCGCGATATCCACCGCTGAAAAATGGTTTGGCATTCTGGCGTTGCCCTGCCAGCAGCGTCTGATCCACTTAGTGCTGGTGGGAGGATGATGCTATATCGACTCCTCTAGGGACGTGGAGGACCACTGATCTCTTTAGAGGGAAGGTAGGAGGGGGAAGGGGGAGGATTTGAGGTGTATTGTGATCCACCAATGGTGGCAAAGATGATAACGTGTCCTTACTGACTTCATCAGGCATCATGGAACGAGGAGTTATGTGCTGGTTCCCATAAATGGAAACCACGAATGGGAACCATTAAAAGGGGAGATGCTGAGAAATCTTTTCTTCTCACCTTTCTCAGCCATCCATCATTGCCGGCGTAATCATCACAGCTCGGAGTAAACCACATCAGGGCGTGACTCTTCATCGAGTCGGACATTGGAAGCTAGAAAAATGACAATATTTCCCTAATATGAGATGACAATAACATAACTCATTTTATAATCTCATCCGTGTCATTCCAGTCGAGTATCTGAGCTTGAACGAAAAATCTAGTGGGGTGACTAAGGACCAGCACTTTCCTTGTACATAGACAAACCTGGTTGAAGGAACTCACGTCACGATTAAAGTGACACTGATAACTCTGCTATTTGATGGTGTTTCGCTAAACCAAAATGTACTTGAGGACCTGAATTCAGTCAAGTTATTTTAAGCTCTATTAGAGCGTTGGCATCTTAACTCCCCATCAGCTTTACGTTGACCGAAGTAATTCCGTCCGCCTCGATGATGTATTTAGCATTTGCATCGGACAGGGGGTAGCGACTAGTCAATAGTGTCATGTTCCAATCTAAATGTTAATCGTGGCAAAACATCAGCGACAAAAAAAAAATCCTAATAGTCGTATGTTCAATAATGACTGGAATCATCATACAATCATTATTCTAACCAAAAAAGCATTGGATTTTTACATTCACGCCCCTCTATATTCGCTGTTTATAAACATATCTAAAATTAGTATAGAGGCACAATTGTCATCCATACCGATGTTTGTGTCTCCTTAGGCTCCAGATATACAAGTAAAACAGGGAAATGATATCGAGTAGAAACTGTTGCAATGATTGAACGAGTCGTCAAGAATGATTTGGGGACAATGTTATATCAGCAACCTCCCGCCCTTCACGACACGCAGAAGGCTATTTATACCCACTATCGTGTGCAACCTTGAACAAATGCACCCGATCGTGCAAAGATTGTTACAGGAAGTTGTCGCCTGAGTGTATCCACTATGTATTGGTTGGTATAAACCCTCGATTGCGCCACTTTTCCCGCGCTTTTCTTTGTCTGGTCGACAGCTTCAGGTTCTAATATGGAGCTGCCTAGGCTTCTTTTTTTTTTCTCTCGTGCTTTACAAACAGCATCCTTGTCTTTAAATCACTGCCAGTGCGGCGAAATATTTGGTTGCCATAGTGACCTCTTTTCCATGTATTCGCGGTGTTTGCCCAGGCACGTGAAAAATGGTTGAACTTAGTAGATGGCTGACATTACTTGTTTTCCAATGGCCATGCCCTTTTCACTAGCACTTGCCATCAGAACTGAAAGTGACAGTACCAAACTAGCCACCGCATTGGGCCGTGTGACGACTTAAAGCTCCTAAGACAAGGTCTCATAAAAATGTCTTGAAACATGTTTATTGCGTTTTGATTAGAAGCGGGCAAGCAAGGACAGTGGTTAACTGTCGTAAATCACTGACATGTTTGCATATGTTTCATATACGTTAGCAATAATTTTTGGAGGGAAACTTTGCAATTATGAGTTCATTACTGAATGTAATCTTGAAATCTTTGCACAAACCTACCTCTTTTAGTTTTACGCGGCTTATAAAAGCCTTGTAGATATTCTCTAATTCGACTGAACTTTGATAACTAGCCAAGTACTTTACATATCTACGTGTTGTACAAGGCAGTGTTTTCTTTGATACTGAAATCCCCTCCTGTTAACAGATGCATCCAATTATCTTTGATCATCCCATTCCCAATCGAATTCTGATGGGTGCGTAAAAGGGGGATTTTGTTTGTTGGTGTTTTTTACTTTGCAGTTTTGTATGCACAATATCATGGCTTGGTGTGGGTGTAAATCTCGGTATTTCAGCTAAGATGAGAGACTGAGTCACCCTTCTTAAAGTCATTATAGTTGGAGCAGTGGTAACAGCAAAGTTGTACATGCATTACAAATAAGGGAATAGATATGAGGGCAAATAGAGTTCGATATATAAACCCAAACGTGTACACCTGTGCGTGTAAACAAACAGGCACATATGCATATCTATTCGTATGTCCTATACAGGAGATTAGGGTACGTGGTCAGAGCTCTACAATGGCGCTCTATAATCATACTCCCCTCTATAGCCAAGTTTACAAACGAGACGCTGTGATTGGTTGAAGTCGGAAGGTGTGCGCCGTGACAGCTTGCCTGGAATCCTCCCTAGAAATTGGAGTGAGTGCAACGAGAGTGGTAATTTGATTTCTCTCTCGGTTTACATGTGTATGCACATAAATTTAATCATATTTAGAATGTATGCATACATAGAAATATAGACAGGTTTGCCATATTTCCCTATGTTATGCAAAAGCAATATATATATATATATATATATATATATATATATATATATATATATATAATTCAGACATTGTACATACGCGTTTTTACTGTACACTCACTACTGCCCATATTATTATATGTTATTATTATATGTTATTATCTCTTTTTTGAACAAGTTCAAACGTGTCTTTGAAGGGAGTAAAAGAAATAGAAGAATTAATATTTTAATCTTATCTGGGTATTTTGCTTTGTTAGTTTGTTTGTTTGTTATTTTGCCCTGAAAAGTCCAACGACTAACCGAAGTCAAAGTTATATGACAGTATATCTTATAAGCAAACCGCCTTACAGAGATTTAACACAGGTATTGAATCAAGGTAACATAAAAATCTCCCGGGATCGGGAGGAAAGAGGGTTGCTGAGAGGAACATCCAGCACATCAGTGCTCCTTTGATGGGTAAAGAAACAACTGACTTGATCAGAGTGGCGATAAGGCTATGTTAAGCGATGATGTCATAATGTGGTGTTGTATCTAGTTCCGCAAGCTGTTCATCTTCGCCCCATTACTATGCCAATACGCCTTGTCCTACCTTCCGACCTCAATCGATTTGTATCTTGAGTGCATGTGAGTCCATTGTGTGTGAGGCCGAGTGTGTGTTTACATGATATGTGTGTTTGATCGTTCTGAGTACCATGTTATACTCACAAAGCAAGGTGTGAGACACTGGAGTGTAGAATAACCGCATGGTGCATGATCGCTTGAGTACCAAATGTAGTATGTCCGATGCTGATTAAGGATTTATGATATATAAGTAAAGCTTTAAGGGTGACTAGATGGAGAAGAATGTATAAGTATGAATGAGTGTAAAGGGGACTTGTATATAATTATATATATATATATATATATATATATATATATAATTATATATATATATATATATATGTATATATATATATATATATATGTGTGTGTATATATATATATATATATATATATGTGTGTGTGTGTGTGTGTGTGTGTGTGTGTGTGCGTGTGTGTATCATGTATATATAAATAATCAACTACTACCTATGCGTTATATTATGCATATATATGATTATATTATTCACCTTATCTAAAGTCTGAAAAAAAAAGGTAACAATGGATATATTTCGTATATTATAGTAATACTATGTTCTTACACTGAGGTGCCAACTGCTGCCTATTGCACAATAAAGAGATGCATTTGTCAAAACAAACAAACAAACAAACAAACCCTCATTTCTTTTGATGGTGTTACTTTTCTAGAAGCTTCGATGCAACTGTGCTTCTTTTTTGTATAAAAGTTCACTTTCAGAATGCGCCTCTGCAGACACTAGTTTCGTATCTTCGTGAGATGAGCGCATAGAGGTTGAAATCAGGGGCCCGTTTCATAAAACTTGTTATCAGTGACAACTGCCACATTTCTATGACAAATTTGCCCTCAGCCAGTCAGATGCAAGGATTTCAGTAGCTTGTCACATCTATGACAACTTGTCACTGATAACAAGTTTTATGAAACGGGGCCCAGGAAAATATCTTTGAAGTAATTTTGCCATTAGATGAAAGTGATCATGATATGCTCTGTAGATGAGTATAGTTGGCACAGTGTTTGTGAGATCGATCCATCAGTACATCCACGCCTTCAAATGAAGATTTTTAAAAAATGTAATAATAGTTTTATAATGATGAAGCATCCTAAAACCAATCTTTAACCCATCTAAAATCCAATATTTGTACGCACCCACAGAGTAGTGCACATCAGAATAAAATCCGTCTGCGTAAGCCGTTTCAAAAGACGAATGCATCATAGGATTGCCTTTTGTTGTTTTTCTTGCTCTTTTCTGACCAGTTAACATTCGTCAAGAAATCATTAGGTATAATTTAAACTAGGACATGTTTGGTAACAATTGTGCTGTCATCAACATGACGAAAATTGATACGAAGCAACGTCTTATTACGATTACTGTTGTGTCTCTTTCTCATAAACTTTTTATAAGCTGATAAGTGGTTGGTCTCCTTTCTCAGATGATACGCTTTGAAAAACGTTTTTACATGCAACTCTTTCTTTGGTTTCGTATTTATTTCGACTTATTTGATTCATTTACTTCCGAAGATATATTCTTGAAGAAAAAATATGGAATTGTATTCGGAAATTTAGGTGACATTTGTTTATTTCACAAAGTCTTCAAAGAAATTGAAAAATCCTTGCATGATATCATGCTTATCAAATTATACATGAATAATTGGATGGTTTTTTTTTATTATAGGTCGACATGATATGAATATCATTGAAAATGCGCTTTCGAGGTTCAAAAGTTTATGATCATTGTACTTCTTTTATGTCATGCCATGATAGATTATCGTCGACATTATTTTATGACGAATTTGTTGATCCTCCTGTTGAAAAAAAAAATCATTATATGAAAAAATGATTTCACTGGACAGAGAGTGATTCTAATCATGATCTATGGCTCTTTTTAGAACTCTCTCATTTTTTCTTATTTTTTATCCTTTTTATCCTAAAGACTGGCAGAGTGTGTCTGTGAATGTGTGTGTGTGTGTGTGTGTGTGTGTGTGTGTGTGTGTTTATCTGTCAGTCTGCGGCCTATTGGCCGTGTCATTATAATTTGGTAAGAATGATATACATGTAAATCAATCATTCGAACATGCTCCGTGAAGACCCAGCCCGGAACTGCGAAATGCGCCAACATTTCTTCCTGTCATAGTTGTTTTATTATGTGGACAATATTTGGCCGGTGCATTGAGCTCGCCAGTTATCTGGAGATTTAGGCTGACATTTTGCACGACCTACGAGGGCTCACTCCCCAATCCAATAACCCAAAGTCGATCAAGATTCTATCTCCGTAGAGAAGCCTTGTTTGGCATGCTATACATTGAGCCTGGCAAATCCCCATTCGTTTTGATGTAATGAAGGCACACGGTGGCAGATTAAAGGTACTGACCTTCAGTTTGCTGCCATCTCGACGGGGATATCTCACTGAGAATGGACTAGTCAAAACTTGATAATTGACAATTCAATCAGTATGACTTCAATTTACTTCAAAATATATGTATTAAAAAATACAGACTATTCGCGATGAAAAAGAGAAGAAGAAGAAGAAGTGATAATGATAACAACAATCTACGCTTACCCGGGTGTTACGAATTGAAGCGAGGCGCATGGTCAGCAGCAAGATGGAATCTTGGGAGAAAATTTTAATTGAGATTTTTAGGCCTTTCAAGACAAGATTAACTTTGCCACGGAACATGCTTGCGTATGAACCTCCGAGGAAAAAAAGAGGAAGATTTAAGTTTTCCTGCCACGATCAGGAACATGTTAACACAATTAACGTTAATCAATGTTTTAATGTATTTCAAAAGTAGTTTTCGAAGAATGGATGATTTATGATTCTGCTTGTAAGTCTCGCTCAGTTTATGTCTTCCTTTCTGTCTTCTGTAAGTGCATGTTTCTGAGTATGTGTGTGTGTGTGTGTGAGTGTGCTGTTTTCAACTAATGCTCATGATTCGGTTGTAAGGTTTTCTTTCATGTGTATTTTCTAATCACACACTGCAAAAAGTCCGGTGTTAAATAGTGAACACCGAGCTGGTGTTAAATTTTCGGTGCTCATTTATGGTGTTAAATTAACACCTCCGGGTGTCATTTCCAAATTTTAAACTGTTTTTTTGAAGAGTTTCTTAGTAACTGCACTTCTTGTTGATTTTTAATTTAAACAAGACGATCAAGAATTTTACATTAAAATACTAGATTTTTTTTACAAATATGAAAATGAATTTACACCAAAGTAACACCAGCTGGTGTGGTCCCTTATTGAAGCTGGACGGGTGTTAAACCATTGATATTAACACCAACAAATATCAAATCAACACCATGTGGTGTCATTTTTGAATTAACACCAGTACAGTGTCAGAATAACACCAGATACAGTGTCAAATTAACACCACGAAGTGTCAGGTGAACACTTTTCAACACCATCACAGTGTATTTTTAACACCTGTGGGTGTGGTCCTCTATTGAAGTTTGATCGGTGTTAGATTTAACACCCGTGGTGTTAAATCTAACACCGATGTTTTTACAGTGCATGTTCAACCATAATACGCAGAGTAATGAACCAACACACGACCCCCAAATGGACGGGCACAAACGCAAGTGTATGCATACACACATAATATACCATGACATCCAATCTAATACTAACATCCACGATGGCAATGTTCTGATTTTTTTCTTTCATGCAGTTCATAGAAAAAAAAAACTTACATAACACGCAAGTATATGTAGTATTATATCTATGAAGAAGTGTACCTCAACTATATTTTACCTTGCACTATAACCACAACCATTTTACTATGTTTTGAATGGTATATATGGAAATGACCAGTGTCAGTATCATTATGCGCATTTTACCATTGCCATATATACAATATAGAGTTATGAATTTCTATAAATTCAAATCTTGATATTGGAATTGATGATGTAAGGCCTGCCCGCTTTAGATGGGAAGCTTTTTGGTATTCTTCTCCTGTTTCTACCACTGTTACTGTGACTGTAAACATCCTTGGTATATGATAGCTGCCTGATGCCGCGGTTGTTTTGCTCTTTCAATTGCGTGACGGCTGTTCACAATGCAGCTTATCCAGCTAGCTGGTAGTGGTACAATAAGTGTGTCATGCCCTCAAGTACTCGCATCCAGGTATGCCCAAGGTTCGTGTGCTCCTGACAATAGCGTAAATCGCTGCACGAACTGGAGCTCAAAGTCTCCGGAGAATACGGATTTTGGTGCGCGTGCGGGTCTGATCCCCAGCAAAAGGGAAACACGCAACACATACATACACACACCTCAATACTAGCACACACATACACACACACACACACACACACACACACACACACACACACACACACACACAGCTTTGCCGCAGATGAAATTTCGTTCCTATACACTAACAAGATGCACTGGTTTTACCCAACAGCTGCATCAATGAGGCAGTGCGTTGACTTCTCCAAAGTAGGTTTATAATAAGCATCCAGTCCTTGGCTTTTGTTTTGGGAGAAATCAATGTTGAAGCTTTTCTAGCTTTTGAGCTCAGATTCTCTCATTACGATTGTTCAGTTATGGGCAAATAATCGGCATTTGATGATCAAACCTCGCTGTAACATGATCATGACGCTCAAGTGAGTAGGACTCAATAACAGTTCCCTTATTACAAACAATCCTCCTTGATTTGCAAATTCCACCTTTCAGTTACATCGTCTAAAATGACAGAGTCCGTATTTTAAATTATAATTTTCTGAATTACATCTGATGGGAATACTGCAGAAAAAATCATATCTTTCCATCATTCTTGATATTGGACATATTTGATAATTCGGTAGACAAAAGAACGAAGACAGATATAGATATATGGATAGGTTTACTCCTGCCAAGAGACAATGTCATTAATTAAGCAGGGCTCCACACTAACTTTTATTTTTGGTGGCCCAAAGGCAAATATCCGACCTTTTTTGGTGGCCCGATCAGAACACCAAATTATTCATTTCTGAAATTTTGGTGGCCCGACGTGCGTTTTTGGTGGCCCCGGGCCACCGGGCCACCGTTAGTGTCGAGCCCTGCTAAGGTTAAGCAGTGTGGTGGCAGGCTACACAACATTCAATGTCACAACGATGCGGCCTCTGTCCATTTTTGCATTGCATTAAAAAACATATGGCTACCTATTATCACTACTATGTAGATGAAATCACGAATCGTCTCTTACAATAGCTGTGCCAACGTTTGCTTATTTGAAACAGAAAGAGTCGATAGAGTTGTCCAAGACTGGCCAATGCATCTATCTGGTTCATTCCACATTCATGAAATCAACATGTAACAATCACATACATGTTTATAAACATATACAAACTACTACAACATGTAATAAACAAAAGATAATGTACAACAACATAATAATGATTATAAAATGAATATTGGAAGGATGTGAGGGATTAGAAAAGGTTATTGGCCTGTCCTTTTCTACAAAACCATGAAGTGAAATTAGAAGAGACAAAATTGAAAATAGTGCAAATAACACACTGAGATACTAACTTATACATACGTACACACATACATATATACAAAATTAAGTTATTTTATAAAATCATGTGGATGCATTGCACCTTTGATAATTGCTTGTTAATGAACTTACGCTTGGCGCTTGAAATTAGGTAACGTTGGACATCGCTTTAAACGATCTGGTAGATCATTAAAAACAGATCCTTTATCTAATAACAGTTGTAAAAAAAACTATAGCAATCAGTGGCAATAGAGTGGAACATAATTTCTGGTGAATTTCTAGTAGTAAAGAGATTCATTCTTCAGATAAATAAACACAAAAGTAATCATTAAAACAATCAGACAAGTTAATTCTACTATGCTTATATCAGGGCTCGACACTAACAGTGGCCCGGTGGCCCGGGGCCACCAAAAATGAAAGTCGGGCCACCAAATTTCAAAAAAGGGCAAATTTGGTGGCCCGCCTCGGGCCACCAAAATTTTTTGAAAAGTATGTCAATAAATTCGTAACTTTTTGTGCCGGAAATTAGCAGTTAAATTTGTTCAAAGGATGGATGAAAAGGACTGAATGAATGCCTGAGAGTGAGTGTTGCAAGTTTGTTGAAGTTTATTTATGAGTAGATATGTCCAACTTCTAATTCTTACTATCATAAATCTTAAATATTTGACTCATTAAAAAAAAAGGACTTTTAATGTTTTTTATTGTTTTTTTTTCGGGACACCAAATTTTTCTCTCGGGCCACCAAAAATTTGAAATTTAGGATTTTGGTGGCCCCATAGGGCCACCAAACAAAAAAGTTAGTGTCGAGCCATGCTTATATACAAGAGTACATAAAAGCTGTGACACTTGTAAATATCATAGTTTTAAAAATTCTAACTTAAACAATAATATAAGTATAAATAATGTAATTTATCAAAAGAATTTGCTATAACTCTGACAGCTCTCTTTTGTAATAAATGTATATTTTGCATCAAATATATAGCACAATTGTAATTATAATGATACAATAGTTCAAATATAAGTAATAGCATTTATCAAATTTACAAATATACTTAATGGCAATATATGTTTAAGTATATTGAAGACCCTGATTACTGTAGGATATTGTAAGATACAGTCTGATTACCTTAGCAATATTTTCACGGAGACAGTTTATGTGGTATTTCTAATTTTGATTTCGATCAATTAATCCCCCCCCCCAAAAAAAAGTAACTTGGTTTGCTTGCTTAATTTCTTTCCAGTTGTACATCTACATATATATTTACATATACGGAATCTTTCCCGCATAAAGTAGTGTGGTCATGAAAATAAAAAAAAACATAAAATAAACTGTTACTTACAAGCGACAAATCATTAATATACGATAAAAGCAAGAGTGATCCAAGATATGGACCTTGTGGTATACCCCTGCAGTTAAAATAGTACTGTGTTTTCATAATGTTTACAAATGCTAACATATTGCCTTTGGTGGGATAAATATCGTCAAACTAAAAGAAGACGAATTCCTCCTATACATTGTACCATATAAACATAAATATAAACATATCTATCATGATATCATGATTAATACCGTCAAATGTTTTAGAAAGGTTGAAAACAAAACCAATTAAAAGATTATTATTTTCGAGAGAATTAGCTTCTTATCCGGAAAATCAAAATGGACATTGGGAACAACGTAGCATTTGCTTGAAGCATATACATTTTCAACATATTTTTTCTTATCATTATTAAAAAAAAAAGCTCTATACCTATTCAAGGAACATCTATTGCCCTTTTTAAAGATGGAATCCCCTTCGCGATTTTAAGACCTTGGGGAATATTCAATTTTCAAATGACATATTGATAGGATTGCTTAATGGTGTGTCAATGAAATAACTTCAATGTTTCAAAATCTAAAGGTGAAATTCATCATAACCACATCAACAATATATACATTTGCTACAGGTGAAAAAATACGAGTTTCTGAAATCTATTTGTGAATATACACGTGTACTGACATTTAGTGAACTCAACTTTACACACGTTAGTACTAATATATTTTGCTGTAGTTCTCGCCCTAATGTACTAAAACAACAAATGAAAGTATTGATTCTTGTCAGTTCTTACAGCTTCCTGCTGCTCCTTATCCTCATTTCTATCTTCTTTTCTTCCACCTCCACTGACAGAACCTTTTACCCTTTTGTCCATACAGCCCAAGACGATGACTTAATCGGCAGCTGATGAATTTTGGATCTATCTTGAGCAATTTCTTGCATTAAACTGCTCGAAGCTCTCACTTTGAATAAACCCTGTTCAGATTTCGATGTGGAGAATCAATGAACCCTGAATTCATTATTGCAACATTATAACGTTTCCGGCCTCCTCTAGTTGCAAACGATCACATGGTAAGCCAGCCAAATGCATCGTGACGTCACCATTCTATGGTTGCCATGGTTCCTGTAGGACGTTAATACAGATCTTCAGTTTCCTGATCAATTTGCATGGATCCTGACATACATATGGATTATTAACTCCAAGTTGAAACTTTATTGTTCAGTTACTTCATCATTGGTATTATAGAATGTACGTTACACAATCGTTAGATTAGTAGATATTGTGTAATACATAATAAACCTCTTATAAACTTCGTGTATGTATGGTCAGTTATTTGTTATGGCGTAATCTGCCAGCATTTTCATTTTAAAATAGCCTGAAATATTGATTTATTCCTTCTTTTTATCATGATTTATAAGCAATATATCATGGGAAAATTCGTTTTCAAACATGCAGTGCAATAGTATCGTTGGTTCTTAATCATTTGGATTTTATGTCTAAAAATAGACAAATACGATGTAGATAGAAGATATGTCAAAGTAACTTGGCATGGGGTTGCTTACATAATATTCTCTGATGTGCAAAGTCAGTCATAAATGATGATGAATCCATGTGAATGTTTTTGAAAGTGATTCGTTGATTAATTGTACCATGCAGAAACAATAAATGAAATGAAATGAAATTAAAATTGCATGCACCTACAATCACTGATATGTGCAGACAGATGGAGACAGAGACAGAATTGAGATGCCTTTAAGTACGAAACTGCACTTCTCACCACGGATGCAACAACTTGAGATCTATTACGAGGTCAAAACCTTTCAGTTTGAATGGTGTTTGTGTGATGACTTCAGACACATCGCAACAATGACGGGGAAGGATATAAGAGATGCTGAGTGATATTGAGTGTCACTATTATTGCGTGAAAATACGAAATGTTAACATAAGCAGAAAAGCACATAGCAACATTGCTATTTACGCTTATTTCATTTGTCTGCTGATGTCGGCACGGGGAGAAAAAAAATATACATTAAAAAAAAACACACACACACATGAATAGTAGAAATCAGGGCCTCATGTTACTATAGGAAACGAGGGTTTTGTACAATAATAACATTGACCTCTGAAATAAGTGTTTATTACGTGGGATTTATCAAAGAGATATCCAGCACTCTCATATTGATCCGTCTGCGTGACAACCATAACCATTCCTGTAAGGCAGAGCCGTTTAAATGATAACATGTGCTGAAAGAAGTATAGTTGTATAACCAAGTACTATAGTACTCTGTATACTTTAGCAGCAGTGGTGGCGCATTGGAAGAGATCCATAGTTGAGCCCGGTGTACCCCTATAGGCAAGGTTATCCACATCCTTATTCAATCTTATTTCTCTCTTCTACTTTTTTTTTTTGTCAGCATTCTTACCTTCGGCGGGGACTTACAACTCTCCGTCCAGTGGTAGGATTTGAGCATTTGAGCAAGGGGTAAGCATTTAAAATTGCTTCCTTTGTAGCAACGTAGACTGAACTAAGACTAAAGACACACACACGCACACACACACACATACACATATATATATACATGTTAATATAGCATTATACATAGATAAATAGATTGATTGATAGATAGATAGATACTGTATATATATATATATATATATATATATATATATATATATATGTATATATATATATATATATTATACAAACATACACACACACACACACACACAGAGTTATGCTTGATTGGATGTTTGAGCTATCCATTAAAGCGTTTGAACATTTATTCTTCCTTTATCATCCAAAGTTTGGTATGACAGCTAGCACTGAAACAATGTCATGCTACGGACAAGTTTGATAGATATCATTCTACATTATCACAGTACCTCACACAAGGTGGCAGGTAATTACTAGCCACATGATATAACTGTGCATGAATTAATCAGCCACTGGCTTGTAAAGTACAGTCTGAGACTTGCCAGGTGAAATACTTTCATTTTTCCCCATGCATTCAAACGCTACGCCCACTCAGTCCGCAGGAGATCCCCAATGACAACGCAAACTTTGTGTGTTCGAAAGACCTGACATTATGAAATATACTCCGTTAACATCTTGTTGAGATCTCTGGCATATACTGCGTGCAAAAAAAAAGTTGAATAGGGGCCTATTTCGTCCTTCAACAGCTTGTGAACAATCGAAGTACAATATCAAGCTATTTATGAGATATGTATATATATATATGTATATATATATATATATATATATATATATATATATATATATATATATATATATATATATTAGAGGAGAAGAAAGAATAAAAAGAAATAGAAGAAGGAGAAGAAGAAAAAACGCGGACAAAGACGCAGGCTTAGTTTACAATCGCTCGTCACCGTACACAAAGGCCAGAAACATCCTTGAAATCAGAATACTATAAGTAAACTAGTGTATTTCAGGCACAAGTGATAATTGTTGGCTCACAAAGTGGGACATCCAAATAGTTAAATCATTTCGTAAACAACGCGGCAGATGGTTATGAAGCCCCGATTGGCAACGTACGAGTTTCAGTCACACGACCGCTGCCTGCGTGATTGACGCTCAAAAATTCTGACCTAGCGGTGCTTTTCACCTGTTGTTTCGACTTCAGCGAGTGGGAGTGAGGGCGGTTGGCGCCGATTCTTACCTAGGCATTGTGCGGAAGAATCTCTCCTCCGACGAAGCGGGTATCGAACTGTTTATCATTGAACTGATTGTGGCAATGTCGGTGCAAGGGCGTGTGAAAGAAAGGCACTTGTAAGCCCATCAATACCTTTATGGCTTAATATAGGATGTGGGGAGCAATAAACATGTTGATGAGTATAATGAAAGCTATAAGAGTGGCTAAAAGTGAAAATTCCTCTTTTCTCACCAAAAAGAAAAAAAAAATGAATGCAGAGATATATTCCGGGGGACGATAAAGGGTAATGTAGTCAACTCAATGTAAAGGTTCTCTTTGCTCCTTCAGAAACAGCACAATGCACCAACATATATAATTAAAATCGATTTATATCTGAAATTCTTCAAAGGTCTAATTGAATGTTGAACATTGAGGTTTCTAAATTTTGGCCTCCTATTTTGCTACCAGCATTTATCAATCTGATATTTCTGCTCAAAGTCATACATGCGTACATTATAAATACACAAAATAAATATCGGTGCTGTAATGTCAAATTCTAAACTTCAGGAGCAAAGGGGGAGAGAGAATGAACGGGTCAAATACTTCTTTCCCAATCTGGATAATAACATTGTTATGACAAAAGTGCATACAGAAGTGGCAAGAAAACGACGTGAATACTTCAAGGATTTCTTTGCAGGCCTCGGGCTGATCGACCAATTTCATATATCACTTACAAAGTTCTTTCATTGCACAGTCCAATTTAGCGTGTACTATAGGCTAGAGGGGAAAGTTCTAAGAGGACGATCTTTCTTGTTTTTCTTTTTATTTTTTTTTGCGTTTGCTTTGCTTTGTTAGTCACACTGCTGCAGCGTTCATGTTTTATTTGACAGGGGGCAGGGGGATCTGCTGGAAAACTGACGAATTTCCTCGATGTTTCATTCATTCGATACCTCCCACCCTTCACTCGTGATAACCTCTTGTTATCATGACTTGCTTGGCGGCTCTCTCCGGCAGCCGTGTGGGTAGGGGGCCCTGATGCCGGTGAATGACTCGCCTCTATCGTAATGCACGGGGCGGGGGACCTCGTGGAGAGCCGCAGTTCAGAAATGGATCTGACGTGGCTGTTTTTGAGGCTGTGGGTTCGTGGAATTACAGAAGAGAGATCTTAAACTCGGTGTCAGCAAGCATTTCATTAAGACTTTCTCTCCCAGAGAGTAGAAAGGAAAGTACTTAAATTTCACCAATGCCTGCAACTTGGAAAGTTTCAGTTTTTTGAGCGTCCTTGTGGGTGTGATGCACACAAGTGTATACAGGTGTGGGTGTAAGCGCATGTATTCGTTCATTCTTCCGTAAATAAAATCGTATATTCTCTTCATCAATCTTTATTTTCTACATTGTTTATAACTTTCAATATGCAGCAGGTACACGTACAGTGCACTTAACTTACAATGTCAATGCCTTTGCCCTGCCTCGACAATTCTTTCATTTTTGTTCGCAGAGTCGTGGCATGTTTTAACTCCAATGACACATCAACAGCGTTCTCATTGATTCATGCGCTGCCGATTCTTCGGTCGATGGAAAATGAACGGTCAACACTCTAACGTTACTTGAGTTTCTCATTGCTATATACATGATAGAAAAGCTGACATTGAATACAACTATACGGACTCCCACGTATAATACCCACCAACCGCCCAGAGAAGCTTCAATGCTCGTATTGTATTACCTTTGACGGCCATACTTTCAAAGGAATCTAATAGACAGACGGTCAAGTTGCTCTGTACCTTGAGTAGTGTATACTGATTATCTGCATTTACTCTCATGCCCTCTGAAGTGGAAACAGAATTGACGAACACAGTCATGAGTATAATCCCCTTAATTTCATTTTTTTCATCCCTGCTTCGATCACGTGTGCATTACAGTATGGATAATTATATAACAAAGGAAAAACACACGTTCGAAGGTAATTTGACGTTTTGATACCCAGATTCGCTTTTCTTCTGTTAAGTAAAATTCATATTGATTGAAAAATCAAATGAATTTGATTGAACGTGACTTTTAATATGATTCATTCACCGTGATAAATTGCGTTGAGTATACCCAAGTATATGCGTGGTACAGTGATCAAGCGTGCCTGTCTATAGATGCTAGTTAGTTCATTGGAGTGTGTATAGGCCTACTACGGAAAGCTGCGAAGAAGTAGAAGTAGCGAAGTGCATATATCTATGAGAGCTATAATTCATTAAAGACACCGCAGCGGTCATTGTAGGTCCAAAAATTCGTCTCGGACAAGATATGAAAGTTTTAAACGAAGGCAGAATTAAGGTAACGGGTTGTCTTTGAGATGAGATGAAAGCGGTGAATTTTTGTATGCATGTATGTGAGCGGGAAAATGTATGAGTGGTTCAGGATGCGTGCTTTGGTAACTTTGTGTTCATGTCTGTGTGCATGCATGTGTGCATGCATGTGTGTGTGTGTGTGTGCGCGCTTACGCGAGTTCCTGCTGCCAATTTGTTATACAAACGATTTCTATTTCAACTTCAAGTTCAAATATCTTTTACAGTCATTCTAGGATCCCAAAGGTCGAGTCTTAACGTATTCTTGCGATTGTTTGTTTCTTTGTTTGTGTTTTCTCACAATGTAAGCGTGGTTTTGTTTGCATTTTTTAAAAGACCTACATTGAGGGAAAAAAAATATCGTATTCACGACGAGTTCCCTGTAATCCATTCTTTGTGAAGAATGATGACAAGGGTAATCATTTGAATTCTTCAATAAAAAGAAATAACATAATAATTATAATAATAGTTGTACCTAGAAGCAAGTAAAACCCTTCCCCGCAGACTCTCGACATGAACATTTCTGAGGATTATTTTTCCAATGTACAGATGATAATAATAAAGATAAAAGTGCATCATTTTGTTAATCGACAATTGCAGCCTTGGCATTTATGAAAGTAAAAACTACATTGAGATGGTAAAACGGACATGCAGAAGATTTTTAACACAAATGTAAAGTTTTGCAGAATTTGAGACGATGATAACAATCGTGGAGGCAATTAATTTGGGGGAGATTGATACATACATGATACATATCTTTCATGACAAGTCAGCGACTCTAGTGTGTGGGAGGGTGGAGCGCTGTTCATGTATTCTCACACCAAGTCTACACAATATAATTTGAACCGCCATGCTTTTAAGACCGTTGTAATAGCCATTTCTATGAAAATTGTTGCCGAACGAAGAAAGAAAACACTTAAAATGCATGTGGAGATTGAAGAAAGAACAGAGAAAGAGATGGGATCGCTTCTGTCGCAGCATGCCTCGTAGAATTTAAAAAAAAAGAAAAAAAGTCGCATATTATTTTGTCTCTTCAGCATAATAAAAAAATGACCATCGACTTCATGTGGGCGCTACAGGCGGCTGACTGATAGGGTTAGACACGAACAGCGTGCAAACTTCACAGAACCACAAAATGACAAAGCTATAGCAAATTGTTCATCCATACAAGCCGAGGCCTGATTTTGCTTCGATGCTGTCGGACCCGTCTCCGTACTCCCCAGGGGGCCCGACCGACATTGGATGTTTGTGTTCTTCTACATCCGCGAGTCGCTCCACTCTCACTTTCCCTCCCTTCTTTCTTCTTTCTCCCTCCCATTTTCCCTCTCCCTACCCCTCCCCCTTTCTCTCTTTCATTTAAACACGAACAATGCTAGAAGTGAAACTCGGCTACTTTCAGGCACGCTATGAGTTCTAACGCTCTCACAGCAATGAGCGCTGCACCGAAACCCCCTATTACACCATGGCATTAAGGCGTTATTTCACCAACCCGAGTACGGACAAGGAGAATATAAAGTATACGTCGACTTACCGGCGGTTTTCGATATACACTGTATGTGAACATGATGAATGCAAACCTTGAGTTACAAGAGTCGGCCCAGTTGCTCAAGGAAAACTCGTCGTCCGTCGATTGCTCTTCCACTTTTGAAGAGGTTCTACGCCGTATTAAGAGCCGTGGAAATACTTTTATCGAATTCGTCTTTACTTGCCTGTGGTAGACTGTTGTGATGCACGCCTTATCTGATTAATAAGAAATAACAATAACAGGAAAGTCTCAATCTTAAAAAGAAAAAGCAAATTATTATCCGTTAGATACGTGCAACTATAAGGATAGTTAACAGGTAGAATAATCATTTCAAACGTTTCCGATGCCACTAGGTCTCATTGTAATCTCATAACGTCAAATGATATTCCATTCCTTCCCGGCAGCGAGCATTATATCACACAGTCGATTGTTCTTCGCAGAGTGTTCACATCTCAAAGTTTGTCGAAATATAAGAGAGCATGTCACTGCAAAACGCGAATGTGGAGAATAACATTTCAGCGCGATAAACGAGGGCAACGTTAAAGCACGCACAACAATTTTCCCCAAGATCACAGCGTAGTTTGTGTAGAGTCTGTATAGCGTAAACCAGATACTTGTTATTATGGAAATGGAATGTCTTAAACTTTTCGCGTGCAGATCATAATAAGAAGGATTCTACAGTTTGCTTCGAGTTTTGTCCAGCGAACATATTTGCTCTTTGTGTTCTTTCAGCCACACTCCTCTCAAGGACTATGTATCGATGAGTTTAAAAGTCAATATCATTATCATCTTTATCTTTATTATAAGGGTTTGTCATTATCATTACCATTATGATGATGATGATGATGATGATTATCATTATTATTAGTATTATCATTATTATTGTTGTTGCTGTTGTCATCATCATCACCATGATGACCATTATCATATATCTAGAGACGCTAACATAGTACAAGTATATCACAGCCGTGAATTTACAACTAAAGTCAACTAAAATCTTTGAATAGATTCATATATATTTCCCGTTCTTATTCACACATGAACTTATTTCAATATGGACTTTGAACTGGAAATTATTTGAGCATGTTTGTCTAGGTACAACAACTATCCGTAACAAATTATGCGACATTATACATGTCAGAAAGATCATATATATAGTCCCCTTATACATTGCACTGTTCATTTTCACGTAGAAGATAGCGTAGAGTGAAAAATCTGTTTAATAATAGATGAAAGAAAAGGCACATGGGATTATCAACGTAAGCAGAGCTTGATGTGGACTTTCAGCCTCGGTAAGCCTGAGAAAGGAAAAGAAACTCCTTTACAATATTACCATACACCCTGCTTCTAAAATACAGGAATATACATAAAAACGTGCAAAAAGATGGGCGGCACATTGTTTCGTACCTTAATGTATAATACACATTTACGTTTCATACCGAAGCGTTTGTGCGGATGTGCACGCCTGGTGAATAATCGTGATATTGGTAGGCCCTAGCGCCCGGGCAATAGTTTTGCTGACAGTGATAGCTCAACATTATTCCACATCATTCAGTTGTTTGTTTCGCTGTTTTTTAACGAATTGTTGTACTGCATCCTTACTCTTATATTCAGGTAACACTCTGGCTTATATACTCCATTTTCTCCGGGCAAGCCTTCTGTAACGTAAGGTCCGTATCATGGTAAACCTGTCAACAGAGTATAATGAAATGCCAAATAAGCCTCTAATTTCATTCTAAAAAACAACAACAACGACAACCCAGTGTTAGTTACTTAATGTCATATATATTCAGATGATATTGCAGTCAAACACATTCGATCACCCATTCTCCCAGACTTTTAATGCGTAGGCGTCCGCGCACAGCAATCACGTGAAGACAACTCCAGTGTAATACACGTGATGAAGATTAGCGGATTTATTCCTTCTTTTTTCTTCTTCTTTTTTCTTCTTCTTCTTCTTCTTCTTCTCCTTCTTCTTCTTCTTCTTCTTCTTCTTCTTCTTCTTCTTCTTCTTTCTTGGGTGTATTCCCCAGGTACCAACAAAACAATCTACAACAACTTACTCCATGTTCTTGTTCAAAGTGTGGGCCCTAACTGCCCTGGGATTTTTGTCCAGAATGATCATGGGGTTGTCCACTGCTGCCTGTCCGAGATTGTCCTGTCCGTATATCATCCGTCTATATAGGCACTACCAAGTACTACGGGTACAGGGATTAAAGAGGAACGAAGTGAGCCAAAACATCTCATCGTATGTATAATAATGATGTGCGCACCAGGAAGGATTCGAACCGGAGACATTTTGCACAGGTGCCCACAGCCTCGTCCATCACACCACATTTTCCTCTCTTCGTCTATAACAGGCAACGGTTATTGGTTCTCCTATACAGTTGAATTTCTTATCTAGTTGCAAATGTGCGCCATTGCGACCTTTTGCAGCCATGTCGGCTTGCGTTTGAAAATGAGAATGTCTTGTATATTGCATGTTCGACGTGATAAGCGTCCGACTCCTATCTTCTTCTTTTTTGTTACCAAAGAAAGGTCGTATTGTTTATATATGTAAAGTTATCAAGTCGTGTGTATAAATCACATGTTATTTCCGACAGTTTACTTTGAGCTGCATGGATAGAATGCATCTTGATGTGCTATTTAGCTGTGCAAAAAAAAAAAGAAAAAATGATTCTTACAAATATCATATTATTTGTTCAGACAGTTCCGCAAAAAAAAATCCATTTCAGCTATCATGACTCACATTCTTTTTTTTTCTCTGCGAGAGAAAGAAAGAAAAGAGTGAGTAAGTGAGAGATATTGGCTCTATCAACGCATTCTCACTGCTTATGAAATCATCGATTAATCGATAGCTTTATGGATAGCGTGTATGCATTTTGAATATCGTCGAAAGACCTGACGCAGACAAACTATGTATGCGAGAATCCCATTTTGTCGATATGTAACCTTACCGTTGATGGGCAAATAATGCTGACACCACCACCATTGCAGATTTCTTATAGGCCGCCCACGGTTCGACGTTCGCTTCAGATGCATCCAGCCTTTCAGAAGATCTTCAGTATGGTATTTTCTGCATGGAGCTAATTGCTGTATACCAGCTGTTTACTCAACTTCTTTTCAGATGATTTTTTTTCCTCAGGTGAAAAAAAAGAAAATCTCCAGCTCGTAAAAGGACACCTCCGGATGATTTTCAGACTTTTGCATTTGAACGTCTATAAATTGATTATACTGGGCGCAGAGTTACATAATTTGTAGTGACTGGGACAAAGGAATCAGAATGTTTTCAAAGTTCATATCAAATCACAGTGAACGAGGATGATGACAAAGCAACTTCACAAAAGAATGCATGATTGAGTGCTCATGGAAGCAGATCAAAATAAGAAACAGTGCATATAAGACATTTGACACAGGTGAACTTGTTCAACAAGTGGTTATTGCAATGAAATTACATTGCTACATCACTGAAATATGTGAGGCTTTTATGTCATCATCTCTCATCAATGTAATATGTTTTGGATTTTTCAGAGTATTGGTTTGTCTGCAAAAAGGACTACAATAGATGCCTCAAGTCTGTACATGACACTATCAATTAATGTATTGCCTATAAGGTTAAATGATATAAATCGTTATGAAAGTCCCATTAAAATATCCGTGACACTGCATTCTGCATTTACTCTCTTGCAACTCACTTGCATTGTTTTCTGATGATGATGTATATAAAAAAAAAATCGAGTGAAAATGTTCACTCTTGAAGGAGTGAATACAAAAAAGAGTGAATTTCGAGTGAAAATGAACATTTTCACTCGTTTTAGAGTGACGTCTGGGATCACTCTAAAATCTTCGAGTGATCCCTGAGGTCACTCCAAAATGAGTGAAAATGAACGTTTTCACTCGAAATTCACTCCAATTTCACTCTAATTTCACTCTTTTTTGTATTCACTCCTTCAAGAGTGAATATTTTCACTCGATTTCTTTTTAGAGAGTAGCTATGCATGTACAAGAAAAGCCAGATAAACATAAGACAACTCACTTACTAACCAGCTGTGTATATACACGTATACAGAGAAAATCGCAGTGCACTGTATATACACGTATACAGAGAAAATCGCAGTGCACACACATCTGCAAAGGCACGTCATATGAATATTGGAAGGCTGTAACTTTACCTCTATCAATGTCTGTCCTATTTTTTCTTCATCCAATTTCTTCAATTACCAAAAATTTTCCGCAGAATAAAAATATTTATGTCTAAGCAAAGTTCTCTGTCTCCCATCCTCTCTCTCTCTCTCTCTCTCTCTTTCTCTCTCTCTCTCTCTTTCTTTCTCCCTCACTGTCTTTGTATAGATAGACATACATAATTCTTTTTTTCAAAACGTTCCCAGTTGTTGTGATATAAAAATCCTGTTTACAGAATATGAGGACAAAAGCTGTATTCTCGTCACGTGATACACATAAGAATATTCTTTGGATTCACCTATCGTCTCTCATTGCTCCTCTATAAACTATACCACCCATCACCGCCGTCATTTTTTCCAAAGCTTTTGAGTACTTTTTGTTGATAGTATAGTTTGCTGAAGCTGATGTTTCCGCACGATTCGGTGGAGGGTACTCACGTGATTTCTCACTTTCATCTGCGTTCAAGCAAGCTCTGATGCATACGTATAATCTGGAAATTATTTTGAGACTTGAAAAACGATGGTGTGAAACACTGCAAATGAGAGCAGTGAGGCAAGATAGCTAAAGAGCTAAAGAGCTTAAAAGTGGCAATTTGTGCCATTGGCATTTACGTTTTCTGTCCTTTCTTCCGATGCAGTATAGTATGTATTTTGCTGACGTATTTTCTTGCGAGACTTCCAAACTCCTGCAGTGTTAGCCGCACATTATGGCCTTCGTAACCATAGCTATATATATATATATATATATATATATATATATATATATATATTCAGGCCTATTTCTTTTATTCCTGCGGGGGGGGGGGGGGAGGAGGAGGAGGATTATCTTATTTCATCAAGCATTGAATATACCGGGAAAACTCAAGTGACTGGTAACTAGGTCGTTTTGTCGTGACTTACAAGATTGAGGTAAATCCATGGTTTTCCCAAGGTCTTCTTTACCAAGTCTTTTTCAGAGCCATTCTGTATATATATATATATAGAGAGAGAGAGGTCATAGAACTTGATCCTATATAATGCCACAAGCACGCCGAACAAGATACAGATGCATGTAATACTTAAGTAACGCGTTTTAGTTTTCTGCATCAGAGCTTTAAAAATAAGATATCAACTCATGTCCAACTATTTGTAATTCCAGCTCATGATGTTGAAGCTTTGATCACATGATAGTGTCAGGTTTGGTAGACTAGCAATCATTGCATATTCATACCAACTTTTGGGGCTGTATTTTTTTTTTTATCTGATATTAGGGCAGTAAAGAATACCGGTAGAACAGAAAAGTAATTTCCAAACTCATTTTGTCTCTTTACATCAGACAATGAACTATAATAGCGTTATGAGCATTTAAACGTACCTGGGCACATGGAAAAAGTGCTGGCTATACACTGCGCGGTATTAGCATGGCCCGCGCAAACTTGAAATTCATTTATCACACCGTGTTGATTGTATGAAGAAGAAAATGTCTCAGTGATTTCATTGTGAGTCGTAAATGGAAATAAACTCAATGATTGGAATCATCAAAGTCGCCAGACGTGACTAATTCATTTATCGCCTAAAGATAAAGAAACCGGTTTCACGTTTCTGCATGCAGTTAACAGTTACAGACACTGTTTAACATTGGTATTTCACTCATCTGAGCTAATGTCGTTTGTGGTTTTATTCTGGTGACTATACATTCAACGTACATGTACTTTCGCTTTTGTCAGTCAAAGGCAATAACAAAAGTTTTCGCATTATTCTCCTTTGTGCACTCGAACATGCGTATTACAGAACTCAAGATAAACTTAAGTAAATAATTGTGGTTGTCGATTGTAGCTCATTATCCTCGTGGCGTACGCGTGCGCTCTTCAGATGTATTGTAAAGTGGGTGCTATGACACGCTCCCTATGTTACGCCTTTCGTTCATTGGTGTCAGTGAACCCTATAGTACTCTACTCCAGTTACTCGGAACATGTGTTTTGCCTCACTATCATTATGACGTTGGCATGTACATCATGATTAGGAGTCGGGCTTTTGAAGGCATTGCATGTACCAGCTTACCTGCCTAAACAAATCAAATGCATGCAAATCAATGGTTTATCTGACAGTGCTTGTAACACGATGGAGAGAAAAAAAAATATTGATACAGTTAGCTACGCTTATTGCACGCACTCGCTATCAATATTGTTCCTCGGGGGGAGGGGGGGGGGGACTAAGAAATCAGTCGTCCTGTGCCTGGAAGTAAGAAATAATGCAAACAACATCGTAAAGTGTCAAGACTATTGCAACATGGTTTAATTCTCTCGCACTGCAGTGTCAGAAATTCACAAGCCTTCTGCAAGCCTCGGTTTTGCCATGCACAGCATGTCACATGAAATAAGTATGCACAGCATATATTATTATGTCCTGTATAGTTGCTGCCTGTAATACGCACGCGATATCAATGTTAACATGTTAAGATGTGTCATCGGTGCAAGATATGAATAGCATATGGCGACTTTGATGACATGTTGTCAGTCCAGCTAAAGCGTCAATCCACGAAGGAGACACGTCCATTATTTTGGTGGCATATTTTTGTCATATTGTTCGGGGTTTTTCTTTTTTTTTTTTGTTCTGTTATTGTTGTTGTTGTTGTTATTGTTATTATTATTGTTGTTGTTGTCTTTGTTGTCGTTGTCGCCATCGTCGTTGCTTTGTTGTCCTTTTCATAATTATTCATTTCAGAGCGGCATTTCCTACTGCTTTTTTCTAAGAATAAAAAAAACGACTAGAATTAATTACATCCACTCGAACCTCTTTATTTCAAATCCGTCAAACTGTCAAAAGCAAATACTATGCTACTTAAACTCTTAAGTTAAGCAGAATGTCATATTATCATGTACATAGTCCATGGCACGAACGTGGTATAACTGCAACTCGTCTGCGTTGCCTCGACTTCATGCAAAAAAAAGAAGGCATAACTTCATGTTTAATAAGTCTGCCGTGATTAATTGATGTAGAGTGTTTAGTAAGATGACCATGATAATTGCTATACGTCTCCCCATGGTAACGGGAAGAAAGTTGAAATAGCAGAGGTATAGTGGTACCATGCACCTGTCTCAAGGGACTTTCCCTTGGCTATAAAGAGCTTTTATCCGTTTTGCGCTGTTATTTTTCCCTCCTTAGCAAACGGTTGAATAACTCCTAGATATGATTGTTAGCGTTACAGTTTGACCAGGGAGGTGGGAAGAGAGCCCACCTCCCTGGTTTGACATAATTATATACTGATACAGAGTAATTGACACATGCCTCATATTTTTAGTCTGATTCGTTTTAGTACTTTTCGTGTAATCGAATATTTGCATTCTTTTTCAGTTTCTTTAGACAGGTGTTAGGAGTCGTGTTCTACGATGGGACACATATGTTTTGGCTTAAAGTTAGTTGAGGTAGATTCTGCTCAGTCGTTTGTTAGAATACCAAAGTTTTGTTGAAATGCTGGACTTGGATAATCCTGTATATGAAGGTATGAGAACACACACACACACACTCGCATACACCATATACACACTCGGTCACACAAATGAGTGCGGCAAGACGCCAACGTACATGACGTAAAAATAAATACGCAGGGTCAATGTGGCTAATGACATAAAACACCACAATACTCCAAATGTCAAATGGATCTCGCTTAGATGATACTTCAGTAATTTTCTTATCGGGCTTCTACTTTACCTTTGCCTATTTTCCCTTTTGAAGTGACTCGTCCGATAAAATATCAATTCAGCTTATGATGAAATTGACTCAAGTCTATGGACAGATGGCCGGTAGGGGAGGAAACCACATTATAGACAAAATTGTACGAAAGACATACGTGGAATAGACTGTAAACAAGATTAGATTTATAAGAGCTTTTTACTGCGCGGCTTTGTAAACTGCAAAATGTGCTCCAAAGTATACAAAGTGATTCGGGTTTGATAGGATTCAACCAGCACAGCAGTATAGGTTAAAAGGGATCACTTTGTGTTGCAATTTAACGATATTTAGTCTTCGACCAAAGGGCAGTATATCTGGACTCCATGAAATGTAGAAATCACAAAACTCCAGAGAATATTTGCAGCATACATGTAAGTAGGCCTATACGTCAACTTGTACAATTGGCGCGTCCATGATCTGTGTCAAAACAATCAGACATAAAAAGTAGGGAAAGTAGCATATACATATCTTAACACGCACACACACACACACACACACACACACACACACACACACACACACACATATATATATATATATATATATATATATATATATATATATATATATATACATATATATCATGATAACAAATGTATGTCATATACATACCCAGCAAAGATGAAAGCCAGAATGGAACATGAGAAGTCCGATTCAACAAATTAAAGGACTTAAGTAGACTTTGAAAGCAAGAAACTAAAGCAGGCCAGAAGTTTAAAAGGCCACCGTGAATCAACAAGGTGAAAGCTGCCCCGGACACACGAGTGACGTCATTCGAAACCCGACCAAAAGCAAATCGTGCGAAGAATCGGCCAGATTCACCTGCAAGATAAACTACAAATGCTGTAGCAACGCATTGCGACCGATGCTACATAGGAAAACAGAAGCATTAAAAGGTACAGCCTTCATTATCGCTTCCCGACAAGGAAGAACCTGGCAAAATTTACAGATACCATGCAGCAAGTCGTGTCAGTTTGAATGGCCCGGACGTTCCAAAGTATCAATATCTGGGTCTCCCTGGTATTGATTCTGATTCTGATTTGATTCTGACTTATTTTTCAAATTATCCGCTTCGAGACTCCTTGAGGTTGTAGATTACATAGTTATACTGTCTGGTCGGAAAAAACACCAGCAAATTTCGCATGTTTCTCGCAAGAAGCCTTGCAGATCTTAGGCTTATTTCGTAAGCAGCACTCATCATTTCTCATACAGTATAACCATGTAAAAACATAACTTCGTTTCACCTAGCAGTTAGTTAATAGGTATAGATTGGAAACATGCAACGCTTCACGCAATATTACAGAAGATCCGAGATGAATATAGGTAGAATTTAGTAAGTCAAGACATGTATGTCATGTACATTGTAACTTGATTGGGTCAACGGACAAGATGACTCAAAGCTATCTACTACTACTACTAGTACTACTGTACTTAACGGACGCATTCGAGATTAGTACACAATGCTCTGCCAAATATCTCTACCCATTATCAGTGCTTGCCTGTCTGTTGTTTTATGACCAATATCTCGTACAAAGCAATCAATACAGTTCAGATATATCTTCTTCCTCTTTATTGGTAGGTTATATTCACAAAGAAATTGCATCATATTCCACGAATCTATACTTGGAGCTGTCGATGTACATGATGTGAAATTATGAAAATCTTCTGGAATTTCCCTTTAAAATGGGAGTTTTGTAGTCCCTGAAATGTTTGACTGCCAGGGGGGATGCAGCCTATACATGCTTTCAAGGGTTTTTGCTTTGCCAGTCACGACGTCCTTCATGGAGTCAGCCAGAAAGGGAGCTCGATGTTTTTAAGACATTGACCTCATTTAGCCGGTAGCCATCATTTGAGAAGATTGGTATAGATGCTCAGCTTCTTCTTTCATTGTCATGTTTGATGATTTCTTGGTACTGAGAAAGATGGCAATCTTATCAAGGGAATTCTAAAGAGAGGTAAGAAAGTCCTGTATCTTTCAAAAAAAGTGTATCTGTCAGCGCAACATGATCTGCTTAATCATGATTTGTGCCTGTCTGGCTTGGGCCCGGTTTGACTTTTCTAGCTTGATTACAATTCCTTTTCCCTTGATGGCATCAACCGATTGCCTGATAATGTAATTTACTATTGATGTATATATATATATATATATATATATATATATATATATATATATATATATATATATATATATAATATATAGTGCTAGAGATAGTTCCCTTCCCAAACGTGCGCGGTGCCTCATTGTTAGTTGCATAATACTGAAAGAAATTAGACTGAGGCGGACGTTGCTCTCGATCTTGAGTCTCCCTTTTATTGAGTATCCCTTTGATTCAGTCAAGCTTTCGGCCAGTCATCAGGCCTTCCTCAGGATCTACCAACAGAATAGTTATCATCTGAATGTGTCATGCAATGTGTAATGCAATGTGTAATGCAATTTCTTATACACATTTGTATTACCAATTTTCTGAAATATTTCCTTTATATACACAAATCAATCATTCAATTCAATACAAATATCCAATCTAGCCTCATCTCATCATCAACATATGTATTCGCAATGCAAATAGACATATGAACATATCATGTATGTATATGATTTTGTCTGTCATTTTGATGATGAGATGAGGCTAGATTGGATATTTGTATTGAATTGAATGATTGATTTGTGTATATAAAGGAAATAATTCAGAAAATTGGTGATATATAAAATTGCATTACATATTATATTACACATCAGGTTATTCAGGTACTATTCTATTGGTAGATCCTGAGGACGGCCTGATGACTGGCCGAAAGCTTGCTTGAATAAAAGGGAGACTCAAGATCGAGAGCAACGTCCCCCTCAGTCTAATTTCTTTCAGTATATATATATATATATATATATATATATATATATGTATATATAAGGCTAAAGGGTATCTTTATTATTTTATCTATTTATCATTTTATTTGTTCATATTCAAAAATAGACAGGATAGCCCGTTCACATACAGTGGTCTTCCACAGGGCCCTGTAATATAAAGATGTCAGACATATTATTATAGAAATCCTACAGCACAAATCATACAAACATAAAACAAGAAAATACAGGTAAATTGCTTTCATCTGATAACGTTCCATGAAAACAAAAATCATACTTATGAATATCTGCAAATGAGTGGGGTAAAAATTCTACAACACAAACTACATAAACGTAGAACATAAACGTACAAAGTCTATCCATTGCATAAAACAAAAGAAGAGAAACATATAAATAAATCATAAATAAATTGCATGTGATAACATGATATTATTATCTCATGCAATTGCACAGTAAAATCAAAACGGTACTTCATTAATCCGTCGCTTGAAATCCCTTAATGTTTCACAGCATCTCATATCAAAAGAAAGAGTATTCCATAAAATTATTCCCATATTTACAGCAGTCTTCGAATAAAATTTTGTTTAACAACGATATACTTTTAGAAATTTCTTATCATTATTTCTCATTTTCTCTCTGAACTTTGTCATCCAATAATACAAACTTACTGCTTAACGGAGGTAAAACATTCTTATGTACACATTTAAAAACTTGACATACTAAAGTTTTGCAAATATGTTGAGACAAACTGTAACAATTTAATTCATTGAACACATCCTGAGACGGAGTTTCCCACGACTTACAAGCTATGATATAAGCTGTTTTTTTTTTATGCATCCTATTCAAAATATCCAGGTTATATTCATACCTTTCAGACCAAACGTTGCTACAATTCGGAAGGATACTATGGTGGATACATGCTGTTGTGGCAAATTCTTTAGTAAAACCATCCTTACTTCGAATGAAACTGGTGAGGTTGAGGTACTCTACATGAATTGCTTGCACTGTCTCTTCTGGGAAGCCACATGGGTTAGGTCAGGTCAACCCTTTACGCCCTCTGACGTGTAGGGCAGCAACGAAGACTCTCCACCCGTCTCTGTTGCTGGCCATCCTCTGGAGAGAAGCCCAAGATTGTCTGTGATCTGATATTTCACCCCCTACTGTTCTTCTCCATGTCTACTTGGGTCTGCCATGTCTTGTTTTTCCTTCAGGTGTCCAACGAAGAGCCACTCTAGGAATGGAGTTTGCGTCCATTCGTAAGACATGTCCAATCCATCTCCATCTCTTCGTAATGATTAAGGTCCCCAGGTCCTCAGTGCGGCACTGCAAGAAGAGGTTGCAGTTGGATGTCTTGCTGGGCCATATACATGCGCAGGATTCTACGCAAACATGTGGTGTTGAATGCCCATAGTTTGCCAGCATCGCATCTGGTCATTCGCCAGCACTCAGATCGGTGCACAACACACAGCTATTGTATAATTTCATTTTGGTTTTCAGGGTGTACTGCTGTGATTTCCAGATGTTATTCATACTTCTCATAATGTTTCTTACCTTATTCAGTCTGTTCCTGATATCAGTTTCTGCTCCACCATCCTTTCGTAATATGCTGCCCAGGTATGTGAACTGCTCTGTGCTGGGAAGGTCGACACCATAGACCTTGACTGGAGTTGGGTTATTAGTATTAAGAAGCATAATTGTTTCAGTTCTCTTTTGGTTCACTGTCAATCCAACCTGACCTCCAAATGTAGACAGACGGTTAGTCTTCTCTTGGATGTGACCATGTGAATGTGACAAGGCAGAGCCAGATCATCTGCGAAGTCCAGGTCATCCAAGGTGGAGAAGAGAGTCCAGCGAAATCCTTTCTAGGATCCCTCCATTGTACGTCTCTGGGGAGCCATAGCTGTGAAGATTATGGAGCATAACCTTCTTGACAATACCATCAAAATGCCTCGGAGATATCTACAAAATATAATATTTACTTTCTGCTTTGAGATCCTCAGTTCTTCGATAATAACATCGCCTCCAAGCATCGCAGGTCTATCACTCATCATGCAGCTACGAGGAAATGAGGGGACCACCCCAAAACTGTATTATTAACATTTTCATTAATCTCCAGAAATGCGATTGAGTGATGCAAATTGACTTATTTTGCCACATGTGGAGTAAATCTAAAACACATCGCGATGTCCGTCAGAAAACACTTGTAACTGTAATGTAAAATTCCACTGTCGTTGTGTAAAACCCAGTGGAGATGATATCGATAACCAAACATTCACTGTGTAGCTAATGAACTTGGTCCTGCTCTCAGTGATTGTACTTTCCAGTAAAACTGCAATCTTCTTCATTTCATTCATGGTTATTTCATCGGTTTCATTCGTGCAATGAATTCAAAGCAGTGTATACCATGGATATGTGAGTTGGAAAAGTACATCGGCAACATAATACAGTTAAGCATCCCAAGGTTTCCGTTAACGTAACAATGCCGGAACTTTAACCCGTGACAGTATAGGTTGTTTATCAAGTCTATTCAAGTCTATATTCTCTCGTACTTTGCAGACGTTCCACAACAAGCTCAATACTCCTATCTTTTTTTGTAGGATATGTGACAGTTATGGGAGATAGAAAGAAAGAAAATTCACAGCTTCATTATCACGCGTTACGTGACTTCTCGATGGTCAAATGGTAAGTCGTTCAAAGTCCTTTTAATGTTGGTTCGCTCTTTTTCAGAATGTTACAATTTTGCGGCTTTAAACGTAACTATGGTAACTATGCACTATATCACAAAATCACATCCTGAGAATCATCTCCACATGTTGGGACCAGGGGCAGCAATTTTTTTTTTTCGTTTTGTTTTGTGGAGGTGTGGTCTTTCATGTCAATGGTCATTAGATGGGAAGAACTGAAGAGGGAATACCTCCCCCCCCCCCCGCCCCTGGGGCCGCTTTTAAAAACGTTTTCCCTGTACTTCCGATGCACATGACAGCTATATCGGGTTTTTTTTATATAACGTTATAATCACCGTGAGCACTTAGCAGGCCTGATATGGGTGGTCTTGTAACGTATGGCCAATTCCCTTCATGAGTTGGTTTTTTCTGTCATATTAAGCAATTAAACCTTTTGCGTCCAAAGCCAACAATATGTCGTCATGACCCCTGTTCAGACATGATAAAAATGCTTACACAGTGGGTGTGTTTGTTTGTTCGCCTACTCATTTGTTTGTGAATTTGCGAATAAGTATATCTGTCCGTCTGTGTCCATGTGTGTGTGTGTTTGTTTCTGTTTCTGTGTGTGCTTCCACACTTAGTGTGGGCGTTTTTCTGGCTCCCGATTATACCAGTGATTTGATACTACATCCGTGACGAAAACTCTACCACAGCGATACAATTCCACGAATAGAAATGAGACCGACAATTTGGTCGATGTCACGAAAGATCAGAACTGTATCTTTTTTTTTATATAGACACTGGGTGAGGGGTAGGCCGCTCGTACGCATTTTGACCGTCTCTTTGATCAATTACTGGTAACGTGTTAGAAATCAAGCGGCGGACGTCATACCGGCTTGGCCAAGCGATACAAATAACAGTATCACAAGATAATAAACCCCAATGTCAACTCCAAAAGAATTGATGCCTTTTCGCGGGTTGTTTAATTTCCTGCTCGTCTTTTTCTCCTGCCCCAATGTAAGCTTGCAACAAAATAAAGAGAGAAAAAATGCGGATAATTTACTTTACTTGTTGTCGTAGACCCGTAAATTGACAGCAAACGTCTGAGAGCTACGTTATTAAAGTTTCCCGGCCTTCGCGCGCCCAGGTAATGGATTCGTGCCGCGACAGATTTGTCTCAGCTTTCTCCCCGTTTCTTTTCTTTTTGCCCCTTTTTGGGGGGAGGGGGGGGGGGGGAGTACAGAAATCCACTTTCCCTTTCGAAATTGTAACAAATGACTCATTCTGTACATTTTCTAGAGCGATGCCAATATACACCCTGCTATCAATAACCTTGCTTGACTTGGACTCCATCTACAAGAGGAGACAAAAATGTTTGGAGTGGCTCGCACGGTAGGAATGCCCGACAAGTGGATTAGAGACGCGCACCCGAATACATCTCTTGAACGAGAACCTAGTATGCACTGTCCTCATTTGACAATGAAAGATGATTGGAATCGATGACACGCAATAAGCTTCTGACCACTGTGAGCGAGAATGACCGCTCTTTGTCGCCAGGAATATAATATACTCTTTCTTTCTTTCTTTTTTTTTCATTCAGTCATTATTGCTTTGGGGTTTTCATCTTCGCTGTGATTGCAGTCGTTTTTGTCTTTGTTATATACATAGCCTCTTACGGACAAAGAGAAGTGAAGATAAGAGTTGGATCGAGCTCTTCGTATTATGAACCACGCATAAAGGTAAACGCACGCACAGGCACACACAATGTGAAGAAGTTGTTTTAAAAAATGTGAGTTTACAAAACCGGGGTTTTTGTTCAGACCACACTGAAAATTCGTTACCAACTCCCAGCAGCACTATACTTTCGTCACTCGTGTCATAACACCTGCCCGTTGCGCAAAACAAACAAACAAACAAACCTAAATGCAAAAATGTGAAGTCTGTAAACATTTGATAAGGTGCACACATATATAGTTATCATCATGTCACAGCTATAAAGAAAGACAGAGATTATGCAGACACACAGAGAGGGGGTGAAAGAAATGCAACAAAACGCACGTGGTGAAATAGGTACAGGGATGAATTCACGCAAGTAATCACACGCTTTTCAGCTACATGTCGTGTCGGTATCGGAGCTGACTACATCCCCACTATGCAGGGTAGCGGCTTTGATCAGACAATCCCCGTAAATGGATAACCAATTTGAATGAAAATGCTTCATTTCTTTTTAATTTCTCTCTTATCTCTCGGCATTCCGAACTCGAAAATCCCCAGCCGTATAATTAGATTGCACGTATAATTGAATTTCTGTTGTACTCTCCCGCTGAATGAGTCGGATTGCATTTACTGTACATCGACAAAGCACCGGGGGAGAACTGGGAGGGAGGGGAATGGGGTGACTAATCGTCATAAAAAAGTTGATATGAACATTTCCGTGTTCCATGAAATGAAAATGGCACACAAACAGCCACAAACCTACCTAGGTGCCAGTAACAGATTAAGTGATTTACTCTACATAGTGATTAGCGGTAAGAAAGAAGAATGAAACAAAAGGGATATGGCTTGTTCTTGTTGCGGTTTTTCCCCAAAGATGACTTTGCGAAAGAGATTCTGTCGCTGATGATGTTGTATACCTTGGCTTACAGTCTCTTTCTGTGTCAATCCTCCTGCGGGTACTTCAATCGAACTTGTCAACTCCACACCGCCACACAGAAAAGAGACGTGTATTACGTGAGGGTCCTCTAATTGTTGAGTAAACGGCCGATTCATTTGGGTGATTGAGACCAAGTAAATATCGTGAACGTAGAGAAGGCAGCGAGATAGAGCGAGATGGAAGGGGTAGGGAGAGATGGAAAGAGAGAACACGCTGCAGAAAGAGAACTAAATTATAGAGGGGAGATAAGTTTGATTTGTAGTCTTTCATTAGTAGATAAATCAAAGCTTGAGAGAAAAGGCTCGAAATTAAACACATTCGAACTAATTAGCAGAGATTGGAACCAATAAAGCAGCCCTATTCATCAGGATTCATCACACTGTTTACTCTGTGCCTTCAGATTAGGATCCTGCACGATCGGTTTCACCAGTCCATCAAGTAGTACTAATTAACCAGATGGGCTCGTGAATAGCTGCAATATGCGCGCACGAGAGATTAAAAGAATGAAATAAAAAATCACACTGCAATGACCAAACTCAGAACTCAACTTCCTATAACACACCATCTGAAACTTTCTTCTTCCAGTTGCTGCTCTGCCAGGTGCCCTTGCACTATTTCCACCGTAACGGTGCGTGGATGAAAATAGACCCTGCAATATTTCCTGCGTTATAGAGAGCTCTTCCAAATTGCACTGAGTCCTTCATAGTTCTATTATTGTCTCCGGCGAGAGGAAGAGTGTATTACACGGTTTAAACTAGTGACAGGTTAGTTTCGTCTGGCCGATGTGACTGTAATTATTTTGTTTCCAGGCTTCGTTGCCGTCAGCTCCTGTTTTTTGTTTTGTTTTGTTTTGTTTCATTTTGTTTTTGTTTTCTTCTGTTTTGCTTTATGTTCTTTTGCTTTGTTTTGTATTTTTTTGTTTTATGTTTAGCACCGCAGAATACAGTTGGCATTCGCCTCAACACTGTTCATTACCCTCACCCTGTGGGTCACGTAGTTTTAAATAATCTGCAGGCAGGTGTCATTTCATCAGCCACTCATGTTCTTACTATTATTATTATTATTATTATTATTTATTCGGCAAGTCAATATACAATACAAGCGGACATAAAATACAAACAGAAAATCGTATTACATAATATAAAAATTTTGGTAATTCCAAGTGCATGCTGCTGGTTGCCAAGGGAGGAAAATGCAAACTTAATCACCGAGGCTCGAGACCTTTCTCCCCGACCAGTGCATGCACCCAGAATCAGCTATATCAATGTAAAACAGTTACTAACATTTTCAAACAATACATTATTACACAAAAATGCAGTGAATTCAAATACAAATATGAATAAAACTATAACTGAATATAACCGATGCCCCACCCTGACCTGATGGTGTTAGCTCATCCAGCAAAACTGGTAATTTGATATTCTTTCCAAAAGAAAAAAACACAAAAAACAAACAAACAAATGTATCTTACTTTGTCCTAATTGCTGAATTTGAGAACATGGAGTGCAAACGTCCCGTTTTTATTCTGCTTAGTTCACCTTTCATGGCAAATGAACAAGATACCTTTGTTGCTGCTTCTTCTTCATCTGTTACAAGTGCTCTGTTCCTTTCATACGTTGTGTTGTTTTTTTTATGAAATCTATAAAAAAATTTCTCCTGAACGATGGAGCTAGACCTAAGGGAACTATAGTTTTCAAGCCAGCGTGTGGGCGTGAGGTACAGCTTATTGGTAATCGTACTGCGAGAATGTTATCAAAGGTTCATGTACCTCTGAATGATACAGTGTATTTTCGCGTGATATGTGACCGTTGCCATGCAGTCGCAATATGCATAGACTAGGATGAGAGTCGGATAAATCTAAATGTCTCAAATGAACAATCGGCATGATTTCCTCTGCCGGGAGTCTGAAATATATGTATATATCCACCCCTCCCCCTCCCTCTCTCTCACTATCTCTCTCTCTCTCTCTCTATGAAGGAGAGCTGACTGAATCGAACGTAACTTAACTAAACATTTGATTATCGAATAAACATTAAAGGAATAGTATACGTTTTGGTTTAGATGGGGGATTCAAATTTTTACTTTTTGCTAGATAATTAGAAAGCACTTTGTGAAATATCAAAGAGGAAAACAAAGTAAAAATGTGGTCCTAATAAAAGGCGGGTCTCACCTTATAGAACTTCTTTGTTTCTGGATTTCTCAGCCATTTCAAAAAAAATTTTCATCAAATAAACTGAATTCCCTTCAAATTGTATATGCTCTTTCATATTTCATAAGAGGTTTCTCATTATATCACACACAAAAATGTGGAAGCAGGAAACTCCATCTCAACCAAAACTATACCGTCCCTTTAAAGGAAGTGTTTGTAATTCAGCGTGGGGTTTTCAAGGTATTTTTGTGTTTCCTGTATTTCTTTGTTCTTGTTCTGCCCTTTCTATGATAATATCCATGTCACTGAAAAGTGGAAGTTTTTTCGGAACACTTGACCTGCATCAAATACAGAGGATTTGCATTTAAGAGGTACACGTATCACCATGTTAAGAGGCGTTCAACGCAGGAATTGCCTATCACAACAGAAGAAAATACTTGCCATGAAAGCTAACAAATAGATCCGGTTTAGACTTCATTTCAACGGTAACAGCCGCGCTCGGGATCACGGGCAGAGTTTGATTGGTGACGTCATTACGATGTCGGAAGTTCTAGCTGTTGAGCGACGCCAAATTGGAAACGTTTGGCTTGATCAAGAGCGGCACGTATATCGCGGATCACATCGACATTTAGGACTTATACTCTTCTGGTTTTCCCTCAAAATAATGTTCTAGAAAGGGGAAAGAACCTGGATAATCTACCCTGACGTGAAATAAAGGTAGTGTATACATGTCACATACGCTAAAGAAAAATCCGTATGTAACCCGACGCTGAAAAGAAATGAAAAAGTTACCCATCTTGTCTTAAATGGAGAATATACATCGTCTACGTCGAAAGTTGTGTGGGTACATGACAATCAAACAGCATAAGACGCAAGGAATGTTG
This sequence comes from Diadema antillarum, assembly GCF_040938485.1. Lineage (NCBI taxonomy): Eukaryota > Metazoa > Echinodermata > Echinoidea > Diadematoida > Diadematidae > Diadema > Diadema antillarum. The sequence continues at coordinate 284,431 of NW_027271524.1, read as the reverse complement.
TCTCCGTAGATCCACAGACCAGAAGGGCAAATGTGTTTGTGTGTGTTTGTGTGTGTAAGTACATGGTGTGTGTGCATGTGGGTGTGCTCACGCTCGTGTATGTGTGTGTAAATGTGTTCTTAGGGTATACCTGGTGAAGAAAAAGTAGAAATATAAGAAAGATGTATCTCTGAGATCAACGGGTGCATTAGGGGTTTGTATAATGTGTGTGAGTGTTTTTTTTGTGTGTCTGTGTCTGTGTGTGTGTGTGTCTGTCTGTCTGTGTGTGTCTGTAAGTGTGTGTATCTGTGTGTGTGTATGTGTGTCTGTGTGTCTGTGTCTGTCTATGCCTGTGTGTGTGTGTCTGTGTTTTAATAACTGCAATAGGGAGGATGATGTAATTGCGCAATCAAATTGTCCATGTTTAGATAAGATTCCGAATTGGTTCTCTCGATGAGGCCTACGAACATCAGTTTCCACGATACTTTCATATCCGACTGTTGTGAATCATTTGCTATATGTGCAACAGTGAGGGTCATGTTATTCCTCCGAGTGTACAAAATTCTTTCATTTTTGTTTTGTTTTTGTTTTTGTTTTGAGGGTTTTTTCACTTCATCTTTCTCCTCCTACAACCCCCTCTTCTCTCTCCAGACAAAGGCGTTCGTCACTGGGTCTACGTAATAAGTTTTTGTTTTTTTGTTGTTTTTTTTTATTTTGCGGCAAAACGTGGTCATTGACTTTTATTCCTCCTCAACCTTCGGTTATAACATCACACAGGCACACAACTACGTTATCAGCTCTGATTACAGATTCAGTTCTTCATTCATTGGTTTGCTCATACCCATGTTCCCCTTATATTCGGGTTTGTCTTGTAATTTCATTTTCGAAGGCATTTTAATCCTTCATTTATTTTGTTCATTTGTTTGTTTGTTGGTTTTTTTTCTTTTGGTATCATCTTTAAGGATAGTGCGGATATAAGCATCTAAATTCACTTGAATGGCTAAATAGTCTAAAAAGGTAATGAATGCATGTCTTTTCCCTATCAAGAAAAAAGCAATAGAACCAAGGATGTCAGTTAAGCCTCTTCGGATTTCCAATTAATGGGATTACTACTGGATTCCGGAGAAGTCAAATTTTGAATCGTTTGCAGTCTCAACATATTTCATGCAGAAAATGGTGGGACTCTCTTTATAAAGTAGAATCCACGTGTGCAGTCCTAACTTGAAGTCATTCCTCGGTAAACTTCAATCGTCATTCCTCGAAAAAAAAAATCGTCATATTACTTTTATATAAAAGCATTTAAAATATCATAACAAAAATGTTAGCATCAGTGTTCGATTGATGTGATGACCTGAAACACAATTTATTCATTCATTTATTCATCCCTGTTTTACTTTCCTTTCAAAACAATATACACGGGTAATACAAACGTCAAAATGATGGTATATTCTTTGTGAATAGAAGCTTTTTCAGTTCATTTTGTTTGTTCAATTTTTGTACACCTCCTTGACTATTTATTCCTTCCCTATAACATCAGCAGGTAACCTGTGAAAAATGTAATGGAGGATTACGCAGCACATAGCGAAGACATTCCCGTCGTTATGGCAACCGTTGCGCTATTGTGCCAGGTAAATCAATAGTGACTGTATATGAAGTCCATACAATATTCTTTTTTTTTTTTTTAGGATTGCAACATGGACTTTCCAACCACCGTCAAGGCTCCTAGAATACCCACAAACAAATGACAACTAGAACAACAAAACAATATGTAGTGGACATTGTGTTATTATCGGCTACTCGTACTCCATTTTTTGAGATATTTGCTGTTATTGTGTGTAGATACTTCATGCATTGTGTGCTATTGAGAGCGGCAAACACGGAGAGAAAGAAGCTATGGCGACCTATGGGCGGGTATAATATAAAACGTAGAGTATATATTCATATATTTGCAGGTAAATTCTAGATGAATATATAAGAATAGATTCACACACAAACATACGCACGCACACACACACACCCATATGTATAGTGTATATATATATATATGTATATATATATATATAATACAATGTATTTATAGTCTTTCTCTCCTCCTCCTCCTCCTCCTCCTCCGTTCTTGATAGCTATACTTCGTTCAAGTGTTCAAGCATTCATTCATTGATTCATTTATTCATTCATTCACTCACTCACTCACTCATTCATTCATTCATTCATTCATTCATTCATTCATTCATTCATTCATTCATTCATTCATTCATTCATTTACCTGGCAACGTGTAGCTCTACCCCAGTCAAGAAATTAGGGGCTCATTCAGGATCATAATGATTATTAAGTTCCCATATTCTGATTGCCATCAACAGCATACAGTTTCTGTCTTGCTGAGGATGTCGCATGTAATGAAGTTGCGGCCCAATCTAACCGTTGATGTCATGGTAACAGCACAAAGCCCCTCTTCTAACAAACAAGGCTTCAAATACTGTAGATTTCAGACTGAAAGGCTCCGTTCGGCTGCACTCAGAAAAAAGGGGGAAACGGAAAACTACCTCTTGTATACACGAAAGGGAAGAAACAGCGAAGCCACAACTTATTTTTAGCGTAGCTTTTTAAGCCTGCTTGTAAAGGAGTACGAGTTTCATTTTCCCTGTAACAGAAAAAAAAAGAAGAAACAAAATTACAAAGATGTATCATTGGTCCATGTTATACTGCTTGGTATGATAAAAGAAAATGAATGCACGTTGTTTGTAATCGAAGAAGCTATCACTGTATCAGGTATTAGGAGGATAGTAAAAAAAAAGTAACATGATTAAAAAAGAATAAGATAAAATGATATGAAAACGAAAATGACCTAATTTCAAGTTGAGCTCTTCAGTTGTGCCTGGTTCATATGATTTCTTTTCCTTTTCTTTTCCTTTTTTTTTGGGGGGGGGTACTTCTGAATTAATGTTTATGTGTTTATATTCGTTTGGTTTACATATACGAATACAGCTACAATGACTAAAATGCCCACATTCATTGTAATTCACATCAAATTTACTTTTCTTGTTTACAAATCTTGCTCTTGTGTATAAAGAACTGTCAGCAGATCAGAAGATCACAAGTCAATAAATATGAAAAGACATAGAATCACACGCCCACACTAAAAGTGATCGCTTATAACTCATTTCCCCTTTTTGCGGGAGCTTCTTTTCAGATTGAATAGGCAGCTGAATGAAATGAGCGCGTAACTGACGTTTAATCGCTGGAAGCTAGGAAACCGCTTAAATAGAACAAATCAATCATTTATATCCACCACTCGAGATATAGAATTGCGAATCACAACTTCGAGGTCACTGTATCCAAACACAGCATTAGGGTCATATCATCTTTCCCCTGATACATGTATGGTATGATAGTTCTTCAGCATTTTAGCAGGATAGTTCGGGTAGGGAAACTGAGTTATTGAAAATCATTGATGGAAAAAAGAGCATAATCTACGGCGCGATGAAAACCACTGTCCTTGTCCGTTTTAAAACCGTAGCAGAACAAGAAAAGAAAGAAAACGAAGGCCGCAACATTAATCATCAAGTGCATCGCATCAAATTCTGATAAGCTTTTAGGTCCAGCGTGCATTTTGAGCGGATAAGTGCACGATATTGTATTTTCTTGAAAAAAAAATACTCACGAAAATATTGGCAGGTGAATTGAATCGAATCGAATAGTGCCCATCCATTCAGGCACTGTTTCATTTAGCACACAAAAATGAGCCATAAGTTGAGTTAGCTCCAAGTGATATAACTATTCAAAAATAAAACAAAGTTCCAATGTAGCCGGGGGAAGGGGGAGGGGAAGGGGGAGGGGGAATGTCGGATGTAAAGATTGTAATGCGGACAGATAAAGTGCCCAAATAAGGAAACACGTTTCCATGATCGCAATCTGCATATATTTGCTGCTATGGTAACAAGGCAGCTACTTGGTAACAATTAATAAATTGCATGCACTTTTCTGCTCATTTATTTATTTTTGTTCATTTTGTTTTGTTTGCAGCTGTGGTAACTGTAATCATGGAAATGCCCCATAATTGCAAATGTCACCATGAACGATGATCTGATATGTATAATAATATGTCCTTAATCATTTCGGCTCGACCAACTATGCTTGGATTAAACCGTTTAATTTGTGAGATGAGACAACTTGATTTCGGAGAGGGATGTTCAGTTGATCAGAGAGGAAGGCATGCTACCCGATTATAAATTCCATTTAACGCACGAAATATTGACTCGTACATGTTATCTAAAGATATGAATCCAATCACATTAGTAAAGAAACACAACGGGTAAATTATCATTAGAATAGATTATCAAGAGAATTTCGTTAGACAACAAACGAGATATTGCTCTGCCCATTTGAAAACTAAATTGAACAATATTGAAAGTGGAATCCACCTGAAGGAATGTAATAGCAAAAAAAAAAAAAATAGGATTGGCCATGTGGCGGGCTTGATAAATGCCGCGAAGCATAATCATCATCATCATTTTCCCTCCGTAAAGTACCTCCATGTATATACGACGCCATGTACTGCGGATTGTGCCGAAACGAAATAGCGATCACGTTTTTGTAATGAACGCACAATGAATTACCGGTTTGCCGACAGAGAAGATTTTAGATATCGAATATCAGTCTTTAAGTGGCCGAAGGAAAAAACCAAAACCGCGCGTGCTGCACGACCGATCTTGGTAGGATGTATATGACGAAGATAAAAAGAGATTAAAAAAGTGAAGACACGTGCCTTGTTTCATTAAGTCGACATTCCAAATAACTCTTACAATGAATATAGAAGCATTAGATTAATCTCTGGTAATCATTAATCTGTTTTTACATATTTGTCGACTTGTTTTAGCTGATGGGTAACAATTTCGAGTGATTTCAGCATATTTTCCTATTGCAATTTTGCCTTATTATCACTTCAAAAAATCGGAAGGCATTTTCTTTTACCGTCCTTATGCACTAGGTTGTGAGTTTCCATTCTAATCATTGCGATGGCGATATCAATCCTATCAACCGCTTATTCTCCTGAAGACGGTAAGTCTACATGCTTACCGAAACGTCGAGATTGAGTAAAGGTCCTAGCTGCTCAGGATCACACTCACATCCAAGAAAGAACACAATCAATGGAGTAAGTTGAAAATATCAACCACTTAACATTCCACCACAATGTACACCTTTAATTTAAAGGATATTAGTGTCTTCATGGTAACCATGGCATATCCACTTTAATGACTGTTATAATATTATACGGGATATAAAGAAAACCGGAAGGAATGCACGGCTTTGACGTCACAATTTGTTCTTACAAAACACACACATATACAAAAACAAGCACACACAAAAAACACGAACAAGCAAAAAACCAAAAAGGAACCAATAGTGTGTCAGCAAAATCATCGGGAATAGATAAATGCTGTAGGTGAATGTCATTTTGCGATCAATATCAATGTAGCAGTATGTAGTGTAAGATACTTTCTAATTAAGACATTCATTTACGAACTCAACCGAATGTTGTCGGACTTTTATGTGATATGGATCAGATGTTAGACGTTGGGGGAGATGAGAATGCAAGGGTCCTTTTTTCCTTCATGACCGGAAGATATCAAGTATTATCATAGAATGCCATTGCAGTGTCGCTGTGGTAATGGCAATATTTAGTACCAGTAACACGCGGAGATGCAAACCCCCGCCACAATGGCCCAGGTTCCGGTCGAACGTTTATGGGAAAACGCAGGCACACTCATCCTTGTACATAATTATCACGTGCGCGCACGCACACACACACACACACACACACACACACACACACAAACAAACAAACAAACAAAAAACAAACACACACATACGCACGCACTCAAACACACCATGACACACAAATAACCACAGGAAATCTAACTTTTCTGGTCTGCTATGGTGTGTTCATTCGATGCACCCAGTACTCCTTGACATGTGTGACAATCGTAACTTTTTGTGATCGCACTAGTGAAATTCATTGATGACTTATTTCTATCATTAGTGCCCTGCCCGGTCTTGACCTAACTACCCACATACCTTTTTTTTTAGGGTCATTGTTGTAAATCTGTGCTATCAGAGCGCAGGAAATGAAAGCTCCTATCGGAAATTCCTTGCAGTACGGCTAGCGCTTGTCATCAGTTTTCCCCCCACTCGTCACGAACGAAGACCAAGTCACCTGCACTTCAGCTCAGTGATGACCCCTCCCCCAACTCACTTGTCTTACTTTGTCCAGAAAAAAAAGAAACAAAACTATTATTACGTCACCAAACTCAGCGGTTCTTTGAGCAATGTCAGAATAATTATGTCCTCCTTGAATAGAGAACAATGAAACCCCCGGTGAGTGTGGGAAGTTGTGCATGAACAAAAGTGCAGTGAGGGCGTCAAGCGAAGCTCCTGGCGAATGTCCACGCTTCGTCGATATATGGGGCAACTTACTCAAATCGACAATCAATACCATGCATTAATCGCAATCATGGGCAAGTGATATATTCTAATGAACGAGCCGTATCATTGCATATTTATATTTGTTAATGTTCCGACATAAACCATGCCTAAAGGTCGCTTCACCCAGCCATTAAAGCTATTTATGCACGCTTTATCTCTTTCATTTTAGTTGTGTATAATCATAATAGACCTTGTTTATAAAGTGTGTGCGTGTGTTTGCTGAAGCGGGTATATCAAGCTATGCAAAGATTACATGCGAAAAGAATGAAAGCTAATGATTTGGGTGTAGACATGTGTACATAGGGTTTAAACAAACAATTTCAAAATCACACCAACACGTGTGACTTGTCAGCAGTGTTATTTTAGGCTGCGTGTCAGAACGGTGAATGCAGCAAAGTGTTTAAAAACGGAGTTTGAACAACCAAAGATCTTCATTTATATAAGTAAAGTCCGTGACCACAGAAAGGGTTTGTATAATATAGGAGCTATTCGTGAATCACGAATATTTATCAATTTTTCACACATAATGTATAGAATATATCATATTCCAGTATATAATAAATTTCATGGTCTATAGAAAACATCGAGACACATCAATTTTCCAAAGTTGTTTTGACGGGGAAATCATGAATACATAATAACATACTTATATATTTATGTATACATACAATGTATAGATAAACATGCAAATACATAGATGTTATTCAAATATGTTTCTGCGTTTATGTTAATTCATACCCATGCAGATAAACTCTTATTACTATCGTTATAGATATAGTATCATTCTGCACACCAAAGTTGTCTAAATCTTGTCGAGTATATATTATGTATGGGCCTACTCACTCGTACCTAATATTATTCGGTCTATATTTGTACTTGAAATCTCCTAAGGGCTCCTCGGTCAAGACATGATTACGCATGAAGAACCCTCGGAAAATTAAGACAAAGGGGTTAGTATATTGTATTTGTCGAATCGTACGTTGGGTCCGCTGCACGTGCGGCGCTGACTCGTTATCAGATACTAGGACAAACATCAGTCCGTAGTGGGAGACGGATTACATTTCACTAAAATTACAAATACAAATGCGGCATATAAACCAATTTTCTCGTTTCGAGGGATGTTCAATTATTTTTTCTTGCCTTCTTTTTTTTCTGGAGGTAAATACAATCCTGCCTAGCGATAAACAATCAAGTCTGATTACTTTTCGCCGCCGCTCGACTATTCATTAATTGCTCACCGGGCAGGCGCCCTTATTAGTCAAGGTATGAGGGGAGTTTTCTGTCTGTGTGTGTGCGTATGTGTGTATTTTTTTTCTTTGGTTTCCCCCAATGACATTTTGATTACGTTTGTTTGGTTGTTATTTGGTGATTATAATGCTCGAAATAATTGTTTGAATTCATTTATGTGTACAAAAAGGGGGATACAGGCACCACTTAGATGATAGCGATCAAAATAATTATTGATAATCTCTTCAATCGGAGCATTTCTAAATAGAGCTCAATCTATTACGCTCATTAAGGTAAGGGATAGCTCAACGGCGCCTCCACACAGACATTCAATAAAATTCATATTATGTATATATATATATATATATATATATATATATATATATATATATATATATTATATGCATGAACAAAAGAAGAGCAGAGAGAGAGAGAGAGAGATAAAGAGAAAGAAAGAGGACAGTGTTGCTGCACTATTGTAATTCTAGAATGTAATTTGGACATCAACATTGCCTAAGCATTCACCTTGTGAAAATAAGGGCTCGAACATACAAAAATGAAGATTAAATCCATCTGGTCGTGAAAAAACTTACAATATGAAATTACAGACCGATCGCATGCAGTTATTGTATGTATGTATCCATTTCATAAACATAAATAAATATGTATATATATACATATACATATATATATATATATATATATATATAACACATAATAAATAATATAAATATGTATATATATATATATATAATAGATATAATATATATACATATATATATATATATGCATATATAATAGATATTATATATATATATATATATAGAGAGAGAGAGAGAGAGAGAGAGAGAGAGAAGGGGAGACAGAGAGAGCACGTTCAACAATCACGTTTGGATATACGAAATATGTGTACTTGTTTTGGGCCTTTTTCTTTTCTTTTATATTTTTCTATATGCATTCGTTTGCAGACATACGTATGAAAATATTGCGTTACATTTCGTTAAAAAAAATGTAGAACACCAACGTTGAATTTTGAAATTAGCTTGATTATTCAACCAGATTTTATTCAAGACTTCAGTTTGATATGTCAGTATAGTTTAATTCGTAAAATTACGACATAGAGACAAAATAAAGTTTTAGAAATCTGGATTAGTTATTACCAGTTATCATTATATCTTCTATTGCTGGATGTATGCTGATGAATCTTAAACTGTGCATAGATCAATGAAGGTCCATATCTTCATAAGATATAGACATACTCGAGTATCATTTAATTAGATGTCCTTGTCCGTAAATTCATACAGTCATTTTTCCAAAGTGACCTACATTCATTCAATCAGTGAAGTCATAATTGCTTTAGAGCTACTTAATCGTACAGTGTGCTGAAATGCGTTCTTTGTACTTCTGTGCCTGGCGCAGTTCCATTCCTGGGGCGATTTACGTAGTTTCGTAAACTAATACCTTTTTTACGAGCCAATTGATTGCTTTTAAGCGACTAATATTAGACACGAATCGATCATATGAATAGGAGTGCATGAACCAACGACTGCTGCTTACATTAAAGAAAAATGAACCATGGCAACAAACTATAATATGTTAATATCTCCTCACAATTACAAAAAAAAAGGTAAAAATTCTGTTTCTGTCGACGCACTATTGCAGTAAAGCCGATTATGGTTAGACTATGAAGTTCAAACAAAAGCAGGTAGAGGTCAGTATTCATGACAGGATGCAGATAGTCTTTAATACATGTCTTCTTTGCTCTTTATTTATTTATTTTTTTAACAGAACCTAAGTAAATAAACTAACATGACTTTTAACCCTGAAACGCGAGTACAATTATACCCATAAGTATTTAGATAGAATTTCGGCTTACATTTGGACAACATTTATTTTGATGACATAATAATAAATGATAATGATAAGAGATATGTAAAGTGATCTTTACATTGATATACATGATACTTTAAGGTTGCTATATATATATATATATGAATGAGAAAAAGGAGGGAAAGTAAATATCTGAAATTGTGGAAACTATAGAGAGCATTTCTTTTTGGTAGATTTTTGGCTGACGTTGGCGTTTCACTCTCCGTCCCTGCTCTTTCGATTTTGGTGATAATACTATGATAACTTCTCATCATTGTCACTTGTTCAAGTGCATTATGTCCTATTTTAATATTTCATATCACATCACTATGTCGTTATGTACGACATTGCTGACAGATAAAAACATGAATAACGTATAAATCATAATGTGAGTGAATTATAAAAATGAGAATAAATCTCCCACGTCATTCAGTTTCCATTATCGGCGTTTACGAGTTCCTGATTTTAAACATTATAAACATGAAATGGGAAAATAACGTATTTTCTGACTCATACAAGAAAGAGAACCCCCCCCCCCCTCCACCTTTCCTGAATCACGCACAGGCGTATACACACATACATTTCTCTCTCACGCATACATCCACACACGTGAAATTCGCGCCACTGGTACAAACAGACACACCCACACCCACACATATTGTCAAACACACACACATACACATACTCTCACAAGCATACGCATACGCATACGATTTCAGTGATAAGGAATGAGTGTGTAAATGTAGCCTCCAAATAATCGATGACTGAAACGACACATCTAATGAGAGATGACAACGGAGCAGGTCTTAACATTCCGGCGGTGGTTTCCGAAAGCTCCACTGAAATCCCCGCTGATTGAGTTATCCGCGCACATCCTCTCGATTCAGCCGTGGAAGCAGGCGGGATTGGAGAGACATATGCACCAATATGATCTCGCTGAAACAATTGTTGCTCAATTGCAGTCCCCTCGCGCAGGGGAGCGATGCGCCGCGCTGCTAATGATATTCCCCCTTCGCATCCCGCGGGGTGATTGCTTCACCGTAATTGACAATTCATTGCAGTGGTTAGAGATTGATTATAGGGAAAAGCGGGGAAAGATAAGACCAAATGTCAGGCTCAGTGACAGAAGGGGGCCCATGCAATGTTCAAATAATCCCCTGATTGATGAGCCTCCAGCCCAGGCGACAGTCTCTGTTCCTATTTGCTCATTGAGGCTACCTTAATTTGGTATCTTCCGCCGGCACGGGCGACTGGCGAGCCCGATGTGATGAGTGCTGGCACTTGCCGCCGCTGGGATGTGGTCTTCTCTAGAGTTACGGAGCTCGTTTGATTTAATCCCCGTCACGGAATCGTACATTGTACGGTCTAGATTATGACCCGTTTTTACCTGGAAATGAATCCTATACGGACAAGTTGCGTCGTTACACAGCATTAATATGAAAGTAAGCTGCTTTCAAGGGGTTTAATGTGTCTCTGTATGGCACAGAAGGAAGTAATCTTACACCCCAATCTCTAAGCTCATCCCGTTGCCATGGCAAATTGTGCAACGGATGGATGAAGTCGATTTGCCATCTAGAAATTCTTGTCTCCCCAAGACTGCGCGTCATATTTATCACTGTTTTCTCCAAAGCATATAAAGCAGGCGTAGCGATGTTCCTCCACAATAATAAAGATGTAGGCCCTATGTATGTACACACAGATACACAAATAGATATTGGTATAATCCATAGATGGATCGTGTGTTTATCATATTAAAGGGAACATGACCCATCTTTAGAAGGATTGGCTCTATTGACTTTAGGCAACATCTCATTAATACTTGGTACGAAACGTGATAAAAGAACACAATTTCTTTCATAAGGGGAACATGATACCCATCTTTAGAAGGACTGACTCTTTTGACTTTAGACAGCATCATATTAATACTTGGTACGAAACGTGATAAAGGAACACAATTTCTTTCTAGGTGTACATAGGCATAATATGACAAAGCACACAAGACACGTAAGTTGGGATTATAAAACTTCAAGTCTGTTCTACACCTGTGATATTTCTTACTTTCTCTTCTGGTTCAGCAAACTTCATATCAAAAGGTCATCTTCGTGATGGACTTGTGCTCCCGGCAGTGTCACGTTCTGAGTTTAAAAAAAAAGAAAAAACGGAATGGGCCTGCGACGTAATCTTCGTAATGCAATCAACGTGACAGACCTTCGACAAGGAATTTCTGGATTTCCCCTTCCCTTATTGTTCAGTGAACGTATTTCTACCAAAACAAATGGTCACTGAAAGAAAGCATGAGAAATCAGGTTTCATGTGTTTCTAGCAATCCGTCATCACCATTCATGAATGACAACTAGATGCTTTGCTCCGGGGGTTCCAGGGATGATGATTATATAGATGGATGGGAGAGGAGATGCTAATTCAAAAAATGAAAATACGTCGTGCGTGTGAGAAACACACACACACACACACACAAAAAGGTTTCTTTACGCTCCTTCTTGCAGCATATCTAGAGGGGGGGGGGAGATCCGACAAACAAAATTCGTCATCAATTATTTGAGTGCCATTTCCTGGGTTAGGGTTTTGAAACTGCAGTGCACGCTAGCTGATGTTGTCAAAGTTGATGCGGCTTCTCCTGCTGCAGTAGCTGTTGTGGAACTCTAGTATCCTCACTGTTGTTATCACCGTCGTACTTGTGGTGGCTGTTGCTCTGCATGTTGAAATGTGGTTGTATATAGTTGCTATAGCAGTCCGTCTTATCGACGATGGTATACGTGCTGCTCGTGGCACCTTAGGCTGCCATTGGGCTCTGAAAACCAACAGAAGTACATATGATACAAAAATAAAGGTTAAATAAAAGTGTCCTCAGTTTCTCATTGAAAAGAAAAAGATAATGTGTTTCCACATAATATTTAGGACGATAAAGTTAAGGCACTCTCCTTATACAATGGGCTGATTTTCGTAGAGAGCGAGTGTTCTCGCAATAAGAGGTCTTTACCTGGTCACCTTTAAGGTTTCCCTTATTTGTCCATGGTGACAACCAACGTAACATTTTGTTTGACAGGTTCCTCTGTTAGAAACATGCTTTCATGTTGGAGTTAAAAAAAATGGAGTTCATGGATACAAAAAAGGACTAACAGTTCCCCCTCTCTTCTCCTCCTCCTCCTCCCCCTCCTCTTCCTCTCCTTCTCTGTCTCTTTCTTCCCCCCCCCCCACACACGCACACACACACGTACTCAAACACTCGAATTCTAACACACGGATACACTCAAAGCAATTATTGTATGGACCTACAAAAAAGAAGGCATGCGGTCTGCAGTGAATGTAGCCCACGTTGATCAAAGTGCTCCTACAATCGCATTAAGTGAGCATTTGAGCCCAAATATCAATCAGGCAGTACGGAGTCCGGTGTTTGAAACGCGAACACCCCCAACGGATTGAAAAAAAAAGCAATGTTCCTTCCTCTTCTCTTTTTAAGCACATCTAACAAAGCATCTGCCGGCTAAAATGACATTTTGATATCATGAGAAAGGCTTTTCGTCGTTTCGCTATCATTGTATCCTCATAAATTTGCAAATGAAACATTCATGTTTGTATTAAGATTCTCAAAGGTATATCAATATGAACACGTAATACCCATCAGTGAAATGGAAGGGATAAGCACTATACCGCAGTCGCATGTGAACAGAAAAGCTTTTTGTGTGGTTTGTTGGTTTGTTTGCTTTGATGGTTTTTCCTCTCTCTTTTTTTTTGCGTGTAAAAGCTGCACTTTTGGGGCACGCGCATACATGAACATTAATTCAAAAGCATTCCACCATCTATTCAAATACAACATATACACCCCAACTCAACCACGCACTCGATCCCACACATACACTAGTATAAAGGTTTACATGGATAAATATTTTCGTTTCTCATCGTCTTCTTTTCAGTTAGGAAATATGCCCATAGGGCTATAGTACTTTGTAATCAGGATGAACAAAACAGTGTTCCCGCTTGTGTGTGTGTGTGGGGGGGGGGGGGGGGGGGGGCAGCCATGCGAATGAAATGTTCCGTGATATTCAAGTCTACCTCTATTATATTATCTCGATCGTGACTTTCTTCTTTTTGTTCCTCCAACTTTCCCATAATTTCGATGTGCACCTTGCGACGTACGCACGCACACACACACACACACACACACACACACACACACACACACATTTATATATATGTATGAAGAGCTTGCTTCCAAAAGGCGCTAAATCCATTAAAAAGGATGGATTCAGCGCCTTTTGAAAGCAAGTTCTTCATATATATATATATATATATATATATATACATATATATATAATATATACATATATACATACATATATATACAAGTATATATATGTATATTCAGACATATAATTATATATACAATCACACACATCCATAAGCACACAAAAGTGCTCATAACATTTTCTTTCAGTGACACCGTTGAAATATCTATCGATCAAAGTGCTTGCAATGTAAAAACTGGGCAACCATTCCGACATCATGAATAGAGCGACCAACACAGTGACGTCACATGTTGGACCTATGCGCGCCAAAGGCTGTGTCACTGATTTTTTAGGTCATCTTCCTACTTTTTTCCTCTTTATTCACAGGGAAAATAAAGTTTGAAGAAGAAAAAAAAGTATATAGATTCAGGGCACATTCCCGCATATTATGATGGTGATGATAATTGCATCGATTTTGATGAGCACAACTTTTGCGGCAGAATAAATGACAGCCATCTGATAAAAGGAGAGCGCTGTGCTGGAGAGAGAGAGAGAGAGAGAGATTAAAAGATATTGACACTCATTTTTTGTAAAATAATGCTGCTAAAATTTGAAAAGAAACGGATTTCAGAGCGGAGCGCCTTGGCGTAGCAAATCAACAAATCCGAACAATGTTCTCCTGTAACCTTTAAAAAGAACAATCAGCCGATGGCTCCTTTGGAAAGACGATTGAAAAGGAATGAAACTTCATTGAATTGAACTTGTTCTCCATTTCAAAAAATAAGTAGAACATTTTTGTCTGTTGTGACAAACCCTCTTTTGAACGACAACAACAAAATGTTATAAACAATTTTTCAAGAAAATATTAACACATTTACAAGATTTCAGTGATACAGGGTGAATAGTAAATCTTAAAGTAGACAATGAATGAGGTAATCTAGGTTTTGAAAATCTTTATCATTTTTTTTTTGGGGGAGGGGGTCTTTTCTGAGTAGTAGTTATGCTTTAAAGTAATTAGCATTTTGGGGGCTTACAATCTAGGCTGATACCTAACATTCAGTAATTTTTCCTGGATCCATAAGTTCATGACCTATTATAATGATTATCAGATTACCATCTTAAATATTACCATTAGCTAAGATTTCAGTAATACAGGGTGAACAGTAAATCTTGAAATAGACATTGAATGAAGTAATCTTGATATCAACATTCTTTATATCGTTCTCTTCTTTTTTTTTGAGGGGGTAGTCTTTTCACAACATTAGTTCTGATTCGAAGTAATTAACATTTTGGGGGCTTACTAGTAATCTAGGCTGGTACCTAATATCCAGTATATATCCCGAATCCGTAAGTTCATGACCTATTATCACGATTATCAGATTACCATTTTTAAATTAGATACAGCTCACGGCTATAGCCCTTAACTAATGCTCTTAATAGCGGAGATAATTTGGCGGAGTTAAATGTCAGCTCCTCGAAACTGTTTACGCTCCTCCAGGCACATGTTCCATTCTGGATGACGTTACCATAGCAACCCTACATCTTCTCATGTTGGGAAAGAACAGAAAGTGCCTAATATATGGGCATAACGATAGCCTTTAATTTACGAATTTAGCACAAGTACATTGTATCGTGAATTTAGCATCTGGGTCTTCAGAGGGCTAATTTAGATTAAGCCATTTCGTCAGAGTGTATCGTCCTTTTCAAGAATTTGAAAGAATTATGTCCATTACGTCTTTTTGTTTGTCTGTTTTTCGTAGATTTGAGCTAAAAGTTTGTTCTGATAAGGGGCTTTCTATAAGATATACTATATATCTATATCTATCTATCTCTCTCTCTCTCTATATATATATATATATATACCTATATGCAAATCTAATTCAGAATACGATCTTGTGTATCACTGAAACAAGCATCCCTACCTCTTGATGCATTTTGAAAAGAATAACATGAATTGACAACTAAGATAGCATGTCAGGCCTGACTTTACCCTCAGAGCAATACAGACGTAAATAATGAGGAATTAGTCTCGTTATTTTCGTGTATTCTCGAATTTTACGAGATCATTACAAAGCCATCTCACTCTTGGATCTATAAAGTTGAACACTGAATTATCTAAATGATCTCAAACCAAAGATTCCATACCGTGAAAATTTGAAACATCATATTTATTAAAGACATCTAAATGGCATTTATACAGAGAACGATGATAACTTGAGTATTATTGTAATCGCCTGCTAGCAGGCCTATCGTAAAGAAATAATGAAAAATAAAGACTTGGTTTAAGTGTGCGTGAAAGCTGACGGTTTGTTGACTGTGGGTGCAGTTAAGGATCAATACCGCCAATTTTCATGATTCGATGTGATTGGCCTTCAGCCCAATAAAATCACACGAAACCACTCCCACAGTATGAAAGAAAAAAAAGAGGAACACAGAGGGAAAAAAGAGCAGGAGAGATAGAGGGAAGGAGAGAGAGAGAGAGGGAGGAGGGAGGGAGGGAGGGAGAGAGGGTCTCTTTCTGGGCTGTATTCATAGGGGAGACAGGAAGAAATCGTTCGTCCATTAGGTTCTCCTGACATTTGGGGAGGAGAATAAATATAAGTGGGGGAAACCAACCAAAAAAAAAAAGTTAAACCAAGTCGCCAAATGTGTGGCAACGAATTCTAGGTGAAAGTGCGTCGCCGTGGGAGAGAGGAAAATGGGGTAAAATTGATAATCAGTGGGGACATAAACTCGAAGTGGCGCAGCGCCAGCCAGCTTTCGGCACAGACCCCCCAGCCGAAACTCTTTCGTGGAAGACGGCGACGAGTACTCTCTCAAAGGTGAATTCGGAAGGAGAAGTTGGTTCCTTAACACACTCGAACTATAGCTGAGACATAAACGTGTGTATAACTGTGCTCCTTGTTCAGTCGGAGAAAGGATACAATATGCGGAATGTACATGTTTGCGCGCATTTGCGAAACAGCAATCTTGTTAAAGGCATTATTTACCAGATGAAACAAAAAAAAAACAGCTTTCGTGCTTCAAAGCACCTCTAAAATGTGAGTTAGGGATAGAAACGACCAATATAAAAATTGTAATCAGTATAATCAATGTTAAGTATTATTGAATATACAAACTGTGAACAATAGTTACAATAAAAGATATTATAGACTAAAGTTATGGTTAAGTGGAAAAAAATTGTGATATCTCCTCATGTTTTAGGCTTTATTGAGACCTCCTTATATGGTAGGATGTTTTGTGATACAACTGACTTACACATATGCATCAAATGTAATAACTCGCACTTTTTTTTTTAAATCACTGCTCCCAATGGTAAAGCAATACCTTTAACTAATATCATATCTGTTTTCAAGATGAGATGACGGCATTTAATAATTGCTTCAGAAGTCTCTCACCGACCTGCATTCAGCTTTCCGAGACCTTTCTTCTTTCACTCTTGAAAAAAAAAATGTAAAAAGCAGAATTGACCTTTCGCAACATTTTTTTTCCCGAACTATGTTAACTTCACAATGGTGTCCCTTGGTTCCTAGCGGAATAAGGATATATTTGATAAAGTATCAATTGAACAAAAAAAAAGACATAATTATTTCAGGGCGAGAGTTGCGAGATGCTGATATCACTACGCAATCTAGCTTGCAAAATGAATGTCATCGATATCCCTGTTTAGTAATAATATGTACATCTTTGAACGTCACGTTTTTCTTGTACATGTTGGGGGTGTATTGCAAATTCCGTTGTTCTGCGTTCGTTTAACTTTGCTCTTTCCATTAAAGTCAGCATATGGAATAGTGTTCCCCAGTTGTGTGGGGAGTCATTGGTGGAAATTTTAAATCGCTCTGCACTCTCTGCCCACTCTGGTTCATTCCAAAACCGAATATAAATGTGTGCATTGGAGCGTATACGCCCATCGGAAACATTCGTCTCCATTCGGGATTTTTCGGCTGTGTGTGTCCTTACACGGAGATCAGTGATAGAACTATACATAATTCGTTACGAGAGTTCTCGAATGCACATCCGAGCGGGGTCAACCTTCCCAGTCGCTACCGTTGTTGTTTGTTTGTTTTGTTGTTGTTGTTGATTTGGGGGGTTTTTTTTGAGTGAGAAGTGCTCTCACTTGACTGACTAAAATCCTTTTCGTACTTTGAGAACACGAGTAATTGTTCCTAGCAAGAACGAGAGAGTTTTCCCAAAGCTTTCCCGACACTTGATTCAAAATGTTTGCTTGGTTGTACTTGCTGGAATATGAACAAGAAAATCAAGTATGTCCGTACTATAGGTCTCAGGGAGATATTCATCGATAAGCATAAGCAAATTAGCCGATAAATTCACCTGCTGTATCTTCGGTGTTTAATGCAGTGCATCTATGCTGGCATCATGTCTGCCAAGGTCCAAAGACGCCCACGGTGTTGATGACACATGAAAGGTATAAGATCAGGCGTTCGATGCTAAAAACCACTACAGAGTAATGATGTGTTTTATACAATTTTACTCGTACATAGTGAAGTACGTTCGTAGATGTGAGCGAAGCATTTCAGAATCCGAGACTGTTTCATAAGTACAAGTGCAATTACTTTCACGTTATGCATTGTTGTACAATCTGTGCGGTTACCACGGCAACAACTTGAGCACTCACATCAGAAGGGTCGCTCTCTGGTTGCTGCAGGTGCAGGTCTAATTACTAATTATGTATTACGCAAACCTCTTTGCATTCCCCTGCGATTTCAATGAGATGCGATTTGTAGCAATAATTGTATGATGATAATGAAAATGATGATAAAAATGGCTATTTATAAAGCGATGAAGTCCGTTGAAAATGATGCCCACGGAGCCGTTGCATAACTAAAATAAACTATACATCGTACAGCCATTGGGAAATCAAATACAGAAATGGAATTTGTTGGAACGAATGAAACACAAAAACAAACAAAATACTACTTATATACATAAAGATATTGATGTCAGAACTTACGAAAATGTTAACAATGACTGATATAACATCATCTTCAGTGATGTCACTTTTTTCCCAGGTGGCAGGTTACCAATTATACACACCTGGGTCAGAAGTTGTAGCAGAAGTGGGCAAAAACGTCTCGTCCTGTGATAATAATGATAATAACAATTTAAAAATAGTAATAATAATAATGATAATAATAATAATTATGATAGTTATGATAATAATAACAATAGTAAAAATAATAATAATACTGATAATAATAATAATAATAATGATAAAAATAATAATTATTATTATACTGATAATAATGATAATAATAATAATAATAATCAGAATCATCATCATCATCATCATCATCATCATCATCATCATCATCATCATAATCATAATAATACAGGGTACTCATAATGCGCCAATTCTACATGCTCAAGGCGCTATTCTTACCCATCACCTCCTACTATTATGGTGACATTATTTTTTTGCTCCTGCGACAATTGTTCCGGTCTTATTGCATCCAAGGACTTGTAGGGTTATAGGGTTATGGTTGTGATAGGGTTTTAGGTTTAGTTTAATGTAAATATTAGGAATAGGGTTAGGGTTATGTTTGTGGATAGGATATATGTTTGGCTTCGTCGCAGGAGCATTATGTCATGGAACCACTAAGATCACAGTCTCATGCCCATTATATCACGTTCCTCCGAAATCTTTAATCGATTCCAACTTAAAAAAAAAATAGAAAAGTGAGGCAAAATGCAAGTAAGTATGTATCTTGGCAGGAGGAGTGTACTATGTGTACCATAAATTATGGTGAGTGTGTGAGGTGTGTGTGTGTGCGTGTGTGCGTGTGTGCGTGTGTGTGTGTGTGTGTGTGTGTGAGAGAGAGTGAGAGTGTAGAGAGAGAGAAATAGAAAGAGACAGAGAGGCGTGGGGGGAGAGAAGAAAAAGAGAGGGAGGGGGCGGGGAGGCGTTTCTATCTCGCGGCGCCAATTCAAAGTACTTTGGCTATTTGGTCTTCTCTTTTTCACACTTAGCTTGGATAGCACTGCATTCAGATATTACCTATTAACCTGCATATTCTCCCTGCTCTGTCACATCGATGGAACAGTGTTTGGCTGTTGCTATAGGAGCTGCTATCTGTAGTGATTAAGCATTGATTTTTATTCCCCAACTAGAGCCCTTTTCTCTCTCTCTCTCTCTCTCCCCCTCAGTCCTCCTTCTCCTCCCTCTCTCTTTCTCTCCCTCCCCCTCTCTTTCCCCTCTCTCCATCCATCTATCTTTCTCTCTCACTCTCTTTTTATCCAGGACAGAAAATGGAGCTCAAAGAAGACAAAGTTCTGTCATGTCGTGCTCTTACGGAAACCGGTGACACCCCAGTCATGATCTCAGCTCTCCTTTGCACTCGTGTCATCCTAATCTAACCTGTACCTGCAATGGGGGATCAATCATTTCAAACGATATTTGTGTCTGGGCTACAAGGAGCACCCTTTGTGAGTGAGTAGGCTAAATCAAAAGCAAGAGTCTATTCAGGTTTTCACTATCTGTCGCCACTTGTGCAGACTGTAACGCCCAAAGTGAGGAATGCATGCAATTTTCGTGATTTTTGCAGATGTCATGGTGTGGCGAGGACACGTGATTTAACATAGAAAAATTCGATCCCTGAAGTTGTTATGCATCCGTCGATCTTTTCGTCACACATTTATTATACGTTGACATCTTTCACAAAAAGTTATTCAACCAATAAGGGGAAATACAACACCATTCTTCCCGCACATTATTGATTATTGTTTTGTTCATGAATTCATCTTTTCTATCCGCGTATACGATTGCGTGAATGAGCATCTGTCTGATACTTACGCATGGATTATTTCTTCGATCGTTTTCAAAAGCAAATATACTGAGTTGATTCAAAGCCTTATAGTTCTGTTACCACGGCGTACGCGTGACCAAGTCGACTACAAAATAGTTAACATTCCTGTCTCCAGGTATCCTAGATTGCCTACAGATTCAAGCTAAAGGCCTGGACCCTGGACACTTCACACTGTAAAGAAGTATACGGTTCGAATCGAATGATTCTGTTTGGAAGAACTGAAGAACAAAAGGATTAACGCCCCCACACTTTCTTCTGACCGAGTCCATTTGCTTTAGGGGGGAAATAATATGACAGAAAGGAGAGAAGAAATGACAGATCAATAATTGTGTATATCATGAAGTGTGCCTCACCCTTCACTTTGCCAGAGTGAATTCATGCAGCAATTAATGTTTAGGCTCATTGGTCAGGCGTCAGTCTTGCTGACTGTGACTTGTTGATTTCCACTGACTGCCGTAAGGCTCGCCTCTAGAGTTTTCGGCTCACCACGGCGTGTGGGTGAGAAAACTACCTACTTAAAATTCGCTTAACGTTTGAAATGAGGATACAAGACTACGGTAGAATATTTGAGAAAAATGGTGAGGAATCTCTCATTTCGAAAATATGGAAATAAGTGATTTGGGATGAAAACAAAATGAAGAAGTTAGATTCAGTTCTTGCCGTGAATGTACCATCATCATCAGGAATACGATAAAATAAATTTGTTATCTTGAGCTGCACATTTCATTGTATTTTGTATTGACGTATGTACACAATTTTTTTACACTCGTACAATTTCACTGATCAACAGTCTTGAGTTTATTTGCTTTGTAAAAGCACAAACACCCTGAGTGCGTATGCACGTGCGGATGTGCATTCATGATAGACATGATAGAGTATAGGATAGATATGAACATTGATTACCATACGCAGAGACTACAAAATATTTTTTAGAAGAAAATCATCAAAGTCATGTGGTATTGAATAATGATTCTTAATCATTTGATCATGTTGCAATTATTATATTTTTCCGTATACTTTGACATTTTGGTCATGTCAAGTCTATAGACTTCACTATTGATATAGTTTCGTTCAGACGGTGATCCTTAACCTCGAGGGTAAGCTAACTGCAAGGATAACGTTCGATTTCTCGACAAAATGACTGATTTCGTGACGAAATCGACCCTGCGACACTTGTCGCCCCATATAGCTTATCCTCGAGGTTAAGGATCACCGTCTAAACGAACTGAAGTCTGTCAATGTGATTTATAAGTTTCCCGTCTTCAAAGTGTCTATACAATTCTTGCTGTCGCAGTTTTTGTTGTCGCAATTTTTGTTGCCGCAATGTCATGCCGGAATGATTCTGTTTTTTTCTTTTCTTTTCTTTTCGATAAGTTTACATTTCATTTCGCAAGCATACATGATGTATGTTTGGCCCATTTTCTTTTTTTTTTCTTCTCTTTTAAGGCTGTCGTATCTTCAAGCTATATGCTTATTTGACGACAGTCTTCTGCATTCACACTCCCAATACATGCGCCATAATTCAGTCAGATCACTTGATTCACTATATCCCGAGTGGTTCGCAATTGAAGTGTTCTCTTAGTCTTTTCTTTCAATATGTACACGTATATCTCAGTTATGTTCAGATGTACACACTGTATGTTTTATTGTCTTGAAAATAAAAAGAAATGACTGTATTTCATTTGTAATATATATTCAATGCAGAAAATTCCCCATAAATTCATTTGAATTCGAATTCGAGTTCGAAACTGACTCTGAAAGTGGCCCAGACACTCACATAGCAAGCCAATTCGGGGTTCTACTTGGCGAATGAGCAGAAATAGACCATAGGCATGTGGGTTTTTAAATTCACTGGAATAAGCATTTTTGTGATGTAATGAAAATGTAATAATTCCTTATAAATGGTGCTCAACCTGACAGTAAAAGTAGTATTTGTCAATAGGAATAGTAAAAGATTGTTGATACTTGTGGGCCTACTGTCAGTCAATGCAAATGGATATTTTCCCACATTCTGGTCATGTGGTCTATAAGCAAGTTTGTCCATTGTTTGAACATGATTAATGAATTCCATGAATCGTCGGTCAAGCGCATGTATTCGTCGCTTTGAAAACGAGTGAGTATCTAGCCAACTTAGAAAAAAAAAGGAAAAAGAAAGGTCATTTGTACCTGTGTGTGCATGAGCAAACTCCCAACTGGCGAATTCGTACTGGTGCACTGTACTCGCACATTTCTGGGAGCTACGATGAAGATTTACCGTAGAGGGCGCTTACTAGCGGAACTGCACCCCTGCTCGACGAGGGATATGACGTTGGCAGACGGGCTTTAGAGAGGGGGAGTAGAAGTGTGGTAGCCGTGGTGGCGGTTGCATAATAGCGTCACACGTAATGACCATTACAACTTGCATCATCCCCACGCATTGCTATCGTGGGGCAATTTACGGGAAAACATCAACCATTAGTCACTTCCCGTCCTCTTTAAAGCTTAAAAGGCCAATTCACCAAACACTTCCATGTCTCATTTCAAGATCTTTTTTTTTCTTTCAAAATAGCGAGATCGGTTGATCAATGCAAAACAATATCAGATGTAGGGCATGACCAAATTCACTCCATTTTTGGCGGTGATAAAATGTCATTAAAGGGGGAGAGTGATTATTTTCTCGTATGTCGGGGTAAATATTTTTTGAAAGCAAATAGCATTGAAGAGCACTGTCGTTCATTGAGCATTATGTGATTAGACCGGCACCACTCTCATCAATTGTCAAAGTGTTTTCGTAACAGTCTGACGCGATGCGAAATCGTATTTCGCAGTGCGATGCTAAAAAGATCAGACGAAATCCTAATCATTTTCTATCTCGCTCTACTTTATTTTCAGTGTTCCTTCTCCTGCGGATCTCTATCCCTTCCATTCTTTTCTTTTTTTTTTCAATATGTAATGGAAATTAATGTACTTTTAGCAGGGACGGAGAAGCGCGATTGTCATTATAGTCATGAGAAGCATGATTAATTCTGTGTCATTGAAACTATGAAGACATTAAATGATTTTTTTTTTCTCTCTCTCTCTTCATTTTCTCCCTTTCTCAGTGCAGGCATACATGCATATATAATATATATATATATATATATATATATATATATATATATATATATATATATATATATATATATATATATATATATATTGAAACAAGAAAGGGAAAACTGACCAGAAACAAATAATAAATGGCGAAAACTCTGAGCAAAGAAAGCATTTTCTTTGCTCAGAGTTTTCGCTATATATATATATATATATATATATATATGTATATAATATCATATGCAAGTCATTACACTTGTATATAGAAAAATCTAGAAACATAGATAGACAGAAACATAGACAGATTAATAAATAGATAATAAGAGAGTAAGAATAAGAATAAGAGAGAGACATAATAAATATGATTTGTTCCGATTTGACAATTCATATTTAGCTTCATATGTTATGTGTAATGAACGATATCAAAATCTAAAGTTGCTTAAAAAGTCAAATTTTCTTTTCTAAGACATCCTTGTTTGTTTTTACAATTTACGTTATGACGTCAATACCAAGCGTCTCTTTCTTTTCATATCGTACGATGGCAATGAACAAGTGTCTTGTACATTGCTCCTTTTTTGAACATGTTGTTTATGACACATTGGAAAATGTGGAATTTTTTATCGTCATTGTTGTTCTTTACAACAATGTCGAAAGTCAGAAGAAATGAATCTTCGTCACCATGTCTTAACATGATTTTCAACTGACGCGGTACATGTTTTATGTCAATTCAGGCACGTTTCCCCTGCTGATGCCGTTGCATCAATCCGGTGAGTGTAGTGACTGTAAAAGACATCGTCTCTTCAAGCAATAAAGTGTCAAAGACTGCGATACCATGCAGCAGAAATATATCTAACCTGATACTCTTTTATTTTCTTTTTCATTTTAACTTCAACTCAGAATTGGGGAGGAGTATATATATAAACTGTCACCATTCAATAAAGCGTGCTTTACCCCGACAGTCACTCTTGAAAGCGTTAGAAGGGCGCTTTGTTTACAGGCGCTTTTGCACGGACATACTCTGACCTACTTTGGCTACAGACACCACTTCATGCTGTTCTCATTTCGTCAATGATCTGCTCGCCTACGCGACGGAGCGAGCCGAGAAGTGATATTAGAAAGAAAAGAGAGAGAAAGGAGGGGAAAAAAAATCGCTTGAGAAATTAGCGTCTCTATGAGGACGCTTGTGTATTATTCCCCACTAGAGCTCCTATCCATCTTAATTTAGATAAACGACAGATTTCTGATGTCGAGAAATTCTGTCAAAAATGAGGGAATGGAATTGAGAAGCTCACATAAGTTGGTCGGTAGTCTTTATGTCTTATGGACAAATAAGATTGCTCGAACGGTGCAAAAAGTTCGACACACATACCACAAAAATATATCTATCACAATATTATGTGTGTGTGTGTGTGTGTGTGTGTGTGTAATATATATATTCGTGTACATATACATATACATGTACATATATATATACATATATTGACATCAAATCTTGCACATTAATAGACGTGGCTGGTGTTGGGTAGCACCCCTTTAATCATCGAGCTTTCGG
The DNA here is from genome assembly GCF_040938485.1 of Diadema antillarum. Taxonomy (NCBI): domain Eukaryota; kingdom Metazoa; phylum Echinodermata; class Echinoidea; order Diadematoida; family Diadematidae; genus Diadema; species Diadema antillarum. The sequence continues at coordinate 259,180 of NW_027271524.1, read as the reverse complement.
GCGAAAAGCCCTTCTTCAGGATCTATACAGTCAATGACAACAACGTATAAATAAAATCAACCTAGGTATAAAATCATACTAAACTCAACTAGCCTCATATACTATACATTTCAAAATATACTCAACATAAAGCATACCTCAATTCAGCGCATTTTATAACAAAAAACAAATCAGCATACTATTATACATACATATCCGCATACATAATATAATTTATACACATGAATCTATTTATCCAAATACTTACATACTTACAACCACGTTACTTTAACTACAGTTCAACTTTCCCAAAATACATATACCATTATTACATTACCTATTATATATCTATAGGTAATGTAATAATGGTATATGTATTTTGGGAAAGTTGAACTGTAGTTAAAGTAACGTGGTTGTAAGTATGTAAGTATTTGGATAAATAGATTCATGTGTATAAATTATATTATGTATGCGGATATGTATGTTTGTATGTATTACAAGAGGTGTATTAATATGTAGAAATTGTAATGGTAATTTTGAAGTTTTTCTGTACTGTTGGATGGTGAAAATTTTTGAGTATTGGTAGTTTTTGATTGATTATTGAGAACGAGCCTTAGTACAGGAACGCCCCCCCCCCCATATACACAAATACATATAAGATACACCCGACCACAATCTTCACACAGACAACACTACAAGACCACACTCAGCACCAACACAGTAAGTTTTGTTTTTGCGATTGTATTTAGTAATAGTATATGCTGATTTGTTTTTTGTTATAAAATGCGCTGAATTGAGGTATGTTTTATGTTGAGTATATTTTGAAATGTATAGTATATGAGGCTAGTTGAGTTTAGTATGATTTTATACCTAGGTTGATTTTATTTATACGTTGTTGTCATTGACTGTATAGATCCTGAAGAAGGGCTTTTCGCCCGAAAGCTCGATGATTAAAGGGGTGCTACCCAACACCAGCCACGTCTATTAATGTGCAAGATTTGATGTCAATAGATTTACTGTTCTTGCACCGCCCGCCATGTTGTGGTTAAGTCTTTTGATGCCAGTATATAAACATATTATATAATGTATAATTATGTGTACATGTATATACATACATGCATATGTTTATGTGTGTGTTATATACATATATTTAAAAAAAATACACGAAAAGACATCAAAACTCGAACAAGTAGCTGACGTTTCAGAGAAGATATCTTATATGAATAGATAGGTAGATTAATATGATTGATGGATAGACGTGATAGATGAGATGATCGACTTGTAAAGAGTTGTAAGACTTGTAAAGACTTACAAATACACCCCCTAGACGAGGGGTACTGTTCATACATGCAGTTCCCCATGTCAACGGAACGGACGTAATATCCCCGCACTGCGGTACAGGTGCTGGTATATACATTGTAGGGGGTTCCTGTTTTCTTTTTCTCTTTGATAGAGTCTATGTCGTTTTGAGTTGTAGATTTCAAATTGTTTTGGGTATGTAAAGCAAATCAAGACGATGATGTGATATAAGCGCTGTAAAAACAATTCAATAGTTTGTAAGAGCACTATATGAATGTAATTATTGTATTGCATTGTATTGTATTGTATTGTATTGTATTGTATTGTATTGTATTGTATTGTATTGTATTGTATTGTATTGTATTGTAAGGGTTGACTCAACGGCAGAATAATGTATGGATTTGCAAAAACAAGTACGGAAATCGAGCATTATTTGCGTTTCATGAAACCGGAATACTATTGAGAGACGTAAAAGTTGTAAAAATACGTACTGTAGAGTCGCACTATTCATGCTTCGGGCCTACGGAACCAAGATAACCTTCAGGGCTTTTTTCCGTCTTCTTCTTCTTCTTCTTTTTTTTCAGAAGACAAGACTTGAATCAGGAAGAGAAGCTCTGGAGAGAGATCGAAATTTCGTGACAGCTTTCGTTGTGACTTCCTCTATAGCTTGCAACGTTTATTTGCAACAGTCTTGCAGCTTCCCCTGTTCAAACACGGGAGACGTCTAAATTGCGTTGACTCTGAGCGTGATTGGAGGTTGCTTCCCATCTCTCCTCTGTGAGAGCCCCTACATCGTGACCGGATGAAAACGGGAAGTTGTGCGGACACTTTGTCCGCGGCAAACAACGCAGAGAGCAGCGCGGGTAAATGAGAACTCCGCCGAGGACGGGAGCTCGTGGGACGTGTTCATTAATAGTCACACCCTTGAGCACATTACTCTGGTATCATACACCGCACATTTCCGAGGCTGTTTAATGGGACAAAATAAGAAACACAGTGATGTCCCAGGTGATATTTGTACACATCAATGCATACACACACTTTAATAGCTGCCGTCTGATGTTTTATTTGAATAAACACTGCAATACATACGTGGCGCGTGAAGTATGTAGAAGTTATAAAAACTTTAATTTCTTTTCTCAGCTTCAGTCCTCAGCACATTCTGATACCTTACGTCGCACATTTTCGGGACGGTTAAAGGACAAAAGACAATGGTGTCCCCTGTGATATCTGTAGACTGCACATCATTGCATACTCACTCATTTTAATATCTGATTTTTTTTTTTTGTACACAACGACGCAATACATACATTGGAATTAAACAAGCATGCAAACATTAATTTCTTTTCTTATCTAACCGAAGCCACCATACAAGCTTAGCTTTGCTTAAAATACATGGTCTCAAGTAATTTCCTATGTATTATGACTGATATGTATTCAGTGTTTGGGGTTTGTTGTTGATAAACAGAGAGAAAAAAAATAAATAGATATATAAATAGATAGATAGATAGATAGATAGATAGATAGATAGATAGATAAATAAATAAATAGAAAGAAAGATAGATAGATAGATATACAAATAGATAGACAGATAGATAAATAGAAAGATAGATAGATAGATAGATAGATAGATAGATAGATAGATAGATAGATAGAGATGAATATATGAATAGATAAATAGATTGATAAAGAATCGATGTGAATAGATATTTTGCCGCTATATCAGATTGTATAGGAATGTCACTATTACATTTTTTTTTAACATGAACTTTTACCTGTGAACTTTTCATCTCTTTTCAACGAGAATACATCTTGATACGCTATACATTAATATTGTGCATCTCTAAATGTCATTGCACAAATAGTGCAATTCCTATTATGGAGCAGAGCAGCAACTTTTATCTATGTAGGCCTACGCATTTTCATTTGAACAAAATATTTAAAAACAGATTTTGTAATGTCCTCCACATTAGTCTGTGATATTTGTGGTCAAACTCTCATGGACTTAGACTGTCTCATGACATATTATGTCGTTCTGTTCTTAGAGATAACGCCAAACACTTTTGAATGTGCGTGTGTTTGTGTGTGTTTATGTATGCGTATGTGTGTTGCTGTTGTTGGTGGTGATGTTGATCAAATCCTTCTCCAATAGCCTAAAATAACTGTTGCAAGTGTAATCATGTTGCGCGTCTATGTGTCAGGTGCTCAGATATCTTGCTGAAGAAGAAGAAAGATGTGATCACATTATTGGTATATATTAAATCGAAACTGGGGATTTATGGGGTTATCAGGAAGACTGCATAGAGATACGTGTTGTATTTTCATCCGATCCAAGTTGATCTATACAAGTGACATTTTAGTCATCTATCATTTCGATCATTTCCAACTATAGTGACGTTGCAGCTGTTGAGGTAAAAATTGTCGTCTAATGTATTGTTTTCAAGTGGTCAAGAGAGCCGTCCCTGGTCAACCATTAGAGGGCCTAAATGGAAGAGTGACATAGCTGATTTTGTTTTCGTAATCAGAGCTCAATTCGTCCATTTCTCCTCAAGTTCATGATGTCATCTGTCAGAAAATCGTTTGTCTTTTGTCTCTTCAGTCATCAAGCTGCCAGGAGAAGATCAAATAAGCGCTCGTAGTCAATCCAATAACAAACAGGATGAAGAATAACTTTTTGACAATGTACTCGCTTACACTAATCGTTCTTTTTACAATGGCACCAAGGTCATCTTTTTGAGTCCCTACGGCAAAAATGAAAAGCGCTTTTGACTTTCAAGGGGGTCGCGGGAAGCAGTTAACGCACATACATACACACAAAAATATAAGATCGCTTCCTTTCTTATTTGAAGGTCGCTCTTTGATCTATGGAGAGTTCCTTTCCTTGAGAAATATGACGTCTGTAAGGTTGAAGTCGAGCATAAAAGAATGATATATCCCTTGTCTCTTTGTATTCTTCTTTCCCTTTGTTCAGCATGGTGTATGAGAGAGGGGGGGGGGGGGAGGGGAGGGAGGGAGAGATTCTTTATATTTTCTCCGTGACATAGATACCGCGCCACAGCCCTAACTATACGACGTTCCATACACCGATATGCTTTCAAGGTGTTTATCCAAACTCGGTGAGACAAAAGTTCATGACCAACTTTAGCTGTGACCTTTCGTCGCGGAAAGTGGAACACGGACGCGAACGCACCGAGAAGCCAATTCAGCGGAATACAGTCATGTATATGAGCATTATGTTAGGTGTTCATTTAGGTGTGATGGATCGTTCGCGTGTGGCCGTCATTCTTAGTGTGTATAATGCAGGATCTAAACCGTACTCTGTCATAATGTCAGGGTTTTCCATCCCAAGGAAATTATGATTGACAATTCTGCCGCACATTGGCTCCGAGAGACAAGATAGAATATGTGATTGCTACCGTTAAGATTCTCTCACGGCCTTGAGTAGAAAACACTCTATGTGACTGAGACGTATTCACCACTAACTACAGGACAGACTGATCAAAATGTCATTGAAAATGACCGATAGGCCTACATTTTGCTCGTAAGAGCACCGAGGCAAGAGCAACGACGTTTTATATTCGCTGCTTTCTGGGAGATTAAAAGCAGTCTTGTGTCCCTTCTCATGGACCTCTGTTCCTTCATCCACGATTCCTTGTCACTGCAATAATTATTGATAAAGCAACCATCTTCACAATCAAACAGGCAATTATGATAAAGGCAGTATATCACATTTTGCTAATTCGTCTCCATATCGTTTATAACCCAAGTCTATGTATGTGGTTTGTACGTGGTCAATGATCTCAATGATATCACATCCGTGGACAATGATATATTTCCCTAGACAATATTACAACAGGAGAAGGGGACATTGGAGCTAATCGAGCTGGTGTAATTGTTCCATGGTGCTGCTGAGAGCAAGCAACCACATGAATAATGGGCGAAAGCAAACGGTTATCAAACACGCAGCGTGAGGGCGTCAACCATGTAAATTGCGAGTACATCAAGATCATTTATTGGTCATCCCCCTCTACAGATTAAGGCAAAAATGTACCTCAGTTGTAACGTTGATAAACTTTCTTCGCTGGTTAGGAATCTCATCTAAGCCTCTTTTCCGGTAGGTTTTGTTACAGTATTGACGAATAAAATGATTATTATGTATCCACTTGCCGTTATACTCTAGCTTCTTCAGTGCGAAGTGTTTCATTGTATATATAAGCAAGGAGCTTCACATGAAGCTCCTTGATATAAGTGCCTTGTTATCCAAAAAGACTCTGACATTAGCAGTATCCCCGACATACTGGCAGGTACCCGTTCATACCCCTTCGACCAATAAGGTGGTCATAAAAGCTTGACCAGTGATGTATGGTCCAGGAAATATTCGAACCCGGGACCTCCAGGACCGTTTACGAGTTCAGAAGCTTGAGTCGATACAGCGTCGTTCAGAGCTCCACTTTGATCATTTGTACCAACAGGGCATGTTGGTGTTTTTTGTTTTGTTTTCTTAGATAGGCTTCTGTAATATATTGATAATTCAAGTAATCCTTATTAAATGGTGCTTGCCAGAACATCCACCTGGCAGCAAGCTTAACGTTTGGAGAATATCAATAGAACAAGTTTGTTAATATAATTAGAGAAAAATAGTAAAATGGATGCTTCCCAAAGTGTTATGCTTAACTTTAAGCGGTGGGAAGCTTATGCATTATGTTGCTTGCAAGACGATTAAAGTGTCTAACGAACTGAGAAAAAAAAAAGTAATATGTACCAATGTGCACATGAGCCCACCTCGAAACAGGCTTATTCTGATTACGTTATACCTTATGACTGTTACGAATGAAGTCACGAATATGCAATAATGCATGCAGGGCGGAACATTGCAGTATATCGACGTAAATTCCACAACTCGAATATCGACAAATACAATGCAATTCTATGTATTCATATGTCTGCTGTCTAATTGACTATTGCAATGCATTCGGTCATTGTGCGTTTAACTTTGCATCAGTGTATTTGTATTTGTTTTTAGCCTTTAGAACAAAAATGTATACACAACGGCTGGGCAGCCTATCATCAGGTGTGTCCATGAGCCTCCCCTGCTCCTCCATGTAAATTGGATAAACATACAGATAGATAGATAGATAGATAGATAGATAGATAGATAGATAGATAGATAGATAGATAGACAGATAGATAGATAGATAGACAGATAGATAGATAGATTGATGGATGGATAGATAGATAGATAGATGGATGGATGGATAGATAGATAGATAGATAGATAGATAGATGGATAGATAGATAGATAGATAGATAGATAGACAGACATATAGATAGATAGATACATAGACAGATAGATAGATAGACAGATAGATAGATAGATAGATAGATAGATAGATAGATAGATAAATAAATAGATAGATAGATAAATAGATAGATATATTGATGGATAGAAATCATAGATAGATAGAAATAAAGAAATCAAATAAAATTTCAATCGCTGTTTCAAAGATGACAAAGTAGTTCATGAGCTAAATTATTATCTAATTCATCTCAAATTTGGGGACCATTATCTCTAACAGAATTTAAGATTATTCTTCTTCTTGTGAGGTACGCTCCACTTTCTGCATGTTTTGGAGTATTACGTGCTGTTTGCATGGTTTGGCTCGTCAGTGTAGTGCATATGGTGAGTTTTACACGCACAAAAAGTAAAAGAACTACTCTATATACAATGCTCGTCTTAGTGAAAAAAAAAAGAAAGACGAAAAATGCAGACACTCTTCCATTACTGGCGGACTTCGATATGCGGCACAACTCGCTGGAACTGGTCCAGAGTTGTGCAGCAAACGAACTGAACTGCTGGGGCAACATTGCTTTGGTAAACATTTTTTTTTTCATTTCGGTAATGGTATTTGGTATATGACCTGGTGTTATATGAATGAACACATTTATTAAGAATAAACATTTGGGGAAAAACAATTTCGGCGACATGTCATAATTAGACATTAAACATCAAAAAAGCACTTTGAATTTTATGAAATACTCGTTCAAGATCATGCTGTGTTCAGCTCGAGCAAGATTACGATATTTCTTGACCCAGAGAACAGGGCGTTTTGACATCAGGATATCATACCTTGTTTTTGATAAAACAAATTTGGTATGGATTGGGCTGGTACCCTCACTGATCGAGCATTATGTTCGGAGATTTGACACCTGTGAACACCGTAATGTTTATAATATGACCAAAAGGGTATTATTGTATATGTATTCTTTTTTCATATTGTTGTTTTACCTTTTAGCTTTGCCAAGAAAGGTAGATTTGTTTGTTGTTTATTGTTTATTCAGAGCACTGTCATAATCTATTTTTATGATTATGATTGCAAATATGTGCAATTCATCCTTTGGCTGCCAGACATGAATTTTTTAATAAAACCTGTTCAATTTAAAGAAAAAATACATGAAAATGCTCGTAATGTCTAAAATAGATCTTTCAATATTATACGCACTCATGATAGATATTCCCAAGTTTCTTGTAGTATGGGTCCTGGCACATATCTCTCTAAATGCCCTCCCATTTTCACAATAATTAGTCATGTAAAACAAGGGCAAAGATCGATATCTGACATAATTATGACGGACACAAAGTTTTTATGGCTTCTGAAGCCACGTGACAGGCACAGGTAACAAAATGCGTGGACCAAAATGCGGATCACCACCTGGGGGGCGTTTCATCAACGAGTTCGTCGGAGGTTTTCACCGACGAATTTGCTCTCAGCCAATCAGACGCAAGGATTTACACTGACAACTGTTAAAAGCTAATGAAATTCTTGGTCTGATTGGCTGATAGCAAATTCGTCGGTGAAAACTCCGACGAACTCGTTGATGAAACGCCCCCCTGGAGATCATCTCGTCACGAGATAATATCCGTTGTTTTCAATATCTTTCTCTTTCCCTCCCTCCATCGTTCTCTCTCCCACCCTCTCTCCCTCTTTGTCACACACACACACACACACACACACACACACACAATCACACACACACTAATGCACGCATGCACACTATGCCAGCACTTCACTGAAAGCAGCTAAATATGAGCTGAGATGACGTCTGTTCTCCGTTGTCTGCTTTGACAACGTGCCTATGGCAGCCCAATTGTATACGTTAGACCGACAGCATTCACCGCGCTGTGGCGCAGCGACTATCGGGTACAGAAAAGACGTCACTGGCAGAGCACGTGTACGATATGATGTGAACGTCATTTCTACACAGTCGCATCAATCAGTTCGGATGACATCATATTGAATCTAAAGTCATTGTTTAGTATGTTTGCTTATTTGGGGATGCATTTTTTTTTTGAATGCTCCGGTCATTATCTCCTTCCATGAAATCAACGATACAGGGGCGTATTTGTCAGGGCTTCTTCCGGTTGCACTTGTTGCTCAGGTTGTTTTTCTCTTGTAGTCTTTCCAATTTGAGCGCTTGCCGAATTTAGCACGGAAGTAGATTTCATCACAACAGGAACCGCCAAGTTTCCCCTTGATGCTACGAATGGCGGTCAGGTCACGGAAAGGTCCTGCCCTTATCACATTAATCAACAAAATATGTTTTCATTTTCGTATGTGTGCTCGTGACTTGTGTCCTATATCTACCTCTGTCGTGCCTGTGTGAAATCCAGCTTACTTCACACCTTTTTTTTCATTGTTAAGGTCATATATGTGTGCTGTCCGATTCTTTCAATGTTTTCAATTGCTTTTTACATCATGTTTTTGCTTCATTTTGTAACTCATTATAACATGTATTTACGTTTTTGCAATTATTACGAATATGCTCTGCATATACATTGTATATAATTTTTCTCTGTTTATTTGATGGAAATTAAACAAAAATTGAATTTAATTAAATTGAATATGCCCGAACAAAAATTATCTCCAAATAAATATGATGGTATGCATTCATACACATGGATACATATTTTATCTTTTTTATGATTATTCATGTCTCATCATGTCACACACAAGCGGTCAAAATACTTTTGAGTCGAGAAACGATCATCGTGCAACATTCATCAAAACGCGGTGTCTTGGATAATCTTTATCCACGATGAAAAAGAAAAATCATATCGGAAAAAGACTTACACAGTGGAGCAGAATATACATGAAAATCCGTCAAAATCTGACAATGAAGAGAAACTGGCACATTGTATAGAGATAATCATTCATTATGTCGTCTTCTTCAAATTACCGTGATACAGGGCTTTCAATAAATGTTGAAAGTAGCGATATAGTTACAGCAGTGGGCGGAAGTAGGAGTAAATTATTGTGAAAAAACTATCAGATGAAGTAATAGAGATAGTAGTAATAGTTCTATAGGGATAGAAGTGAGTAGAAATAGTACTGGACATGCTAGGTAAACAACAGCTGCAGTGGTATAGTAGTGGTAGTTGTAAAATTATTGGGAGGCGGATAAGAAGTCGGGGGAGCAGAAGAAAAAGCAGGAACAGTATCTGTTCAGTTCAGTTCAGTTCAGTTCAGTTTGCACTTATTCCCATTTATCCATCTATCCAACAAAAATTGAAACAAAATACAAGACATGCATTAGAAAATTATTGCTTCTCGTTTTGCAAGAATATATAATAGAGATACGGGCCATAAAGTGTAAAAACTATATATGAACTATGTATGCAATTTCGTAAAATAACCAAAAAATAGCAATGTACACTTTGTAGGGTTGACAAAAAAGGTAGATATAACAATGGACAAAAAGAAATGTGGTCCACTGAAGAATAAAGCTTGTAAAACATGGATAGCTTAATACGTGATAAGTTCTAAATAATATCCAGAATTAACGTATGTGCAGCAGATAACACAAACATCGTAATTCTAAACAGTAGCAAGTTTAAAAGTTTTCATTAACAGTGAGAAAGAAATTAAACCATTTACGATATTTCGTGTACAAAATAGAGTAAGTGTGTCTTATTGGCGATACCGCGCATTAACCAACGTCAAACAAGCTATATAGACTATATGGGAGCGATTTTAATCCTAAAACGAAAAGAAAGTTCATCCTAACGAGTCTAAGAAATCACGAACCTTACTTCGTTTCCGGATTAACGAACCTTCATAATAACTATTTTTATTTTCGGATTAACTAGCTTTCGGAATAACGAAACACCTTCGTAATAACGAACTGTAATCGATAATAGCACCTCACGTTATCTCCATGTTTTGCTCAGACTAATGATCCTCCTTGCAACTGGTTGACATAAATTATTGCCCTGTACATCGACGTAATTCAGCACTGAATTGATCAGTGTTTTAGTAGTAGCCATGATAAAAAATTATGGGCGTACATACTCGAGCAGGATTCGAACCTACGACCTCCTGATCTGCGGCAGGCGTCAATGTATAAAAGGGCAATTTGTCAACGAGTTGCAATGAAAACATCTCGACGGAAGAATTTCGTGGATTTGAACAATCCTCCTTCATCAAAATACTGTGTCGACTCTCAGGAATTCCATAACTTTCCTATCTATACTTGAGACTTGTTATGCATCCTTCAAGGTGCTGTTTGTCATACCTTTGATTCCCGTCATCACAGTCAATTTGACCATGGGGTGATATTAATTGAGAAACCTGTCTGGAGTCTTGGGGAATAAAGGTCGTGTAGTCATAAAGAAGACTAGACGATGCAGAGGATGAAAACAACGAAACCTTTAAAAACAATTTTCTCTAATCATGTCTAGCAGAAAGCTGGTTACCATGGTTACCTTGTACTGAGAGCTTCATCGAACTGCTGGCGGTTTTTATCTTTCAGACAATTATTTTCGCCAGCTTGATGAAAGGAATTTAAGTTTGTGCAGAAACTATCATTATTTCTGTTTGATAATGAGGATGAAGATGATGAAGATGATGAGGATGATGAGGATGATGAGGATGGTGATGATGATGATGATGATGGTGATGATGGTAATGGTGGTGGTGGTGATGATGATGATGGTGATGGTGATGGTGGTGATGATGATGGTGGTGATGATGATGATGATGGTGAGGATGATGATGGTGATTGTAGTGGTGGTAGTGGTGGTGATAAAGGTGACTGTGACAGAGGTGCTGGTCCTTGTTCGAGCAGAAAAAAAACAGTTGGAAGACAACTGACACAAGATGATTAGATATCGGCAAAGTTAATGGAATTGAAAGGTTTGCAATAGGCATTATTCATCTCATCATCCTTTCTTAAACCTTGACATTTTCATGCACAGGATCACTAATTGGAAACACGGCTTTTCCTGACTTGACAAGATTATCATGGTTGAGAACATCATTCGTTGGATTATATACCTAATATCAATTCCCTTCGGCAGTCTGCAACGTTGAAACGGCACTACAACTATGGCAGGTATAATAATCATAATTATATTTCAATTTAGCAGACAGAGAGAGAGAGAGAGAGAGAGAGAGAGAGAGAAAGACAGAGACAGAGAGGACGAAGAATTGGAAGTTGATTTGATTTGATTTGATCTGATTCTATTGGTTTCTGCATTATCGTTAGACATGTACACCCATTATTGATAGGTTATACATACACATAGATACATGGATGCGTTGTCTACAACCTTGTATAAGTGGTATACACTTTATACTAGATAATACCGTAAGGGTTATGGCTCCAGCGTAGTTTGATTGACTTGCAGCCCGTGATACAAAATATATACAAAAAAATATATGATTGAAGAGTGACATGCGTAGAGAGATAATAAGCCAAGAAAAAAATTGAATTGGCGTAACGCGACTGACCCTAAAAGTGTCCCCGACCCTAGAGATTAAAAAAAAAAATGCCATCGTGATCCCGATAACACAATATTTCGGTATCGATAGTGCAATCGTTGTCTCTTCGGCGCAGTCTCCATCTTTTCTCATTTGATTTTCACAATTTTCATCTTTTGTTGCGATTTATCCGCTTGCTTTTATTTGATCCGCGTGTGTAGTAGCATGATTCTTTTTCTTCCAGAATATTCGGTTGTTTTCGCAAGAATTTTTTATTGTACTTCACCATAATTGTGGAATCGTACAGTGCTCGCTTCACTGCAAAGTGCGGCGGTAAAAACAAATACAAACAAATTAAAAAATCAACCTACCGGCCCTATTTTCATATGGCCCGTCACGCCAATACATTTGTGTGTGTGTGTGTGTGTGTGTGTGTGTGTGTGTGTGTGTGTCTCTGTGTGTGTGTGTGTGTGTGTGTGTGTGTCTGTGTCTGTGTGTGTGTGTGTATGTGTGTGTGTGTGTGTGTGTGTGCGCGCGTGTGTGTGTGTGTGTGTGTGTGTATGTGTGGCCTTATGTAGGAGAAAGGGAACGAGGCAGGAGAGATTTGACTGCTTTTAGAAAAAGGTTTGCCTAATTGTTCATTTAAGTTCAAGGAAAATGATTAAACAAGTCTTTATCAAACTATGATGTCGTATAATGCGTGGTTTCTCCCTTTTTGTTCTCATATTAGACAAGAGCAAATATATATGCAAAATTTCATACTTTTTCAAACTGTGCTATCCACCATTGCGCCGATGACCCTTGTTCACGTTTTCTTGTCGTGGTTGAATGGATCTCCAAGCATTTTAAAGGCTTGTTTGTGTGGGTCAAACTGGTGTGTGTATGTGTGGGTGTGTTTGTTTATACGTGTATTTTTTATTGCTATTGTGTGTGATACAAAATTATTCTGCAGGGGGAAAAAAAAAACCACTGCCAGTGATTGGTTTTATGAAATTATGTAGGGGAAAATGCAATAAGATGAAATTGTACTGTAGAAAGCGGGATTTTAATAATTGGCTTTATGATGTGATTTGTTGTATCATCTGAAGGAAATCAAACAGAGATTTCAAAATAAATGTATGTTCGTGTGCGTGTGCGTGTGTGTGTGCGTGCGCGTGTGCGTGGATTCCTGCGGTGGTTATTTTTACATTCGGACATACAGAACCATGAACGTTCAAGCTATCATTATCATTAAATCGCCCCACTGCGCAAGAATGTTTCGCAACTTCTAAACTCAGACGACAGGCGGCTAATGGCAAACACGCGGGCCGATCAACCAGCAAAGTTTTCGTTTAATACCTACAGATGGAAATCGTTTTTGGCATCCAAGCAATTTGATACCACCTGTAGTGGGATCGAGTTGTCCGTGAACTTTTGTTCTTGTCGACACGATCGTGTGTGCTTTTAACTACCGTTCCTACCTTCGTAAGTTGTTATGATAGCACCTGAGTGATATTTGAGTGCCCCTCCCACCCCTCCGACAAAGATCACTTCCGACGATGATCAGTCCTGACTAGTCAATATTGTAGACTCGTGCATAGTTGTTCGGAAGTAAACTTGGCACTTCCCCGATGAGTAAAGTACATAACCTCTAAAAAGTTCCTTTTATTTGTCTTTGGGAAGTTTGAATGGGCTTTATGATCGTTATCCCACACATCATTCTACCCAAACTTAATTTTTGGAAGTCATATTTTCTTCTGTTTATAGTTCATGGAGGTACCAGCTAAAAAAGAAAAAAAAAATTTCATAACACTCATTTGTCTGTGTCTTCGTTTCTGTTATACATTCTATAGATAAATTACAGTTTCGAGTAACAAGGTAGTCTTTCATTACGTCATCAATATCTGTCGATACGGCCTCACAAGTATATTTTCAAAATATCTTTGTATGAAATATTTTCATGTTGTTCTTGTTACTTTGTATTCATGTCCTTCCTTTGCTTTGTTTCTAAGATTGTAATGAGAGTTATAACACCAACAAAAGGGGAGATCCTTGAGCTGATGTCTTTATATATATATATATATATATATATATATATATATATATATATATATATATATATCGTCATGACACATTATTTTCGATATCATCCATAATTTATATACAGCTGTACGTTGCATGCAGGACTGATTCCTTATTCAATGACGCATAACCAAACAGAATGAAATTCTTGATTACTGGTACAAAATTCATAGATCTCGATTAATCCGTTGATACTGAGCAGCTTGTCACTCATCGTCCTCCGAATCGGTGTGGTATTCCTTGAAAGATACACCAATATCGTGAATTCTGATATCAACGCAAACAAGCCAATTTGTTGTTTTCCACGGGGGCGAACATGCCCAGCTCTAGTATTCCTGACAATGAGCGCATGTTATAGAGTAAAGAGTACGGAGTCCTAATTCTGTAATAAAATATCAATCATGAGATCATTGCCAATTAAGTAACAATCATCTCTGTACAGCTGATTACATTTATGACGTCATCTATTTTTGACACAGACTTTCAAGCAATCATTCATTTTTTGCTTCGTCACTTCTGACCTCATAATCGATCTTCCTGATAGTGTACCAAGTTCTGAAATCAATCTTAGCAATTACACTGCTGTCGATGCTGGCGCCTCGTCAGAAATTACATGATTACTGTCTCAATGGCGTTTTGTTAATATCGTTTTGTCTAGAACGATTGAGCACAAGACAATTAAAAGAATGGACTTTTTGCCACCTCCAAGGCGACAAAAGTCAATTAATTTTATATATATATACATAATTCTGATTTCACTTCGGTTTTGTTTGATCTGTTCGTTTGTTTGTTTGTTTGTTTTCAATACGGTTTTAAAAAAACCCATTATTAGTTTTTCAGTGAGTCAGTATATTCATTTACATGGTATTAAACAACAAAATATAATACAAAACAAAAGATAGCATTCACAATACGATAAGGAGCTTAGTGACAAAACAAAAACTACAATAACAAAGCCTGATTAAAGTAAAAGAAATCATACAAAACATACAATATCATCAATTTTGTTACATTAAATCATGTGGGTGGGTAGACCAGCAGGAAAAATATTTCTTTATCATCTTCAAACATAAAACGGAATAAAAGCTCATGTCATCCCCCCAAAAACAACATTTTGTGTGCAATAACGAATTTGTCACGGAAAGTGTTCTTAAGCAACAAAGGATTTCAGGGTGTTATGTTTCGGCAATCTTAACGTTCCAGATGAAAGAACCAGCACGTTATTTTAAAGGTGCCCGGGACCAGAAAAGAGGTGGGCTGCCACCCCTCCATCATGTACTATTGCTTTTGTTTCGTCTTTCGTGATATTATCAAAAGTAAAGTCAGCTGTGAAGGGAGTCATAGTGTGTGATATTATGCGCCATATCTTGACTAATGCTTATGACACAGTAGTATTTGGAGTATTTTGATTCTTTTTTCTGAAAGTTCACATACAGTTTAGGGAAAAAAAGTAGACAATCTATTCGCTGTACATTGTGAATTTGTTTTAAAAATAGCAAATACTTCACAAATATTCATGAATTTTGCCACAACTGCGCAAATATACAACGAAGTTGCACAATATTTCAAAAATGATGCAAAATATTTCCACAAATTTTCACAAGTATTTCACAATTTTGTGAATTAACGCACAATTGTCCATCGTGAAATTCGTGGCGAATTTTTCTGCATATTTTTTTCCACCAGCTTACTAGGCTTTCGCACCTGGCTTCACATTTCGTCAATAGACCGCTCGCTGGAGGTGGTGTGCTATACATTTCTCCCACAGGGGTGTCATTACGAAGTTCTTCCTGACGATATTTAGACAAATTCCAAAGCTGTAAAATCATCAAGAGGTAGACCTTATATTGATTTCTGTTCATAGATTTTCATAGTCCACTTTGCAGAAACTACAAGGGTGTATCATTTGTTATCACTGGATGAAATTCAAGTTCAGACTCTTGGTCTCTCACACATTAGATTTTATACCCACGCCACACACATCGAAACCTACACCCTTGGAGACTATGAGCTCCTTTGTGGAGACAATATGAGCTCCCTCGTGGAGACGTGGCACATACATATATATTTAATAATCTTGTTTATATTTTTCTAAGATTTATAATGTGTTTTTAATGTTAAGTGCTGTCTGGGGCAAATTATTTGTATATAGGGCCTCATTTTTCTCTCTTTTCTTTCTTTCTATAAAACAACAACAACAACCGTCTGTGTGTAGGTTGCCAGCCAGTTACTAATACATAGCCAGTTTGTATTCCTCCCTTTCAACTCTAGATATCAGGTTAACTACTAAAGAGAGAAGAAGATATACATGACTGTATAGGCCCTAAACATCTGACCGGTGGAAATTCGTTACATGACAGAGTTGACAAATTCGGACTTTTTTTTCGCGAAATAGAAGGCTCAGTAGAGGGCGACATTCGTATGGCACTTCGGATACAATCGTGGTGGAGTTTAGAACAGCAAGTAAATGCAAATCCACAAATGAATTGCAGTAACAAGTGATTTCCGCGCAGTGGTTCTTGTAGATATAAAATGCATCGGATTAGTATGTGCTCCATTGTGAATAGGGGCTGTAATAATTGTGCTTCCCCAGAGGCTTATTTATCTGCATATTGTTGAAATGTTTGTTTGTTCGTTTGTATGGTTGTTTGGTTGTTTGTTTGTTTGTTTGTTGGTGTTCTCCCTTTTTGCCCAAGAATCATAACTGGAAGATTTTCCTGTCAAGAGAGAGAGAGAAGGGAGGGGGCTGGAGGAGAGAATGATTAATGAGTTCAGGTGATACAGCATCCGTTTGTGATATACGTGTGTAACGTTAGCACTTGAGGATATGAAACCCAATATGCAGTACATTATGTAGCAGCAAAAGTAAATGTAATTGTCGAAGTCGTTGCAGAAGAAGCAGGAGCATAGTAGTGGAAATGGTAGTAGGAGTGATCGTGGTGGTGGTGGTGGTATATATTGATATTTCGTGTAACGGTATTTCGTTTGAAGGAATAATATGTACGCATAAAGTATCCATTTGTCAACGTCAATTCTAAAACAAAGTAATTTCATCTTTGCCAGCTTACTGTGCGCTTGTTATGTGACATGTCTTTCTTTTTGAGAACAAAAAAGGAACATGGTATCTTGCAGAGACAAAGCTCTATAGCTACTTTCCTAAAACTTCACCAACAATACCCTATACAATTGCAAAACCTTTCATAAATGATTTGCAAATGACCCTCGGGTTGAAAAGCCCTCTTTCTAATTTATCACTGTCAACACAATCGAGCAACTCAAAGAAAAAAAAAGAAAATACATATTTCCAGAAATGCACCACACCCCTTGTCCTTCGGGTCTTACAAAGAGGCACCCTGTGATGTTGGGACTTATCTCAGGGAACCATGGTAACGGTTCGTAACTATGACAACGACCGTGTCAGCGAAAGTGGAACTTGTGATGTACTTGTTCGCCAACTGCAGACTTTCCATCAATCCCAAGTCGCCTCGTTGTTTAAAGACTGCAAGTATAGGTATACACATCGTAATATCCGACACACCTAAAATGAAACTCCCCCAGTGTTAAAGGAGACATTATAGAGTAAGAATAGGCAAACCAACAGGACAGTGAAAATGCCACTGAAACCGGGCAAATGAAAAACAAACAATGAACTTCACTTGTTTCTACAAAGTGCAGAGAAGAATTACAGGCCTCTGTGCAAATTAGATAAAGGAACTGACTAAAATGGTCTCACAAGGTTTCGTCATCATTTTATATACATGAATGCACAAGATGAAGCTGTATCCTTTGCATGACAGTTCCCTAGTTTCGACCATTAATTTGCAATAAAGATAGTCAGACTTACTGAATAAATATACATAAAAAAGTTCATGAGGATTTCACATACGAAACAATCGCTTAAAGGTGGATATGAGCACCTTGCCTATACTATCTGCATACTGTGCATTTGCCTTGTCAATGGACATTGCTGTACGACAAAGCATGAATTTAAAAAAAAAAAATCCATACCAGTCCGGTCTCATTCGTTGTTTGCTATTATGAATGTTTTACTGTTCATTTTGCATGTGTCTTTTTTATCAGTTTTCTTATCTAAGTCAAGATGAAAATGAAACGGAGTTTGTCTTTAACAAACCCTCTGGTTTTGTTTTGTTAACGTTGTTGAATATCTTATTGGTATCTTAGCTGGGAGAAGAGGGTAATAAAGGGCGGATTCAGGACAGCGACGTACGAGTTATCGCTGGTCGGCATTTAATACAGAAAAAACAAGGAAAAGTAGAAATTACGCGGTGCGTAATATATGTCCCCGCCGGAAGTAGCATTTAGTAGCAAAATGTACAATATAGGTCAGAAGTCAAGGTCAAAGGTCAAAGAAGTCAAAGGTCAAAATTCTGTGTAGAAGTTTTGAAGCCCTCACCTAGTGCCATCACATAAAGCAAACGGAATCGAAATCGGGTTAGAAATGTCGAAGGAGTAGCATTTTGTAGCCAATGTACAATATAGGTCAAAAATCAAGGTCAAAGGTCAAAGAAGTCAAAGGTCAAAATTCTGTGTAGAAGTTTTGAAGCCCTCACCTAGTGCCATCACATAAAGCAAACGGAATCGAAACGGAACCTACTGCTTCACAGAACATTACCAGCAGTTATAATATTAATATTGATGGATTATCCTTCACTAAAGTATAAGATCTACTAAATTTGTAGGAATCACAATTGACTCGAGTTTAACTTGGAACGATCACATTCATAATATCCACACGTCTGTCTCAAGAACTGTAGGAATTTTATATCGACTGAAAAACTTTATTTCTCAAAATTCCCTGACTATTCTATATAATGCATTGATCTTACCACATATCACATACTGCAATATCGTTTGGGGAAACTGTGGCTCAACTAAAATTAATCCAATTCTTACCCTCCAAAAACGTGCTATACGTTTGATTACCAATTCCCGTTACTTATCCCCATCCAATCCCCTATTTCGTCAACTAAAAACATTGAAAATTGAGGATCTTCACACCTTTCAAACTGCTGTTTTTATGTATAAATATACATTTAATTGTCTTCAAAAAATTTTTGATGGCTTCTTCACTCCAAATTCCACCGTTCATTCATATCCAACACGTCAGTCGTCCCATTACCATCTCGAAAACCCCAGAATCATTTTAGCTCAAAAATCATTAAAACATAATGGACCAGATATTTGGAATTCTTTACCCCCTAATTTAAAACAATGTACGTCGTTGAACATTTTCAAACGAGAACTAAAAAACACCCTCATAATCCAGTATACTTCTGACACATAAATATTCATACCACCTGGTCAACAAACACCCTAAACAATGAGTTCACGGCCATAACTGAAGTAACATTCACCTCATCACACTGATACACAAAATAACACTCAACGTACAAACCAAGATTCATCCCAACACAATGCACACCGCACTGCACCGCACGTCCTTCGCACAATTACTTCCCACTCAGTGAGTGGCAAGATTTTCTTTATGTATCTCTTATACCTGGGGCCATCTTCCTCGTCAAGCTTAGCTTATGATGATGGTCCCCTGCATTTCATTTTTATCATTTCCTATTGCTTCCTTTCATATATGATATTCGTTCTTGAAAAAAAGAAAATGTATGTAAGATCCAAACGTTACGAATATTAGCTGTGTAAATGACTATGTAAGTATTTTGTTGATTTGTTGATTTGTATTGATTTTGAAATGCAGAAATAAAAACTGAACTGAACTGAACTGAACTGAAATCGGGTTAGAAATGGCGAAGGAGTAGCATTTGGTAGCAAAATGTACAATACAGGTCAAAAATCAAGGTCAGAGGTCAAAGAAATCAAAGGTCAAAATTCTGTGTAGAAGTTTTGAAGCCCTCACCTAGTGCCATCACTTAAAGCAAACGGAATTGAAATCGGGTTACAAATGGCGAAGGAGTAGCATTTTGTAGTAAGATGTATAATATAGGTAAAAAATCAAGGTCAAAGGTCAAAGAAGTCAAAGGTCAAAATTCTGTGTAGAAGTTTTGAAGCCCTCACCTAGTGCCATCACATAAAGCAAACGGAATCGAAATCGGGTTAGAAATGGCGAAGGAGTAGCATTTTGTAGCCAATGTACAATATAGAGGTCAAAAATCAAGGTCAAAGGTCAAAGAAGTCAAAGGTCAAAATTCTGTGTAGAAGTTTTGAAGCCCTCACCTAGTGCCATCACATAAAGCAAACGGAATCAAAATCGGGTTAGAAATGGCGGAGTAGCATTTTGAAGCAAAATGTACAATATAGGTCAAAGGTCAAGGTCAAAGGTCACAACTGAAATTCTGTGTAGAAGTTTCAAAGCTCCCATGTAGTGCTATCATATAAAGCAAACAGAATCAAAATCGGGTTAGAAATGGCAAAGGAGTAGCATTTTGAAGCAAACTGTACAATGTAGGTCAAAGGTCAAGGTCAAAGGTCACAACTGAAATTCTCTGTAGAAGTTTCAAAGCTCCCATGTAATGCTATCATATAAAGCAAACAGAATCAAAATTGGCTCATAAATGACAGAGAAGTAGCAAATTGAACATTTTGATCACACACGGACGCACAGACGGACGGACGGACGGACGGACACACAGACACACACACGTACGGAGCCCGTTTCATAGTCCCCTGCTCGAACTCGTTCGGCGGGGACAAAAACCCGCACACACACATCACAAAATGGACGCAGAATATGAACAAGTAAGTTAAACTGTTCCTAAAGCAAGTGTTAATGCAAATGCATTCTTTCGTGGAAAGCAGTGGGCCTATGTCTCTGGTCCCTGTGAATTATTAGCGCTGTGATATCTCAGATAATGTTTCCTGCACATACGCTTGACCAGAGAGAGATATAGATAGATAGATAGATAGATAGATAGATAGATAGATAGATAGATAGATAGATAGATAGATAGATAGAGTAAATGAGTGAGTGAGTGGGAAAGTTGGAGGGAGGGAAAGAGATATAATGCTTGCCGAAAATCTTCTATGGAATGATCAAACACTGTCCTGTTATGTATGTTTCCTGTTTGCGTGTTTGTCTGGAGAAAAATAAAATAAAATGTGATTCAGGAAAGAAATCTTATATGTACAGTCCATTAGTCGGCGTCACTCAATATGGCTTCCCACAGACATTATGCAAAATCCACATCCGGCCTACAGACACACACACACACACATACACACACACACACACATACACACACATACACACACACACACACACACACACACACATACACACACATTCACTTCTTTACCATGTATACAAAATTGACATAAAATTCTTTTTGAATCTCAGGAAAAGCTATCTTGATCAACTTAATCAAGCTAATCCATGTCTGTTTCATTATACAAACACTCGTGCTGCTGATCACCTTCTTTTTTTAACACAATTCTTTTTTTTGGGGGGGGGGCAGTGCATTCCTTATATACAAAAATCATGTAAAATTCTGTATAAATCTTAGAAATAAAAATAACTATCTTGATCAACTTGATCAAATTAATCAATACCTGCTTCATTACATAAACCGTTCCCTTGAGAATACAGCATTTCCCAAAACGTGCAGTAAACTAAAAACTAATAATTAAATCAACCCGAACGAAATTCATCATTTCTTTAAACCTATCATCCACCCCCCCCCCCCCATCTGATTTTGTTATACAAGACCAGGAGGTCTCTTCCCACCTCTCTGTACAAAAACAGAATAACCACATGTGCATATAACAATGTATAATGTATATTGTCAAAACAAACCATATTCCTGCTTCACCCTCCTAACCTACACACCCTTACCCTACAACTACCTCTTCCGTTTCTCTTGTTCAGCGTGTAGGCATTCTCTTTATTTTCATCTTTCCTTTCTTCCTTTAATTTTGTTTTTGTTCCATTCCTTTCAATCGTAACCCCCTAAGTTTAGGCATGTCATGTTGTTGTGTCTCTGTTGTTTGTTCTATTTTGTCTTGATTATTTTTGTGTATTAATGTATTTGTAATTGTAGTAAGTATTTTTGAAGAATTCTTGAGTGGTCCACAATCTACAAGCATTGCTTTTTAGTGGACCTCTCAGTTCTCTTCCCCCCCCCCTAAACATAACTTTGTATTAACCGGTATGTGTACATAATTCATCTTTATTGATTTGTTGAGTCGTTTATTTTTCGTACATTGTTATGTATATATGCTTATAATAGAATTCCCGATTTACTTTGTGTTATGTTTTGTTGGAAGAAAAATGAGAATGAAATAAATGGATTGAATTAAAAAGTTTTGCTTTAAAATTAAAATTAGTTCGGCTTACGAGAACTTTTGGATCTAATTCGTCTTATTCTGCTGTGTTTTGTTTTAGCTGCAATACATCCAGTAACTGAATATAAATGGCGTTTTTCAGCGTAATGATTTCAATGCTTGAGTCTCGTGTACTTATTGGTTTATGTAACAATATTTTCTGCCTTGTATTATAAGTATGAAGAGATAGGTTTCACTTAAACATATTCTCAAATATACTAGGAACATTACCAATATGAATACTGAAGTATTAGATATAATCAATTCCTGAAGTGGAAGAATTGTATTTTCTTGAATCAATGGGAGTGTTGAAGCATCACGGACAGAGTGCGTTATAATTCGAATAGCTCGTTTCTGAAGCGTTTCAAGTTCACATAAATGCAACCAGTATTAATTACCCCATACAACATTACAGTAAATGACAAATGCTGTAATATTGTAGAATTGTAAAGTAATCTTAAAATATTTTGAGGAAGTGTATATTTCATTCTGGACAATGCCCCGATACTTCTTGAAATCTTCAATGATACATGTTTGATATTGGCATTCCAGTCAAGGAATTCATTTATTGTAACACCAAGAACGAAGAAATTGAATTGTCTTCACAGACTGGAGAATCATATTATCTATAAAAATGAGATCAGTTTTCGTAGGAACTTTTCTCTTCCTTTCATGAAATATTATATACTTTTATTTTTCTTGATTAAGAAATAACTTATTACTTCGAAACCACGAACTTGATTTCTTCATCTCTTCATTTGCTAAAGAAATCAATACCGAGAGTTTTTTAATGTGATAAACTGACCACTGTGTCATCAGCAAATAAAGAACATCGAAACATATCAGAGTTGTAAATAATATCTTTGATGTGAACTAAAAACAATAGGGGCCCCAGCACAGAACCTTGTGGGACACCACATGATAATTCAATGAAATTGGATTCTACACCATCGACCACCACATACTGCTTTCTGCCTAATAAGTATGATGCAAACCAAACTAAAGCTGCAGCTCTAATTCCATAATATATTACTTTGTCTTTTCTTTCTTGCTTTCTTTCTTGCTTTCTTTCTTTTCTCGCGTCATATTTCTCGTGCATACAAAGGCTGGATGAATAGTTTCTTGAATGAAAGAAATATATAATATACCTTAATCATCATGTAATATTTGTACAAAGTCATGTACACACACACACACATATAATTCACGTATATATTGCCACTGGTGTAATATAGCGTATATCTAGCAGTGTATTCGTAACAAGATTTGTAATAGGTCGACATGATATTCACTGAATTCATCTTAGTTTACGGTAGTGAACTATAGATGTACTTTTTAATCTTGCAGATGAAATCCACCTAACCTCTTCAAACCAATGTCATAGATACACTTTATTTTACTAAAAACAAATATTGCATGTTCTTTCATGGACTATTAATTATAGCCAATCTACACTCCGGCGCATGATTAGTCATTATACATTACGCAATTTCGCCGAGGCCGAAGACTAAGGTGGAAGAAAACTGCACTTTATAATGGGCTAATTATGCAAAAATGACGCATACATTCAATATCATGAATTGTACTATTTATATACTACATTATTTCCTATGAATATATGATAGTGCGTCTATATCTTTTATGCGTGCATGTCTTCTCGCATTCTTCTTCTTCTTTTGCGTGACCAACTGTGCATTGTTGTTTTGCCACCATTATTATGGTGTATTTCCCGTTACACACAGCCCAGTTAAAAGTGTCTGTACCGTAATGCAACAACACTGATATCTCATTTTAAGTTTGCATTTCCTCTTCACTATTCAAAAAAAAAATGTCTACAGTATGCTTTTGTATCCTGCGTCGTACTGGCATATTCTCTTTCGAGTGATCCACGTCTTATAAAAAGCTCCTATTTTTAGTAGATCACTCTTTCATAGGTGTATTTACTTTTTTTTTAAATCATATTCGATCGTACACAATAATGCACTTTGTCTTTTACGTACTTTTTTTTTGGCAAAATAATTTGTCAAATATATACTTTGTATTATGTATTACCTATTGTTGGATGGAAAGAATGGTAACTGAATTGAATCGAAACTGATATAAAATAACATAAGATGACGGTACGTTTGGTAGGCAATTTTAGGATGTATATTATCTCAAAGCATTTCGATTCTAACAAACCCTCTCCTTTTCTTATTTTTTTTCTACCATAACCGTTGAATTCAGGCCTTCCTTGTAATGGAGAGCGTTGTCAACTTTTATGAGGCGAATTCGGTCACAAATGTAATTTTCCAGATGAAGTATACAAATGATGTTATAACACACAACCTCGAATGTAAAATATTTTTGTTTGCTCGTTCAATATTTTGTAGGCGTTTCTTTCAATAATGTTAGGTAGGGCCTATTCACTTCTTGAAGACCATCCCACGGGATTCCTATTACTGGTGAAAAGCATGCACTTGTGCCTATAACATAAAAGGGTACCTTTTTAGTTGTTATAATGTCTTCCCCTCTTCACGAAAAGTCGCTTACATCGGAAAATAGGTCATTAAGGTTGACCTCCTTTTGTTGATGGATGATCTCCTCCGCCACTCTATCCTAGTTTTCAGAGGTTTTCAGCGCCCTTTAGCACTTATTTAGTAACAAATTCATCGAGACAAGATGCACGTTTTTTTTATTTCGCGTTCAGCATCACAATAAAGTAGAACGACCGAAACTGATGCCCTCAAGTGAAGGGTTGAGGCTCGATCGTACGAAGAAGTGGCTCACATCGGAAAATAGGTAACAAAGTTGTTTGTCTGTCTCTCTTTCTTTCTGCATGACAGCGACTTGGTGTAGGGATTTGTTTAGGGTTTTTGTTTCGGATTAGTTAGGTTAGTTATAGGTCTTTTTGTCTTAGTTTCTTCGTTTCTTCCACTTTTTATGTAAATCACGCAATCGATCATATCATTTCTTGTATTACGTGTGGGGGGAATGCACCCTACAAGCCCAGCTTTTTAGCATTCCTCCCCATTTCCAACATTTCCGTATACTTGCAATTTTTGTAAACTTATCCTTTATTTTGTATTGATGAAATCTATGTATTCAATTTCTGTAATATATCTATATGTTTCTGTTGGAAATGAAAAAAAAATGAATGAATGAATGAATGAACGAACGAACGAACGATTGAATGAATGAATGAATGAATGAATGAATGAATGAATGAATGAATGAATGAATGAATGAATGAATGAATGAATAAATGAATGAATGAATGAAGAGGGGGAAGGGGGTGGATGCAAAATGCAGTAGACCTATACAGACACGAACATTCCTCATATTCCTCACCCCTCATTCCTACACACACGTATACAATGTAACACACCTTGCGGAAAAGAAGTAGACATTTACAAGGCAAGCTCTTGGGAACTAAATGCAAACTCATTAGTAACGCAATCTTATACATTTGCCATGATTTTGTTCTATTCTCTTGTTCATTCCTCCACCAATGTTCGTTTCATATATGTCTATGTTAGCTCATACATAATCGCGTTGGGCAATTATCAAAGCACATACATTTTCTCGCCGTACGTTTCATATTTTTGACCGGTTTGTTGTTTTTTCTTCTACTTCAGCGTATTGGGCCTACATCCACGACTTGAGATTGGTAGTTGGAAAATGTTGTTGCCACATACAATGAACCGCAGACTTGCAATTTACTCATTTTCCTGAATACTTTTTAAAAGTTAACACTGTCATGATTTTTCTCAATTATCTACCTCGTCTTTAACTCTAGTGACTAAACTACTCATCATGTGTTAATGATCCATGTCTTGTCCTGCACCATGGCGTGGCTCTATAGGTGAATTTGGCTATCAATGCGACAGGCGCTATATCAGCTCTCTCCCATTTACGGACACACAAACAAACAAACAAACACGCACACACGCACACACACACACACACACACACACACACACACACACACACACACACACACACACACACACACACACACACACACACACAATGCTATTTAAAGGACATTACCACTACAAAATTGTTGCTGTCATTATAGTCTGGTAGGAATGGGGGGTCCCCATGCACCCCCCGAACACATTTTTTTAACTTACTTTTTTGTAACCCTTAGGGTGTCTAGTTAATGATTTTTTTTGTTCCCAAGAAAAAATCGTGTCCCATGGGGGTTATTGGCGGCCATCTTGGCAGCCATCTTGGATTTTCAGGGAAAATCATTATCTTCCATAACTTTTGAACTACACAGCATAAAATTATAAATAAAGCATTTCTTCAGGGTAAACGTGACACAAGGAATCGATTGCAATGGTTATTTACGTGATTAAAGCAAGTCTGAAACAAGAAAAGCCTAAGAATATGCAAATTTCGGTGTCATTTTCACCGAAAAATACCTAAATAGTTTAACTTTTGAATTACACAACATACAGGGACGAATAAAACAGTAATTCAGAGTTAATATGGCATGAGGAATCGTTTGAGAGAGTTATTTACATGATTAAAGCAAGTTACATACAAGAAAAGTCCAAACATGGGAGGAAAACCAGTGTCGTTTACTCTATAAATATTCCCAAGTAGTCTATATACATACATACATGACAATCTCATATCTCCTAAGAGTAAACTAACCTCTTTTTCTTAACAGTCTGGTAGGAATGGGGGGTGGGGGGTCCCATGCACCCTCCTTTTTGTATCCCTTAGGGTGTCTATTTGATTCTTTTTGTCTCCAAGTGAAAATCGTGTCACATGGGGGGGGGGGGGGGTCATTGGCAGCCATCTTGGATTTGCGAGGAAAATCATTAATTTCTATAACTTTTGAAGTTTCCAACATACAAGGACAAATAAATAATTTCTCCAGGGTAAATTTGGCATGAGGAATCGATTGACATTGTTATTTACATGATTAAAACAATTATGATACATGAAAAATCCAAACATGCGAATAAAAAAACAGTGTTGTTTGCTCTGCCCAAATAGTCCATATACATACATGACAATTATATACCTCATATGATTGACTAACCACTAAAGTCTAGGAATGGGGGATCCTCATGCACCCTAAATTTTTGTATCCCTTCAAGGTGTCTATTAGATGATGATTTTTTTTTTGTTTCCAAGTAATAATCGTGTCGGGGGGGGGGGGGGGGGGGGGGGGGGGGGGGGGGGGGGGGGGGGGGGGGGGGGGGGGGGGGGGGGGGGGGGGGGGGGGGGGGGGGGTGGGGGGGGAGTCATTGGCGGCCATTTTTTATTTGAGAGGAAAATCAGTAAATCACACATTGAAAGTGTGAGATAAGGTTGCCTCTGCCAGGTGGGAGCAAGGAGAAATCCACCTTGGATTTGGTCATCAGTTGCTCGCCCTCTCCCACCATCTGTTTCAGCATGATGCTGCGAACGCCATTATGATAGACTTCTCCCGGACCTCGCTATACATTTTAGGCATGTGAATGCTTCCATGTCATCTGTCACCTCTGGCTCCACAGACCACCCATCACCAAGATTTGTGAGGAAAAAACACTCAACTTGGCATATTGTATAGTCATATTCTAATATTTTAGTAGTGTTTATTATGATATAATACTGAGCAACTTATTAGATTTCAGTAAAATACTTCTGAAATCACGAAATCAAACAACTCTCACCTGAATGCTATGTGGTATATGGGGTGGCTTTTGTTGATTCTTTAGGGGTCCAACTTTTCCCAACCCATTAAGGCACTTTAATTGTTACATCTTCCCCGGTAGTCCAGGTATTTTGGTATACAGTATATGAGCTCCCGTTGATTCTATATAAATGCAAGTTAATTGACATTGACAACCTGGCAATACGTGACAGTCCGTTTATTAAGAAAGATACTACATTGTAGAATGGATTAAGCAAGGACCAAGGGGATCAAGGAAATGTGTGTCTGGATCCCTCACCAAAGCTACCTTGTACCTAAGTTTAGCAGCGCACTTGAGGTAAAGCACGACCCTGGTGTCCGTCTTCTTATACTGGTTAGACAGTCACTCATGGATATCGCGCCATTGTCTCTTGGAACATATCATTGTGTAAACAAAAGGAATGTAACAGAAATCACATTCTCTGAAGCTTAAGTGATTCCTGTTACATTCTTTTTGTTCACCTAATTACTCATCCCAGGAGACAATAAGCTCTATCCATGAGCTGCCGTCTAACCAGGAGAAGGACACCAGGGTAGCGCTCTACCTCGAGTATTCCACTATTAAGCTTGGGTACAAAGCAGCTGTGGTAAGGACACCAGACACAGACATTTTCTTGATCTTCTTGCGCCATGCTCACTCCGTCACCCTCACTATCCTCCTTTATAAATGGACTGTCGAGCATTGCCAGATTGTGAATGTTGTTGAACTGGCATACTGAATCAAAGGGAGCGGGCTACTGTACCACAATACTTGGACGACATGTGCTTACAGGGGAAGATGTAACAAGTGCCTTCAAGAGTAGGGGCAAAGTCGGACCCCTAAAGAATCTACAAAGCCACCCCATGTACCATACAGCATTCAGGAGAGAGTAGTATGACATTATAATCTCTGCAATATTTTACTGAAATGTGGTAAATTGTTCAATATTACATTATAATGAACACTGCAGAAATCTTACAACATGACTTTGAAATGTGCCAATGTTTTTTCGTCCTCCACTTAAACCTTGGAGATGGGTGGTCTGTAGAGCCAATAAGAGGTGACAGAAGACATTGGAGCATTCACATGCCTAATGTATGATCATAAGAGGTGGAGAAGTCTATTTACAGCAGCATCATCCAAAGCAGATGATGGGAGAGGGCGAACAAATGACGACAAACTCCAATGTGGATTTCTTCATGCTCATATACACCTTGCAGAGACAACCTTATCCCACACATTAAATGTGTGACCCATCGCCTTGCCATCTTAAAGAGAGCTGACCAACCATTCTTCTGGTGCTCTGTATATGACTCCTTTGATTCTGGACAAGGATGGCAGAAAGTAGCCTTTGTTATGATGGAGCCAGTGTGGTCAAGTGGCCCTATCTTTCCGACTTCCCTCAATGACTTGCTTCAGAAAATTACTGAGGAAATGAAGGAGGATGAAGAAGAGGACCCAGACATTGATTACAATGATCGTTTTGATGATGACTACCGGTATAGAAATTAAAGAAGTGTGAAATGAAAACCTGATATATCGCATAACCGCTTCTGTGGTTTGTACAGTCACACAGGGTGAGCATTCAGAATACTTTTTAAGAAAAGTGAAGTCATATTGTGTTACTTTATATTTTTTCAATATACGTTAATTCCATACTTCATGAAAAGCATATACACATGTCACAAACGTTGAAATATATAGATGATGACTGGCGGCGGAGGGAACATACCCAATGTTCCACCCGAAGGGTTTGAAATGCTATTGAGGGAGGTTATAAGTGCGCTGCGGTCCATCACGTGGAAATGTTTTCCCATGGGAGAACATTACAAGAATGTTCGCCCGTGGGCCAACATAACGAATGTATACTTCCATCACGTGACTGTGTTCAGCCAATCACTAATCGGTATGTGACTAACCCTTTCAAAATATCATTATGTCTTTTGATAATAGCTTGAATATTGCGTCTTATATCAGACAACTTTTAACAGAATTCGAAAGGAAACTTAATTCCAATCAATGTGAACTTGAATTGAATGCATACAGGATGTAAGCACAAAAGCGATTCACATGCAAATATTTCTAAATTAAAGTAGCAGCAATCCACATTGATATACGGTCCCTATTCACAGGCTAGATTTCCGGCTGTCAAATGAAATGTTTCTCTTTTTGTTTTCGGACAATAAACTTTAAACAAATACATTTGAATGAACTGCTTTTTTAACTTGAGAATAAATGAAACCATTTTGGCATCTAAATTTTTGAAATCGGCTCGACATTTTGACACAGTGATTGTTTCCTTGAATATATCCCAACTCAAACTCGTTTTAAATATAAAATGAAACGAAATTGAACGCGCACAAAGAGTATCAAATTTAAGTTCCAGTTTTATCTTTGTCCATTAGTCACTTTTAAGTGTTGTGATCAACATTATTATCATGTGTCACCTCTTTTTAAGGGTATTTGCATATAAATTACCACCGTGCTTACATTCTTATTCTATTTCACCAAGTGAGGGGTGACAATGCTTGAAATTAATTTTCTCTTCAGATTCTATTTAATGTTTTTGATACAAAACAAAAAAGGCCTATTTGGGCAATGATCTAAAGACAGAGTTGTTAGTCACTTTTGTGAGGTATGCAATTTGTCATGTATGTAGCATGAAATATTTGGGCCATTTCCAGAGCAACAGCACTTAATTTTTCAGTTTTGGGACATTTCTTGTGTCAAATTTGCTTTCATTATGTAAATGACAATCTCAATTGATTCCTCATGCTGTGTTTCGTCTGAAGAAATGTTTTATTTGTCCCTGTATGTTGTGTATAGTTCAAAAGTTGAACTATTTGGGTACTTTTCAGTGTAACCGATACAGAATTTATCATATTTGGGACTTTTCTTGTATCAAGCATTTTTTAATCATGTAAATGACCATCTCAATCGATTTCTCATGTCACATATACCCTGAAAAAATGTTTTATTTTTCCTTGTATGTTGGAAACTTCAAAAGTTATAGAAACTAATGATTTTCCTCGCAAATCCAAGATGGCTGCCAATGACCCCCATGTGACACGATTTTCACTTGGAGACAAAAAAAAAATCAAATAGACACCCTAAGGGATACAAAAATGAGGGTGCACGGGACCCCCCCCCCCTTTCCTACCAGACTGTTAAGAAAAAGAGGTAAGTTTACTCTTAGGAGGTACGAGATTGTCATGTATATATGTATATAGACTACTTGGGAATATTTCTAGAGTAAACGACACTGGTTTTCCTCGCATGTTTGGACTTTTCTTGTATGTAACTTGCTTTAATCATGTAAATAACTCTCTCAAACGATTCCTCATGCCGTATTAACTCTGAATTACTGTTTTATTTGTCCCTGTATGTTGTGTAATTCAAAAGTTAAACTATTTGGATAGTTTTCGGTGAAAATGACACCGAAATTTGCATGTTTTTAGGCTTTTCTTGTTTCAGACTTGCTTTAATCATGTAAATAACCATTGCAATCGATTCCTTGTGTCATGTTTACCCTGCAGAAATGCTTTATTTATAATTCTATGCTGTGTAGTTCAAAAGTTATGGAAGATAATGATTTTCCCTGAAAATCCAAGATGGCTGCCAAGATGGCCGCCAATGACCCCCATGGGACACGATTTTTTCTTGGGAACAAAAAAATTCATTAATTAGACACCCTAAGGGTTACAAAAAAGTAAGTTAAAAAAATGTGTTCGGGGGGTCCATGGGGACCCCCCATTCCTACCAGACTATTAGTTTCGTGACGCCCATGCTGTATGAGTCTGAAACACAGAACTCTTACACATAGAAGAATCACTCGCCACCCGTTTTGTCGCCGTCGCTCGACTCATTGTCACGTGACGTCCGCCATTTTGCTTAGCGGAACTTTTTTGCATGCAAATCCCAGCAGACGCTATCCACATACAGTGACTGCATGTTGTACCGTGTTTTTCTGACGTTCCGAGACCCTGAGCGAGGCATTAAAATGCCATATTGTGCGGCTGTAAACTGCACAAATCACTTGACAAAAGGATTTGGAAACAGGTAAGTTTGACACCAAGCCATGATGAGAATAACAAGTAAATGAATCCCCCAAGTAACGTTACAATTAGGCGGATCGGTCATATGTTGGCTTTCTTGTGAGCGCAGTAGCAAAGGTAGTCCCAGACACTGGATTTTGTGTTTGCCGTCGACATATCTGTTTACCACCAACTACTATGCAAAATAAAAAAAGATCAAGTAGGCCTAATTTAGGCCCTGGGGCTATATTACACTCTGTACGTTGTGTGTTGGGGCAAACAGCTTTGTACATGAAAAAAGTGTAAATTTATGTAAATTTGAGCTTAGGTGTAAACTTAACACGTAGATTTATTCTTGTCTAGCTAGTTTAGAGTCACAGTACCAGTGGTGGGCCAGTGTCAGTGTCAGTGACAATACTATATACAGTCGTTTAGATACTAGATTGTCTAGACTGACTGTGTACTCTAGTATTAAAGTAACCCCGGGACATTGCTTTCGCAATATGCAATATTTGTCATACATGTATTTTCGAGACTTGTCTTGCCTACATATTGTTGCCACGTTAACATTTCGTACTATACCATATAGTATGTTTTCACACTCATAAGGATTTCATTTTAAATTGTGCTTGAAGCGAACAAGTGCAAGTGAAATCTTGGATTATACAGTATTGCCTTTGATTTTTTTTTAAATATTCTTGCCAGTGTCCATTATTCATGGTTTTATATTGCTGCCATATTGTATTCCAAGTGATTGTACATGCATTTGCTTTCATGATATACAATACATGTAGTTGTCTTATTTGTGACACTTGTTTTGCCTACATGTACATACTTTGAGATACAGTGTAGTATGTTTTCACACTCTTTAGATTTCACTTTGAATTTCGTTTGAAGCAAACGGGTGCGTGTGAAATCTTGCATTATACAGATGTTCATGTATTGCCTTTAGTTGATATTGTTATGCCAAGAATGCATTTGATATTCTTGCCCGACAGTGTTCATTGTTTATGGATTTTATGTTGTTGCTATGTTACATGATAGTTGATTATACAGGCATTTGCTTTCGTGATATACAACAATCTTTAAAGGAGTTCATGCTTGTAATGTGTGTGTGTGTGAGTGTGTCAATAAATATATATAATATATATAATATATATATATATATATATACATTATATACATATATATATATGCATAGATAATTATATATATATATATATATATATATACATTATATACATATATATATGCATAGATAATTATATATATATATATATATATACATATATATATATGCATACATATATATATATATATATATATATATATTGATTGATTGATTGAGTACCAGGTAGTCTACATGTTGGTGCAGCAATATCATGATATCGAAAGTAAAACAGAAACCAATTTCATGCCGATCACCAACAACCCACTTACAGCACACAAATATTTGAGCGATTCGCTCTTTCTCAAGTGTTGTTGCAAATCGCCCAAAAATTGGTGTGGTGAAATAAATTGTCGGTGATCAGCATGAACTCGAGTTCTGTTTTATTTCATGTATACAGATATACAGTGTATATATGCCTATAGGCATATTGCTTCCTATACCAATATGTGCAATAGTGGTAACTACATTGTACTATGTTACACACTACTAATGATAATGATAACAGCAGGAATATAGATAATTAAGGTGATGTTGTCTTCCAAATTTCTAATATGTTGAACGAGTGTCAGATGGGGAAGATGTATTACATGATCATATCCACAAATCATTGATTTTTACAACTGGACTGACTGGAAATTTGATTTGACCTGTTTAATGGGAGAAAAATCAAAAGCACGAACACACATCTTCTTACAATATCATTGGAGGGGGAAAATGCAAGACATAGGGTTGAGAGGGGTATCACAAAAATGGCAGGACACAGACAAGGACAGGCGCGCGTCTTAGATTATTTTATACCAAAGCAGATCACGTCTCCGAAGTCAAATAGATCTATCCGAAAGGGGAAAAAACACCTGTTTCAATACAGACAACTTTCAGGGAAGAGTGTGAAATAAATAACATAAATGAGTACATGAATCTGTGGTCAACGCTGGATTGAGAAGTACCAGTTTGACAGTTTACAAGTTCAAGTAAATATCAAGGGCTGTAGCGGCTGTCATACTGTCCGATCAGTGAGTTGACCGTACCGTACTCGCGAGGAGCTGCGGAGGTACCGCTAAGCAACATGGCGGCGTGTGCACTGAGGCGTCACATCCGGGGTGCGCGGTGGCGACACCGAGCTCAGCGGGTTGTGAATGGGTGTGATTCTTCTATGTGTAAGAGTTCTGTGGTCTGAAAGTGCACGGTTACAAAATGGCAATTTGTCAAACTCGTGGCGATGCCTTGGACTGCATGGAACTTGCGTCGGTCAGGTAACACTGCATTCATAGCGTGAGAAACCACGTGATAGACACTTAAGGAGACTTCATAAAGCTCCCAAGTCAACTGCATTGTACTATGGCTATGCATTAATTTTCAAAGAAAAAAAATCTTGGTAACCATGACAACAAACGACGTAGAGAACAATCAATAGTATCCTTATCACCAAAGGGCGTTGTTCGGATCACGCAAACTTTTAGGATCATGAGGTCAAAAGTTGTTTGTAATAAGTAAATAAATATCATGTTCTGTAATACGCGGTGGAAATAGCTTGAACTGCTAATTGAAGTTATGTTTGCTTGTTTGTTTGTATGTTTGTTCGTTTGGTTTTAAAGGGACGCAGTCCTCACGAAATTTAAAAAAATATGTTGTTGTTGGTACCTCCAATGAACTACTTTCATCAAAAACAAACTTTCAAATCACCAAATAAGCTCGTACATTTCGGTTAAAAAAGTGTGACTCTGCAAATGAGCAAGTCTTGGCGGAGAGTCATACGTCATCGATGCACAACTCTTTCCAGCGGTGTTCTGCTCGTCATCCCTAGTTATTCATAAATACATGTTTACTATTTATTTTTATATTAATTGTATATATAAATAAGCTTGAAATATTTTGTTTGAAATAATAAAACCACATATTGTCACATTTTATGAAAAAATCAGATATGAGCATTTTGAACACTTAAATTGGTTTTCTGAGGCACGGCTGTCAACTTGAGAATAGGGCATCAATGACGTTGCACCTTTTGGCAGGCTCTTACACGATCGCTTGCAGGAATTATTTTTTAAAAATCGCGTACGGAGACAATTTTTGATGTCCACGCGTATAAATTGGTGAAAGGTTATATTTTTTACTCTTCTTAATTATCAGTACAGTGAAAATCTCAGGACTGCTTCCCTTTAAAGAGTTAATCCTGTTGATACGTTTTCAAAGCTTTGAGGTATAAAATCATAATTTTAATGTGAGAATCTAAGGGAAAAACAAGGGCTATTGTGCCTCTGACATGTTTTCGCCACGAGGTTCTGATGCCATTATCGAACAATGACGTATTCATTACTCTGCCGTATTATGCTTACTCTTGTTTGCAGGAGATTGCTTTTGCTTGTTACCCTTGTGACAGTGATGAAGATTAGAGACCCCTACATGGTTCGCCTTGTAAATCCTTCTTCTCTGCCACGGCATGTAGGGTACTAAAATTCTCCGTCTTATCACTCCACGAGTAAACGTGCTTTTAACCTTTTTTTTCTTCTTTTCTTTCTGTTTTTCTTGATGCTTTTACGAAACTCGTTATATTTGTAGTAATATTCTGTAATAATCTTTCTATGCTCCTGCTGACATATTATCATTTCCTATACATCCCCTGGAGTTATCTCCGAATAGGGCCTACAGTAATCTGGTCATGTTATGATAGTTGCAAATTGCTACTGCTGTTCTGCGTAATAATCTTGATTGCAAATATATATATGTTATCATTAAAGAAAAAGCGCTAGGTGCATCGCATGTCAGAAAACGCCTATTTCAAGGATATTTTCAACTATTATGTTGTCATCTGAATGATGTGTCAGTGACTTCAACGCTTGTTCCTTAGATATTTCTAGCCCTTTTCTTGCTGAGCCCCCTCCTTCCACCTCCCCCATTTTCCCTCACCTTCCATCTCCCTTTCCCCTCTAAATCTTAGCAGAAATTTCCCCTCTGATAAGCATTATTGATATCATTGAGAGACATCAACAGCAAGGAGTTAAAATGCCCACATCCCCTCTTTCTTTTTTTTAATGGAGCAATTAATGTGTTATTCTAAAAACATCAGGATTATTTCCAAGTTAAAGTCTTTCCTCCCTCATTCAACGTATATTCTATGTCTCTGTATATGTTAACGGGCCGTTAACGATCGCCCCGACACTGTACAGGCACGCTAACCTGGAAACATTGAACTGCACATTACATGAATGAGACCATTCTGAAGCAAATAATTTTCACACAACAATAGATATGTAAATGTACTCTTAAATGAATCCCACAAGGATTGGAACAATCATCCCCCAGCACTCCCACTGATTCCCATTGATCAGTTACTAGCCACCCCCTTTAAACACAACTATATGGGAATCTATATGGGCATCTACACAATACATTTTGGTGAAAATCTGATCAGCCAGTGTTGAGTTATTGGAAGATTAACCTTATTTTATGTCCTGTATGACCCATACGACCAAAGACTTCATGACCCCCAAATTTAATCGTTTCTGTCTTACTTCATTATGAACACACCTTGCAAGTTTGGTGAAAATCAGATCATCCGTTCTTGAGTTATTGGGATATCAAGCTTATATTAAATCCTTATGACCCTATGACCTTTGACCTTTAACCTCACGACTCTAAAATTCAATCGTTTCTTTCTGACTTCAACATGAATACATCCTACAAGTTTGGTGAAAATCCGATTATGCGTTTTTCAGTTATTTGAAGATTAAACTTATTTCATGTTCTTTATGACCCCAACTACTTTTGACTTTTGACCTCATGACCCCCAAATTCAAACGTTTCTTTCTATATAACCTCATCATGACAGACACATTTTGTGAAAATTCGTTCGTCCGTTTAATTATCTTGTACAGACAGACAAACAAACATACGGAACCGAAAACAACCTCCGCCGGCCCTATATTTCACCTACTTTGTGAAGATAGTCATTTGAGACAAACTTGTACACTTCGAAGGTGAAGGGTAAATCGAATATCGTAACGACAGTTATGCGTTTTATGGTTACGTGGTCACGTGGACTGCCTTCTGTATTTCATAGGTTCGACTTTGTGCTGGATGCACATTTTTGTTCATTTTGTTTAAGTAACAATACAGGATATGGGCAAAGCACAAAATAATTCTTTGTAGAGGAAGACATAAATAATTTAGTTTTCCCAACTTTCATCATCCCGTGACTGTTATATTATTTGGAATAAAGTCATAAAACATTACAGTCAAGTTGACACACGCCACTTGTATGGACACCTTTAAAATGAGAGATCCTCAGTGCAAGACTCTTGGACAAGACAAGACATGAGGAAATTAGGCAGAGGCTTCATCATCCATCAAATGCGATGCAGCATACTAACGCTGATTGAAATGGTTCCTCGGAAACAGTCCGCATTGTGCCTTCAAGTCATGCACTCCCCATCCAAGCCTATCAACACAAAGTGACTTTCTCAAACGTTAAATGTTATAGAAGAAGACTATATCAGGACGCCCACCAGCCTGCTGGAAAGACAAAAGTATAACTCGTGCGTACCCCTGAAAGAGGCTAACCATCAAGCCCAAGGAAGACCAAACTGGAGAAGGGAAACTCAGTGGAGATCAACAAGGGGATAGACTGTCCTGTACATGCAATTAAGTCAAGGTGACTTCTTCAAACTCGCCTCGGCACCTAACGGTTCAGGGCGAGATGGTGTGAAGGTAGCCCATAAGGTAACTCTTCAAAAGTTCCCTTCTATCGTCTACTCCACGTGAAGAGTTTGAAAATAAAAACAATCTCCGAACTCATAAGAGTGTCCCTACACCAAGGATCCTTGATGGAATTACCACGTGATCCTTGCGTGCCGACTCTTCGCGTCAACTGCGTCCGGTTCAACAAGGACGCACGGCACGCTGTTCCTATGTAGCTCGGACGTGCCAGCGAGGGTCACAGGTGGGTGCGATGCATTTCACCCATCACCTCCTGTAATGGGGTAGATTTTACTGCAGAAATGATCATCTTAATGACAACATTAAATTGTCACCTTTGAGTTCCACTGTATATCCCTCTTATTAATTGAGATTTCCCATGGGAGATGGAAGTTGCTGAATTTATTTCCGTACAAAGTGAGGAAGAAATTTATATAAATTTGCCAATTTACTTCTTTGACAGGGAAACGGGGAGGTATGAAAATTAATGTGCTGCCAATTTAGGAATCAATCATCTGTAAAACGAGAAATGTTCGCGTGCATTTTAATTTAACGAATTTCGCGAGAGCCACGATTTGCGAAATTGAAATGCACGCGAAAGTTATTTTCTGTAAACTATTCAAGTATGCACTGAGGAGGCCGTCGGATCCACTTCGGGAAAATTTCATATTGCGAAAATATCTTGCTGTGCGGTATTTCGCAAGTACAATGCTTAGGAAAATTTTGAAACCAAACCATACTAATAGGCTACTTCTACTACTACTACTACTACTACTACTACTACTTCTACCACTTCTACTACTACTACTTCTACTACTATTACTACTACTACTACTGCGTAGGCCTACTAGAACTGTACTATAGGTGCCGTCACACTGTCACGAATTTGACTCAAGATGGCTATACAATATTGTACGAGTATAGAATGTTCAATCTCGTGGGAAGTTGGCCCCAAACGGGCTCAAAAAGGCCATCAACAGCCGAAGAAAGTACGATGCTTATACAGAATGTCACACAATGACACCCGAACTATACAGGAAGGCTGCATGAATTAAGATGTGAATCTGAAGTACACATAAAAGGCAAAACGAAGATTTTGCCACCGCTCATTGCACGAAACTGCTGTTCGGACCGGAGAAAAAACTCCACCCGTGGTTTTATCAAGCCCTCCGGTATGACACGTTTATATAAAACGATCAGAGCGAATTCGATTTTTTTTTTTTTAGGGTTGTGTCCATATTTTGCTAAATTTCGGGACAGTGCAACGCCTGCATCAATCATTGATGAATATTGTTACAATTCTACTTGTGAGGCATATAAAGCGACACTTTATACCTCACGCCTAAAATCATGACTATTAGAATCATGCTTAACGATTTACAAAACATTCTGTTACAATGAAATATTATCCTCGATGTTCAAGTTCACTTTTGTATTTGCAAAAAGAACGATCAAACAAACAGAAAAGTTGATGTTGCATTCTTATCTCACATGAACTCAGAAACCTGTCAAATTTTGAAGTTTAGTCTAATCGCGAAACAACATTATCAGTCTAAACGGGACAATGTCTACATGCATGGCATTGATCATTTTAGGATCATACACTGACACTGATGATGTTATTTGTCCGTTTTTGTTGAAGGCTTTGACTGTGACTCATGTGTTGTTCGTATGTTATGAATGTCACATAAAATCTCTTAGTCCCCCTTTCTTATCCACCCGGATCTGTTGTGCTTTGGTGTATCGCACCAGTGTATCACAGCGCCCTTTTCGTTCCCCAGTGAACTTGACTTGCCACAAGACCGATGGGATCAAGTGCGAAGTACTGCATTTTGCCGAACTCGCAAAGCCACACTGAAGATCGTGCAGTGGTGGATCCAGGAATTCTGTAAGGGGGGGGGGGGGGGGGGGGGGCAACTGATATTTCTGCTGCCACTTCTGGGTTTCTTTTCATTTTCTTTTCTTTTCATTTCTTTTGTTTTTAACGAAAAATAAAGGGGGCGTGCGCCGGTTGCGCCCCCTCTGGATCCGTCACTGCGTGGGGGACTTGTACTGCGGTCTGTGAGGATTTGAAATGCTCAGTTACATAGATTAAAGCGCATTAATTATAGATCTCTCATGGCCATCCAAGACAGTGACGCGCATGAACTGTTGCTGACGCTGGTTTTGCCTTCATCTCTGACTTGATTACCGTCCCTGCCCAAGGGAATTGGCGACGGTCAGAGCAAGGAGCTTCAAACGCAAAGCTCCTTGGTCAGAGTCACAAAATGACGTCTGGCAAAGTCTCAACGCAATACCACAGTCATCCTACGTGTATGTCATCTAGCATGTGCTTTCAGGTACAACAGTTGTTATTCCCAAGGAGGTATCACACACGTACATTCTTGTTATTCCTACGTGGGTTTACTTACTGAGAAGTCTTGCACTAATGTGTCATTAAGCTTGGCAAGTTGCTGTCAATTTCAAAGGTTTTAGTGGTAGGATTAGGCACTAAAGTCCCTCTAAGTTTTCGTTCGATGATGTCCAAAATGTTTTTCTTCTACTTCAGTCCACGTACATTTTGACCTTAAGACATCCCTGGGTATCCATAGGTCCGTACATTATCTTCCTTTGTATCTTTTTTTACTGCGATCATTTCAGTTAATCTAAATGAACGTCAAGACTGCACTTTAAAAACAAGGCAAATTTGACTGCCTATTGGAATTGGGAAATTTTACCCCAATAATAGCAGCATACTGTCAGTGAAATTTAAGGAAAATTGGACAGTCCATTCAAAATTTATATATATATATATATTTTAATAAAAAGGCTACAACCATTAGCAATGCCATAGACGTATAGTAAATAGATGGAAAGAGAATTCCACATAAATTTCCCTTTCTTTATTCTAGCAGAGATCTTGACTTTCTCATAAGTCCTTCAGAAAGCGGAGCAATAAAATATACGTTACCTTCATGTCAGAACATTGAGGAAAAGACCATCTACCTCATTAGTATCATTGTGTACTCCCCCCCCCCAAAAAAAAAAAGACATTTCTGGAAATCTGTCCTTCGTTTTAATCAATCTACTTCTGTGACACGAGAATCGCTGTTGCT
This sequence comes from Diadema antillarum, assembly GCF_040938485.1. Lineage (NCBI taxonomy): Eukaryota > Metazoa > Echinodermata > Echinoidea > Diadematoida > Diadematidae > Diadema > Diadema antillarum. The sequence continues at coordinate 218,125 of NW_027271524.1, read as the reverse complement.
CTTTCTTCGATGATGACAGCACATTATAGATTTGAATATTCTGTTTATTTGGACCTTACACAGCCAAACAAGCTTGATTTTACATAAGGTTTAGTCCAACCACCAATCATTATAATTACTATACGCATATGTATTTATATATAATATATATATATATATATATATATATATATATACGTATACATATATGTATACGCATATTATCAATTTGTTCGTTTACAATGGACAACATACAAGAACATGTACTATTTTTTCGATGTTACCTGATATATGACAACTATGAAATTAACTTATAGAATTGACTTAAATTGATCAAAACCTTGAAAGTTCATAACTTTTGAACGGATTCTCAAACCCTTTATAGTTCACCCTCTACTGACGTGTACTTCATATTATCTGCATTGACTCTATCCTCGCAAATATTTTTTGAGTAAATTCCCTTTGGATTTGCGTGAAATCAGATGAATTACACAATGTCTTTATCATTTCAAAGTCATTAGTCCTCTAATAAGACATCAACGCAAATACATTATGCTGGTTTTACTGACAACGTACTGCCCGTTTGTTTTTTCCCAGGGATATTATTCATGTATCCTTTCCCCCTCCGTTTTCAAGAAACCTACTCTATGACTCCGCAGTAGAATTATTGAGGGGACCATGCTCTTATTAAACATGTTTCCTTTACAGTAAGGATGGTCATATACGAAGCAAGAATATTGATTTTAGTACAAAGAGATCACATTTCTATAGTTATGTGTATTTCATTTCACTTTCAATTTATTTATTTCATTTTCAACAGAGCGTGTCAGTGTACAAAGTGTACGTAGTTTGCATAATATACTTCGAAATATGATATAAACGCGATAAATTGAGGAGGAAAATAAATACATGCTATTCGTTACATAATGTTGAAAATGTCGAAAATGGAGGGGAAGCTATAAAGGCAGAGATTGTACAGATATGCTTTCCCCTCAAAACCATTATTGATAAAGTACGAAAGATATAACCATGTACGGGAAGATGGACGTAAACATAAAGTTATCAAAATACATCAAATTGCACCGACGACAAAACTAAAACCCTACAATTGAAAGCAATTCACAAGGTCGCCTCCTTACATCAAAGGATGGGGGTGGTATGGAGTCATGAGGTGACTTCGAAACATTGTTGACTTGAAAAAGAAATTGCAGATGAAAAGTAACAAATTCTCACAAATGAAAATCCTCAATCCTCATTCCTCGAATATATTGTATAAACAAATTGATAACAAGAAAAGATTTTGATGACTGACAATTTAAGACTGATAATGGTTCCCTGAAGACCAGGTGTTGGAACTTAACAGAAACAATTTTAGTCGTGATACTAGGTGAAAACTTAACGGTGTCATCAAAAAAACAAAAAACAAAACAACAAAATCCGCAATGTAGGACTAGCAGATCTGATGTAAAAATGGAATGGGAGCGATGATTCTTGTTGTTGTTGCAGGTGAAATTCGTGCGAGTGACGGGTTAAGTTCTTAAGAATTGATCTATTTTCATGGAATAAGTCATTAAAAGATAGGAGGCAAAGTTTGATTTTCTAGACTGTACATGAATTGACCCAGGTAATTACGGAATAAGTCGGAAAGTTTTCAAATCTTGATTTCAGAAAACAAACATCTGTCAGTTTGTGTGAGATCTAAAAGAGGTATGGCAAATCATTTGCGAAGCTTTTTTTTTTCTTTCTGGAGGATAAGTATTTTATCAAGATATGTTGAATGAGTGTGACCCTATAATGCTTAAATAGTATAATTTAAAATGAAAGTGGAAAACAACATAAGAAGGGTGGAAGATGGGAAATAATACTTTACTTTGTCTATAACTCCTAAGTTTCGGGATATGGTACAACAAACACTATCGATATGAAGTTTAACCAAGTAAGTTTATCAATAACTAGTCCTTAAAATGTCGTAGTGGGGATGATTTCCATGATCATGCCGTCTGAAGACAGATTTGTTGAACATCATACATTTGGGTTGGCTTTTGTTGTTGTGTGTGTGTGGTTTTTTTTTTTTTTGAAGATTCAATGACAATTTAATTGCTCTAATCCAAGAAAGTAAATTTTCGAGTTCACAGACCAATGTGCGAACCAAAAACTTCAGGGTAGGGTCTGAGTGTGAAGGAAAAACGTTCGAGTCGTCCGCAAACAGTATGAATGAAATAATTTCAGAGAAATTTTGCATGTCGTTGATATAAAGAATTTAAAAAATGGGCCAAGTAAGCTACCCTGAAGGACATCTCAAACGAAATCATTTTGGGAAGAGCAGCGGCCATTAATCGAAACAAAATATTTTCGGTTATCAAGGTCTTTTTCGGAAACCAAATTGTGTGTTTGAAATAATATCGTGAATATCCAAAAATTCTAAAAGTCTAGAATAAACTATTCTTTTTCAAGCAATTACAGAAACAGATGTTTATAATGAAATTGTTCTGTAATTATAAATATTTTCCTTATCTCCCTTTTTTTATAAATGGGGATTACCTTAGAAATATATTATATTCAAACTATTCGGACAAGCTCATTTTGCAAATATACATAAAAAAATAATAATAAACTAAGGGTTTCGCAACAACATCTATTATACTTTAAAATGAAATTATTGTCAATGAAATCATAACAATAATATGACATCTAAAATCAATTTGATTACTGTTCAAAGGACGTCTAGCTGATGTAATAGGCCTTTCCTAGTGACCAGAAAGTGAAAGTGATTTGTTGATTTACAATTCTGTATTTTCTCTCTCTTTTTTTTTTTGGGGGGAGGGGTTGCTCTTTGGCCATTTAGAACAAAATGTTAGCTGCGATACACGGCTGACATGGACTTAACTTTCCTATTATATTTTGCAGTATCTTCAAAATCGGGACAGAAGAGGAAATATTCCTTCGAAATGTAAAGTTTCGCAAGGTGTTTATCTTTTGTTGTGTTCTTGTTTTTCTTTCGTGTTTTTTTAAATAGTAAGATCCGTTACAGACGCGTAATGGCCGTCCCTTGAGAGAATGAAGCCGTGGCTCTGTAAGGTTCCCATTCTTTTGTAAATAAATCTTCACCAAATTTCTCTCGTCACATAATACAAAAAATATAAGTCTATAATTATTATACAAATCATCAAAATCTATTAGATAGACTAAAATCATCTGTGACGACAAACAGCTTATAATGTCAACCATTCAGCTCTATTTTCATTTGTAGAGTTAAGGAGAATCATATCTGCTTAATCACAGAGCATCGCTCATTATACCAATGAGTGAGTAGTAGGGCCATGAATCATTATAAACTTCTTTAATTTCAAGCACGACTTTCGAACGAATATACTTTCACAACACCTTCGTTGTCCTATTTATTGAAACTTTGTTTCTCGTTACTCAAATGTAACTTGATAGGGACTGCATGTCTATTGCAGTGAATGGAATAAAAAAAAAAGCAAATCAGAAAAAAAATCCTAGAATGACACTGAGCAAACATTTCAGCCAGACTAACGGTCTGCGGCAAGCGATCCAAGACGCGGTGCTGTGAACGTCTGAGCAGAGCTCTCCACCTTGCGTGATTAAAAATCAAAACAGAAAGAGAGATTCGCAAAGAAAAAAAATCTAACTTCATCTCTGTGTCACATTATAGGGAGCTTTAGATTTTCGCGACGCGGATATTTAGAGAGAAAAGAACCTGTTCTGAGCATGCGCACAATCGCTTATTTACATCGATCTATTTGGCTCGCGTCGTTTGAGTTTTCACTGCGTTCTGGCCTCTGGGCACTGTTCAGTGGTTCTGGGCCCTGTTTTATGAAGAGTTAAAATTGATCATAAAGTTGATTTCTGTCATGAGTCTATGGCAGCCTGTGTGTTAAGGAAATTTAAAATCGACTATATCTTGTGATAAAACAGGGCCCTGGGCTATTTTTACGTCCACGACGCATGGCTGCTATTAGCACTGATCATAACAATGGTGGCGCCATTTTATTTCTTACAGGTTATGTCGTCGCGTAAGTTTTCAACTTACACGACCTATAGGGAGAGAGGAGAACGTACAACGCAATTGTTGGCTCATACGTCCGCGTCACAAATCTAAAGCTCCTATTTTATGCATGATGAAGACAGCAACTTAAAATGCATGAATGTGACAAAATATATATCAACTTCAAAGGTTAAACGTTTCCTTATCATTTGATTTGTCCATGCAAATGCAGTTGGGCAAGTATTATCCCGATCTGCTTGATTTCATCCCTTTAGGCGTTTATTACACAAACAAGATATGCGGCGCCTCACCAAATTTGATAAATAATTCATATGAGGCTATCTTATCAAGATTGGTGTATATCATGTTATAGCGAAATGTCGTTTGTTTCACTGGAAGTAAGATAATGCAGAAGCCACAACGGGTTATAGTAAATTGGTATAACTCTCACCTGAGTGATAGAATGTTCGTTAAAATTGTCATGCGTTATCTCATCTTATTCCATTTATTATAATATCGTCATTTCGCACCTTTTCTGGCGGACATGAATTTCAGCTCCGCGCTCGCAGTAATTATTCCGCTCTGCTTCTGCTGACGTCAGAACAACACCGTGCTCGGCCACAAATCAGATCAGCAAATAGGATTATGATGATATCGAGGTTCAAGGTCCTTTTGCACGAGATGTAACCTTTTTTTTTTCTTCTTCTTTTCTCTAAGAGGTCATGACTCGGATGCCTCATGGAGCTCAATTTCACACCTTGAGATTAAAGTGTACTGTTCTACAGTATAATAAATGTTTCGGTTGGCTTTGATGAAAAGACTACACAAGAAAAAAAAATGTCTCGGAGAAAATGTCATTACAATCAGACAAAGAAAGCAAAAAATATAACAGTGTTTGCTGTAAAGAAATGTCCATGGTTCACATAAGAGGGTCCACGAAAGTTATCAACATTGTTCACAATCACGTAATCGCTTAATTATTATATGCAAATGAGAGAATAGTTTCACAAAGCACTCATTTGCTTCCGCTTCAGTCTGCATAACTATATTACAACATCCTCATTTTCATCGTTGATGTTGTAAAAGAGAAATTATAGGCCTATACTGTCTTTTCAGTGGGTCCCTCTATTTTTTCACGCTTTTCGTATTGTTATACTCACTTCAACTACTTCAGTTTTCATGACAATGTAGAATTACAATAGATTCCACAATTACTGTGTAGTCTTTTTCATTCTACAAAGTTGTGTTTACCTAATTCTTTGTTAATCACAGAAGGTGAAATGCATATGTTTTTGTCGAAAATGAAATAAAACTTTGAATTGAATTGAATTGAATTGAATTGAATTGAATTGAATTGAATTGAATTAGATTCTTGGGGGCGCTGTGGTAGGGCACAGTGGCACAGTCGATAAGACTCCCGACTCCCAGTCGGAGGACCCGAGTTCGATTCCCGCCCAGTGCCTACGTCTTTGGACAAGATTTTTTACCCACCATATCCCTCTCGACCCAGGTGTCATGCTTTATAAATGGCAACGCGAGGGTAATGATAATGGCAGGGCCCTCTGGCAGAGCGGTGATAGTACTGAAGAGGTTACCCTGAATAAATAAGACATCATTATTATTGTTGTTGTTATTATTATTATTATTATCTTATTATTATTATCATCATCATTATAATTATAATCATTATTATTATTATTATTATTATCATTATCACCATCATCATCATTATGATTACAATTGTTATTATTATTATTATTGTTATCATCATCATCATCATCTTGATTACAAGTATCATTATTGATATTATCATTCGTTATCATTATCATTCTTTGTCACATCATGAATTATTATAGAATTGTATATAATCTAGTAATGATGAAATAGGTTAATCAAGGGGCTATGAAAGCTGCTGATTTGTTAACAAACAGAATGACCCTTCATTATGTACATGTGCAAACATCATCACAAAATATTTGTCCGTCTATGCAGTTATACACACAAGCATAACCGATCTTTTAAATAATTAGCTCATCTTTCTTTGATTTTTTCAAGAAGGCTTTGAAAACCGTATACTCCATTGTATATTAAGCCATGCGCATATACAAAGAATTAGAGATGGTTATTATGCGTTTCATAAATGAGAAATGTTATCATCATGGAGTTGTGTGGTCATGACATCATGATTTATTATTGCACATTATCAAAAATGACTAACATAAAATGGTTCGAATATGTTTAGACTTCTGTATTACATAGGCCTACCTTTCTCATCATTGTTTTAGGGGGGGGGGGTGGTCCGATACTAATGCAACTCTCGCTGTTGCTGTTTACATTATGAAAGGGGTGTTACTCTTCACACTGAAGTCAACTCGAACTTATTCATTTATGAGGAGTATAGATCTCGACTAGCAGATCTAAATCTCTGTCGTTATTGTGCTGTTTGATGGCTTCCTATTATATAAATTGGTGACATGCGCACAGTGGTGCAAGGTTTGTTTGTTGCTTGGTTTTGTTCTGTTTTGAGATTGTTTTGTGTTTTTCATGGACAATCTTGGCTTCTTATAGCTTCATTATCTCTGTAGATGCTAGTGGAACCCGTCAATTGCTAGCTCTCATAATTGTCTATCTTTAAAGGGGCACTGGTTATGCAGTGCGTTAGACTCTGCATGTTACATTCAAATGGAAGTCCCGAATTCGAGTCCTGTATTTAGTGCTCACGTCCTTAGATTGTGCTGTTTTTACCCATGAATGTTCCCGTTGACCTATGAAATGGGTATAGGCTACCTTGCCAAAATGGGACAAGAAAAATGGCATAACGACCCTCTGAAACGGAGTGCTAACATAGAAGAGGTCATTATGATACTTTGGGTAAATTAAAGGGATGGCATATAATGTGGGATGAGGTGAGGATATTCAGCTTTTAACTTTCTGCGAGATAATTGGAAATCACTGACAAAATTTTAAAGAGCATACAATTCAAAGAAGAATTCAAAGTTTATTTGATGAAAATCGGTTTTGAAATGGCTGAGATACCCCGAAACAAACTAAGTAAAACAAAACGGTCTTAATCCCATGAGGCGTCTGGGTCCCATGGTCTTTAATGCTGGGATCGCTTTGTTTTGAATATTTCAGCCATTTTAAAATCAATTTTCCTAAAAAAAGAGTGAATTTCTCATAAAAATCATGCTCTCCCATATTTCGTAATAAGTTTCTCATTGTCTCAAAAAAAAAATCCTCATCAAGCAGGGCTCATGGAGCAGTTATTTCAAAAATGTTCCAGATATCACATTTGATGTAAATGTGTAGGACAGGTCAGTTGTATCACAAAACATCCCACCATTATTATTGCAATTTTGCAATAAAGCCTAAAATATTAGGAGATATGACTATTCATTTCTCAATAAACCATAACTGTAGACGGTTTACAGTCTGGAAATGATTTTATTATTGTTCTCATCTTTTTATATTCAACGGATATGATAACCTGAGCAAAACAAAGCCCCCCCCCCCCAAAAAAAAAAAAGTAATAATGATAACAATAAATAAATAAATAAATAAATAAATGAATGTAAAAAAAATAATAAGAAGGTAAGAGGCCCGACAGACTTTTTGACATGCGTTGTGTCATTTGTTATAAACAGTGATGGTCGAAGCAATTGCATAATTCATGTGCATATAATTACGATATCAAATGTGGAGATAATGCCGTCGTCTTTATAATGAAGTGGTTTTAAGTCGCTCATCACTGACTCGAAAAAGTATTTTAAAAAAGAAAAACATATTTCCATGAAATTCAAAAAGTATAGGCCTATAGGTACCTATATCATTATTCTTCTAAGCGAAATATTATAAATGTTATACATATCAAGCATGTTTACAACTGGTGTTATTTTGATGTTACCTACATTCAGGAGCTTTGTCAGGGGTTGATGTCATCAGTCCATGGATTTGCATGCGTAACTTATAATTTTCTTTTTTACGTATTTCAATCCTTAGCATTGATACTTTTAATTCAGCAAATAAATTTCATGAGATGATAAGCCGGCTTACATAAAACAATAGGCCTATTGTTATAGTTCTACAAATAGCTATAGGCCTACATGTGGGGCGTTAAGGACAAATAACCCAAACATTTGTAATTAGCATTTAAGAAGGAGATCCGTTTCAGAATCAAGCCAACCTCAGCAAGACAATTATAAAAAACCTCTTCTCCGCATCAGTCCGCAGAATTAAAAACTGCACTGTCCATGATAAAACTATTTGCATATAGACGCATATAGACAGTTGCATATGCATCCGGGGTTTTGTGGTTCACCATGCTACAAATAATTCTCTGCTTGCTTTACTTGCTTTTCCCGATTGTAATTCCAAGTACTCTTGCTTCTGCAAAAATCATAATATCTGTGGGCATACTAGCATATGGATATATCTCCAGCATATATACCTGTATCACTTTTCTACATTTTCTTATCCCCGCAGCCGCTGCCCCCCCCCCCCCCCTCATTGGTTGGGGTCTGTTCACCGGAGATGAGCTTTTATCGACATCGAGTCATGTGTGATCCTACGTGTCATGTTAGATTAATAATATATGTATAGTATACGTGTAGGCCTCCCTGTGATTATTCAAGGAGGTACTAAAGGCGAGCATAGTACCTCCTTGCTTTATCCAGGGAGGTGAGACACCTCCCTGCTTTATCTAACAGAGATTTTACAGCTAGTGATCGTGATGAATACAGCGAACATACAAAGGTTCCTTTTGTGCAATGCCAATAGGTCCTATGACTGTGTCAAATCATTACCATGTTTGTCTAATATGAAGGCTAGCTGCATGCTTATTTACTTGAACCCCTTCATTTGTCACTCTAAGCTTGCGATATTTGATATCAAGATTTTTCCTTGAAACAAAACGTGAGCTAACTCGAAGATTGTGCTTTGTTTGCTCTGCCTTGCTCTTTGTTCAGTTTCAAGTACTCTCAGGACCCATCTGTACTTCAAATTCCCCGCGCCCATCAAAACTGACCTGTGCGTGGCCCTCGTCTTTTGTCTGTGTTGTGTCATGTGACCAAGCGAAGCACGCTCTCTGCCACTCGCGTGTGTTTTCATTCAAACGTAAGGCGGCATTTCACTTCCGCATTAGCGTGCATTCACACACGCGTGTGTGTAGAAAGGATTGAATGCAATAGACCTTCATTGAGAGTTATTGTATTGATGGCCTACCCCTATAGTGTAGTACAGTAGACCGAGGTACGGTCTTTCTGTGTCGGGCGCAGGCGAAAATCGATTTCATTCCAGTTCATGGATTCGCCAGCTGCACGCAGAGGTCTTTCCTGCTAGTTTTTCTGCCATTTTGAGGTAGTTATAGAGCTAGGTTTGAGGCCCTGCAAGTGCAAGTCTGCTATCAACTTCACCTTCAGTTCCATCGAAAAGCAGGTCATGGTTCACGTCGACAGAATCAGGATCATTCACTCTCGGTCGACACAACTATCAATCATTCCCCAAACTCAGGTTGGTTCTTACACTCACAGGTTACACTTTTAGTACATCTTCACCATTCATCCGCAGGGACCAGGTAAAAAGGGTAGGCAGACATTGACCGAAAGATCGGTCTGTATCTGTCCGTCGGGGAATGTTCCGCGGAGACTGCGTCTGGCTTCACGGATCCCCAAGACAGCGTTAATGGCAAAATATAAAAGAGTCCTCCGGACAGACGGATCTTTCTGTCTAGGCAGACATCGCTACAATCTACGGCTGTGCAGTGTCTGGACATGTAAATTCTTCTCCTTTTTCGGCAATTGCACAATTGCCCCTTTTTCATACTAATGTTAGAAATGGCTCTACTGTACAAGTCTCGTATAGAGTATTTCTAATTGAGATTTCTACTGTAACATTAAAGTGTAACAATGTCATGCCATAGTAAATTGGCTCTGCTACCTTCAACAAGTCCTCTTCTTCTTCTTCTTCTTCTTCTTCATGTGTATGGTAGGTGTGCAACACACCGACCGGGTCTATATGGACCGACCGCGCACTAATGGCATTGCGCGTACAGAAAGAAAATGTACGCATGGGTCTATGCGCAATGGTGTTCGATTCTCCACTGGGCTACGCTACCGAGTAAAATGTGGCGAAAACAACTAGAACTATTCTAAGTATTCCCTCTAAATTACCGAAATTTAGCAAAATCGAATAAGGTTTATCGTGTAGCTACATATAACTAGGCCTACCTTTGCTGACTCGTTAGATGTAGAGTATCCTTCTGTAATTAAAATTTGACGATTTTGACGGCAAAATTGTCACCGCCGCTTGTACGATCGTGCACACACGTTACACATACATACACATGACATAAACATTTTGTCGCCCGCTAGCTACGACCGTACAAGTTGATGCAGAAACGAGAAATGAATGAAAAAAACAAACCGCCTCATCTAATTTATTTCAATTACCCATGGTACGGTGAAAAGTTTCCTAATGAAAATCAATTCAAATTCATCAAACAGTCCTTCAAAAGTAATATCGAAGGATTCAAAATATATTCAAATATTATTGGGGGGAAAATGACGGCTAGAAAAAAACAGCGGCCTGTCGAAAAAACGCATTTAAGTGCCCTTTATACGTATTATCAGGGTGGTCGGTTGAAATGAGCAGGGCAACTGAGTGCGGAAAAAATGACACCCCACGCGTTCGAAGCCGCCATCTAAGAGCGCGTACCTCAGATCGCATTTTCAGCGCGTGCTTGTGAATCCGGAGTATTTTTTCTACACGTGAGTAAAATCTCAATCAAATTGTGAGATTTTTCACGTTTCTATTGATAGAAAAACGTTCGGTGTCCGGTATTACGAACACCCAACCATACTGTCCAACACCCCTTATTAGGGGCCAACCGGACAGGGGGTGCGCTGGTGTTAAAATTGCGCGGAGAGAGAAGTGTGGGGTCTAGTTGCTTTGCTCCTGGATGTATTGTAGGGTTGCTGCTTTAAAAGAGTCCTTGCTTGTGATGTTAGAAACTGTTGATGGGAGTGAGTTCAAGTCTATGATTGTTCTTGGGATAAACGAGTATTTATAACAGTTTTTGTTCGTGGCGATAGGGATGAAGCTTGTAGTGGATGATTTCCGGAGAACCCTTCGGACCGGACGCAGGGCTTTTCGAACTGGGATGGATAGGCGACCCGCAAGCGCTTCGCGGAATGTGGTGATGCAGCCTACTCGGCGTCGATGTTTCAGCAGCTCCCAGTCTAACAGTTAACGTTACAAGACTTGACTCTTGACCTTGTATGATTGAGGGTACCACCTATCGTCACCCTAATAACGATCTGTAGCTTGTTTATTCCAAAAGTATAAAACAAATTCGCCTAATTCTTATCTCAAACATGCCATAAATACTGCAGTTTTGAATGTCGTGACCGTCTCGTTGATTCTGAATCTCCGTTTTAAAATAACATTATTTTAGTGCATGCGTTCCATTTTCTTCGCGCAGCTTAAAAGGGTACCTCACGATTGGCACCCCCTCCCTCCATAGGTAATACACGTGAATTTCACAGTCATGCGTCGTTACTGAGCAGAAGTGTAATTGAAACGTGTTTAGTTTGGTTTGTTAGTTCGTTTGTGAGTTTGATTTTCGTTTCTTCGTTTTTATTGTTTTCATAGCTAATGGCACTATAATCCCGCGCGTACCTTTTCGTTCTATAAGCAAACAGCCATAATACGCAGGGTGCCGATGTCAGAGTACCCTGCCGATAGGTGGTACCCTTACCATACAACTTTACACAAGTAACGTTAGAGGTCTACAAAATAAAGTTATAGAGTAGAACACGACAAGACTTGATCATGTTGATTCTTTTAACGTTGTTCGTTAAAGTAACCCCGGGGCGCTCCTGAGTCCTTGTACAGTGAGGCGTACCACGTATCGGCAGGGTACCTTTACATCGGCACCCTGGCTATCCCTGCATATCATGGTTGTTATAGAACAAAAAGGTATACATGGGATTAAGCGCCATGCATTAGCTATGAAAATAATAAAAACGAAGAAACGAAAAACAAACTCATAAACTAACTAACAAGCCAAACTAAACACGTGAAATTCATGTGTATTACTTATGGAGTGAGGGAGTGCTGATGATTTATAGTGAGGTAGGCCCTACCCTTTCAAGCCGCGAGAAGAAAATGTATTGCACGCACTAAAATGACACTATTTTACAACTGAGATTCAGAATCAACAGGATGGTCACAGGGTGAGAAACTGCAGTATTTACGGCATATTTGAGGCAAATTTATACTTTTGGAATAAAGAAGCTGCAGATCCTTCTCAAAGGGTGATGATAGGTGGAACCCTCAATTATACACAGTTATACTGTGGGAGCAACTAGACAGAAAAATCTGTCTGTCCGGAGCCCAGGGAGTCTCTTATCATTTTTGACTTTATCAGCCATATCGGGATCCGTGAAGCCAGATGCAGTCTCCATGACCACGGAACATATCCTCGATGGCCAGATACAGATCGATATTTTGGTCACATAAAAACTGTCTGGATCTAACATGTTTACAGTACATGTAGCTGTGGCAACCTTTTAGTTTTCACTTGCCAAATGAAGACAAAACTAATTTAGAGGGATCAAGAGTATTCTATGCCCTGAAAGTTCTAGGGAAGTTCGAATACTGATAAATCTGCTTCTTCTTTGGTAGCCTCTTGTTTAAGGTACTGTACAGTACAGTTAGGCAGCCCCTCACAACAGACAAATTATCTTCCATTTACTCTGCTGTACAGACTTAATTTACCCGACGACGGCAAGTAGGAAACAGGGTAGAATTCCCCTTTTTCTGTTGCAACTAATACAAGAGATCGCAAAACTTGGCATACTTTAATACTTGCCTCACCCATAGTTATAAGATGCTATTTTGCATGCATGCTTTATCAGGTGAAATGGGCTTTACATCTGCTCACCTACAAGATGCAGCAGTCGCATTCAAACCACTGAACTTGCATACATGTGTGCAGCAGAGTGAGTGGAAGATCTGTCTGTTGTGAGGGGCCGACCATATTAGATTTTTGTTAACTACAACTGTACAGTTAACAAGAGGCCACTGAACAAGAGGCAGATTTATCAGTTCCGGGAAGAAGGAGTTTTGGTGTTGCTGAGTCCTTGATTGTGATACACAGTGTAGGCATCCTTGCTTGTGCGTGTAGCAGTCTACCTAGACTCGATGTAAGTTGGTGATCTCGTAGTAGATTTAGTGATTGTGAGAAGCTGGTTGTGGACCTTGGAAGTTAATATAGAACATCACACAAGCTAGAGCAGAGGATGTTCTTGTTGATGTTGGACTCGTGGAATGATGTCCATCCAACTCCTGCAGCTGCTGCATTGTTGATAAACTTAATGTGTTTAAGTACATGGTTCAGGGCAGCATTCACAGAATCTGTGTCCTATGCACCAACTTGCTAATACAACAGCTGTCCTTATCTATTAAAGGCGCATACTCCCGGTAGTGCAGAGGGTGCTGTTGACTATACTGCCGATCACTGTTAGCATTGATACGAAGCTTGCCAAAGTTGAGCTGTCATCAAGAATAAAGCGTGTAGGTGTTGCTAAGTAATGTTGCCTTTATTGTCTTCTCTGTGCATCACGCAGTCTGTAATAATGCCAGGATGCGTGCATATAATGTGCTTCTTATTATATCACAAAAGAAGTTTGCTAAAGCTGTCATCCCCCTCAGCCGAATCATGAGCCGAACTGTGATTGGACCACTGACTACAGTGGATTGGACTTCTTCGGACTCGGGGGAAATGGGTCACAGTGTACGAAGCGCTAAAGAGGAGTTGATTGCGTAGGTCTCTATAGGAAACTTGCGCCGTGCGCCCGTGTATGCATTTGACTAAACCACCGTGACCAAGTGCCTTTAAGGCTTAGGATGCTGAATTTGGTAGGATAATAACTTCAGCTCAGTCATGACCATGATTGCACATTGATAATGAACTGCACTACTAGAACCCCTATTTACAGTACTATAGTGCTCTTGACCTCTAGTTCCAGGTATAAAATGATGTGATCATAAAGTTATTGCGATTGATTGGACCGTAGTAAAAGTTATAAACAAGATATGCTGCTCTAAAGTACCAACAATGATGAACTGATCAGCTTAAGCAAAGAGGGGTGCAATGCTCACATTCTTGGGCATGTAATATGCTTTTTAATGCCCCAGGCTTCAGAGTTATTCGGTTAACTACATGTAGATGCTTTTGTTCTTATCAGTGTCAAGTTATATTACATTCCAAGTAACCAAAGGTCGTCAGACTGTTTGACACCAAATTGATACTGTGCTCTACTTGTTTCATCCACAATAGCCTTCCATTTGATGCATTTCTTAATTATTAATTCTTTCTTTCTTTTTTTCTTCCGGTTGTTCATGTAATTTTCTATCAAATCAGATCCATCAACCTTCAAGAACATACTTGAGCCAGATGAAAACAGCCGACACCTAGCGGCCCTTTTTTATTCACAGACGTATCAAGCCCAGCAACGTATCGCGTACCTGGTGACTGAACACTTTCCTCAACTCCCAAGCTCAACGTTCCGAGAATTCATCGACTCCCATCTTTATTCCCGACACGCTTGCGGACAGAGTTCGAGACCATGGATCGGAACAGGAAGAAGTTAAGGCTCCCGCTGACCAGCGAGGGCGTCTTCTCACCTTCATTCTCCCAGACCCAGTCCAGTCCCATGACGGCCCTATCTGCTTGCATGGGAGAGCTGTCATGGTAAGCCACATCTAACACTTGTAACAAAACTGTCATTACAAGGAAGTAAGAATTTAGACAGACAGGGGAGGAATATTTCTTTGTAATGTATTTTTTACATTTGAAAGTCAATGAGTTGGTCATATGTGACAGTGCATCACAAAACCAACAAAAAGTCACACGCATTGATTTTGTGTGAGGACTGAAAATATGTAAAATCTGTAAACCCAGCCAATCTTGAGTTTTTTGTATTTCTTGAAAGAGCAAGGCTTCTTCTCATAATACTGTACGAGCTGAAATTTTCGCGGTGGTTTTATTTTCGCGAATTTCGCGAATCGCCTTTGAACCGCGAAAATAACAACACGCGAAAATAACAACGCGTGAATAGCTAAGTTCAGTTAGACCCTCGCAACCGCGAAATTAACAACACGCGAAAATGTCCTCCAAGTATCAATTCACGAAAATATCTGTACGCGAAAATTTCAGCTCGTACAGTACTAGAGTTTGGAATCATAAAACTAACAGGAAATTGTGTTTTTAGCAGTTTTTCTCAAACACTTTCTGGTAGAATAGTTTGATAAGGTGCGCCTTATAGAGTCCCCTTTTCATTTCTTAAAGGACAAGTTCACCTTCATGTACATGTGGATTGAGTGAATGCAACAATATTAGTAGTACACATCAGTGAAAGTCTGAGGAAAATCCGACAATCCATTCAAAAGTTATGAATTTTGAAGTATCTGCGCAATTACTGCTGGATAAGAAGACTACTACACTGTGTGATGTCACATGCGTACAACGATAAAATGAAAATAAAAAGAGAATTTCACAAAATTTGACTTTTTGAATAAAGTACACATTTCTTGGACTTGTTACTGATATATGTTAAGGATAATATTATTCCCCTTGCCTTCTGAAAGAGAGAAGTCGAGTGTTCTTTTGTTATGCGAGAAAAGTGAAAATAAGGTGAATTTTCTTTATACTTTCTTTATACCGTTGTACTCATGTGACATCACAAGCTATAGTAGTCTTCTCATCCAGCTATGACTGAGCAGAAACTTTAAAAATTCATAACTTTTGAACGGATTGTCGGATTTTCCTCAAACTCTCACTGATGTGTTCTACTCATATTGCTGCATTCACTCAACCCACATGTCTATGAAGGTGAACTTGTCCTTTAAAAACCCTTTCCATACTCTTCACTTTTAACTCTAATAACTTTGGAAAGGATGATGCAACTACTTTGAAAGTTTGCATTAATTAATCATTTGCAGAATGTGTTAATAAAGCATGCTCAATTTCAGCTTAATCTGATAATCCCTTAGTTGTTGCTCCTGTGGTTGCCATCCTGTTTTTGTTCCATTCATCACACAGCTAGCTAGGCTTGGTAAAGATTAAGCGCTTGAGTAAACCCTTTGCTTCAGAGCCTCTTTACTCAGTACACACTTTCCAGAATGTGTGCTTTCTTTCCAATATTAGGATAGGTCAGGAGAGTCCATTTGAATTGAGTTTTACTTCGTTTTAAATCAGCTCTTTCAGAATCTGCTCTAAACTGAAAATCCATGTCTGGAGACTTTTTGTTGGTTTTGTAATGCTGGGTCACATTAATATACTTACCTGAGCTGCTCATCCTTATATGTGTCAACTATGTATTGTTTCATGAAACTCTCCTCCTCCCCTTTCAAAAACACACACATTCACACACTCACACACACACACACACACACACACACACACACAACACCACTGATGCAATGTTAATGTTGATTATTGATTATTGTTTTTTAATTACTGTTATTCGTGTAGTTATTATTATTATTACTACTAATTACTATTTCTACTATGATTACCATTGTTGTCATAGTCATTGTAATGACTAGGTGATGACTTCATGATTATTCTACGATGATGCCTATTATTGTCATCATCATCATTATTTTTCATCATCATCACTGATTACCCTGTCTTGTTCACCAGTTTCGGTTCCACCCCAAAGAGGAGGCTATCAATGTCGAGTATAGGGGAAACCCCTCCAGCTAGGCCTCTGTTCCATGGAACCTCTCCACACAGCTCAGGTAAGCTGACCGGTAGACCTAAAGATAAGATGAATGATGTTCATGATGACATGACATTTACTCCTGTGACAATTGCTACTGTCATATATTCTCCAAGGACTTAGGGTTAGGGTTTAGGTTGTGATACAGGTTTTTAGGTTTAGGTTGATATGAGGATTAGGGTTGGGGTTATGTTTGTGGGTAGAAATTATGTTTGGCTTAGGATGGAGATATTTCATGGGAGCAATTGTGGCAGGAGCAAATGTCATGGAACCAATGTTCAGCGAGGTTTTTATTTTCGCAAATTTCGCGAGTAAGGTGCTATTTGTTAAGTCAAAGACACGCAAAAATATTGACTCTGATCCCGATGTGAATGTGACGTACATGTGTACACTCTCCATTCAGTACAGGACTCCACGATCGCGAATTTAACCACTCGCGAAATGGTCGGGAATTCCCGATTCAGGAAAATTTAGACTCGCAAAAATTATGGCGTATACAGTATGTAGGCAGACATGATACTTGTACCCTGTCACATTGATGTATGACAGAACCTTACATGACTGTTTCTTGAATGAGACCTCTGGATGATTTCAGACTTTAACATTTGAAAAACTTTTAATTGGTAATATTTGGTACTAAGTTTAAGAATTTATAGCAACTGGGATGTGGAATAAGAATGTTTTCAAAGATGATAGCAAATCATGATGAACAAGGATGATGACAATATGGTAGCTTCACCATAAGAATGCATTCAACATGAGTGACGGCTCAAGGAAGCAGAACAAAAAGAGGAAGCATGCATAAATTCTACACAGGTTAACATGTTAAGCAAGCAGTATTGTAATGGATTACATAAAATGCTACATTTCTGAAATATGTAAGCCTCCTACAAATTTGTATGTCATCATCCTCGCTCAATGCAATATGCTTTGAGTTTTTCAGAGCATTGGCTTCTCTGCTCAAGGGCAACAACAAATTCTACAAATATATACTTGGCACTGTCTCTTTTATGCAGTGGCGGATCCAGAGGGGGGCGCAATCGGCGCACGCTCCCCCTATATTTCGTTAAAAACAAAAGAAATAAAAAGAAAAAAATGAAATGAAACCCAAAAGTGGCACCACAAATATTAGTTGTGCCCCCCCCCCCCTTCCAGAATTCCTGGATCTGCCCCTGTTTATGTACTATGTTATGCAATATCATGAAAATACAAAGTCACTGCTGAGTCGATACAATGCTTCAATGCATAGCTGAGAATGTTTTATTGGTATTTCATTTCTGGAAGACAAGTCAGAAAATATAAACATGTTTTTGAACAGGAGACTTACCGAGTACTGACGTATCTCATCTAGTTTGAAAATTTGTTTTTTTGTTTGTTTGTTTTTACCAGTATCACTGATTGTCATTATGTTCATTAGATACATGATAAAATCAAAGAATTATGTTTTCAATTTTCATGAAATTTCTTACAAAATATGTTTTGTTTTTGGACATACATTGTATATGCATCACTCTGTTTGTTGCAGTCGACTTCAACATATAGGGGGCATTTCATTGCAACAGCCATGCATGTAAACAATAATACATTGGAGAATGACCGTATCCGGGCACTTACCCCCGGGCAACTACCCTCCGGATAACTACCACCCGGATAATTACCCCCCGGGTCTATTCCCCCTTAGGGCAACTACCCCCCGGACAATTACCCTCCGAGGGTAATCACCCTCCAGGGCCATAACCCCCTAGGACAATTACCACCCGGTCATCTACCCTCCTAGGGCAACAACCCCCAAGGGCAATTACCCCTAGGACATCTACCCCCTGGATATCTACCCCCTGGGTAACTACCCCCTGGATGACTACCCCCCGGATAACTACCCCCCAGATAACTACCACCCGGATAACTACCCCCTGGATAACTACCCCCCGGATAACTACCCCCTGGATAACTACCCCCCGGAGAACTACCCCCTGGGTAACTACCCCCCGGATAACTACCCCCAGGATAACTACCACCCGGATAACTACCCCCCGGATAACTACCCCCAGGATAACTACCACCCGGATAACTACCCCCCGGATAACTACCCCCAGGATAACTACCACCCGGATAATTACTCCCCGGATAACTACCCCCGGGATAACTACCACCCGGATTACTACCCCCCCCCCCCATAACCATACCCCGAACCCCCCCCCCCCCCCGCCCCCTCCTGATACTTACCTACTGGACAACCCCCCCTCCCCGCCCCCCGAAAGTTACCACCCGTTGTAATTTTTCCATAAGTTCATAACACCATATCAGAAGATGCACCTTTCTCTTACACTGTCATCATTTGTGACCCTGCACCTCAAAACAAACAAAAAGTCGCCAGATATGAATTTTTATAGTTAAGACCATATTCTGAAAGAGCAGACTTTAAGCTTTAAAATGATGTATAACTCAAATCAAATGGACTCTCCTAACCTATCTAAATATTGGAAAGAAAGCACAAACTCAGGAAAAGTGGGAACTGAGAAAAGAGGCTCTGAAGTACAGTGTCTATTCAAGCACTTAATCTTTACCAAACCGTGCTGGCTGTGCGATGAATGGGACAAAGAACAGGAAGTAAACCGCCAGATTTACAACAATGAAGGGATTATCAGATTAAACTGAAATTGAGCATGCCTAATTAACACATTCTGTCCATAATTACTGCCAATTTTCAAAGCAATATAGCACTATCCTTTCAAAGATTATTAGAGTTGAAAGTGAAGAGTGGTTTTTCAGAAATGAAAAAGGGATTCTAAAGACACGCATAATCACACTATTCTACCAAAAATGTTCGAGATAAACTGCTAAGAAAACACACTTTCCTGCCCGTTTTATGATACCAAATTTTAGCATAAAAGAAGACCCGCTCTTTCAGAAAATATGAAAAAGTCAAGTTCGGCTAGGTTGACCCATTTCACTTATTTTTAGTCCTCACGCAAAATCAGTGTGTGCAACTTTATGTTCGTTTTGAGGTGCACGGTCACATTTACTCTTTTGGCTTGTCATTTTCTACCGTTATAACACATTAGACGATAAATATAAGAAAAGGAGAGTTGATTTCACTGCAATTCATATTCTGTTAACATTAGCGAGGAACCCTTCGATATAAAGCCATAATTTCTGATAGGATCCGGGCACGGTTTTATGAAAGTTATCAGTCCTGACAAGCTGTCAGTTCCACCAGGGAGGTGAGACAAAAAGGAGTGGGCACTCTGCCCTGAGGGTTTTCCCTATCACTCAACACAGGATTACAAGGGATCAGTGCCCCAACGAACAAGTAAACAACCTCTTACGTAACGAGGTCAGTCTGATCGTTATCACTGCTGTTTGATGTTCGATCCTCGGGGCCGCGGTGACTTGGCCCTCTATCGTTAGGAGTATGGACAGGACAGTTGACTTGTGTGTGTTCACAAGGACGTGTATGAGGGTTCTACATTCTTTATGCAGGCTCACACGGCATATACTCTTGGGACCTGCTAGTCTAAGAATTCAGCTCTCGATAGATACAAAAATTTTGAAAATCGGCCTAGAAGAAGTTGAGTTTTGACAATGTAACTGTTTAACAATAGCCATTGTTTTGTTCTTGTCTTAATCAAATTACGACGCAATGTCAAGTGTAAATCCTGACTAGTGCTGACGAAATTCACCTGTAGATCAGCAGATGTTGGGGTTTTTCTTTAGTCTGATGTATCACTTCATTGTTCGCTCGTGTTGGTTCTCTTGTCATATTTTTTGGGAAACTTGCGTACATCCGCCAAGACATGTTTTTTGTGGTCCCACTAACATATTTTTGTGAGCAATTTTAGTTCTCCAGGGGATGAAAACACTATTTGAATGTTTTTTTGTTGTATGCTGGGGATATATTGAGGCAGGAGGGCTCGAATCTACAACAGAGTGGTCATGATGGAGACTACTATAGGACCTAATCTTGGTGAAATAACTTGCCTCCTTGCCTGGTGTACGGTGAAAACATGTGAGAGTTCAGTGAGAGCTGAACTATCTCACATGTCCTGTATCACTGTATGCCTGATAAGATATTCACCATGGTGCTTTTTTTGTCTGTCTCTCTGTTTTTGTTTTATTCTTATTTGAAAGCTGAATGGGTATTTTTATGATGGTTGTTGCTGTTGTGGTTGGTATTTTCTGTGCTAGCTTGGTATTAAAATCATTATTATCATCAGACATTGTTAGGGCCTGTGTTCCACTACTCAGCTGTTCATGTTTCCTTCATATTCTTACAATCAGTATATCATTATTGGTGCTGGTAATCATTATTATTCAATGTTTTTAAGTCTGTGTTAATTTGTTTCCATTTCATGTAAAAGTTATTTTACCATAATAGCATGCAAAGTACATTTTTTGTTCCCAAGAAATCTTCTAGTACATGGACATGTTAACGCACATAAATTATAATACCTTGAATACTAGCTGCAAAATTCAAAATGTGACCATGCAACCAGTTCACTGCACATCACAATGCACCAGTGTTGTTTGCAGGCACAGCAATGGGTAATGCACCAGTAATGCACCAGTATACACCACCCATCCAGTACCACGTGGAGTAATCCAGGTTCTGGCCAGGGAGGGGTGAGACCCACCAGCCTGTTGACAAGGATTGCGCATGTGCACTGTGCGGCCAAGCGGCAGTAATCTAGTTAGTGGAGTGGTCTCTTGGGGAGTGCGGCTCCGAGGATGGTTCAAAAGACACTAATCCAGTGCCCACTCCTTTTCCTCTCACCTCCCTGGTTCCACACAATTACCAATCGTTGGAGGTCGATCAAAGCAGGTCCATGGTAACAAGTCAGTGACTCGAGATTATCAATCAAGCAGAACCCATGGTTTTATTGAAATTATTAGAGACTAACAAGATGTCATAACTGGCAACTTTTATCAAACGGAGCCCTAATCTGTCATAAGAGTAAAATTACAGCTTGTTTTACATGCAAGTAGAATTGTGATAGTTTTCAAATTAAATGTTCTCGACACTTTAAGAGGAAATCCAGTTCAAATATAAGTTAGTCTCATTAGAAAAAGTAAAATATTATGAGTTTAACAGTATATTTTTTTTTTACAAAACACCCCTAGTTGTTAACGAAGTCTTTTGTCCTGCACCCTCTTTTTGAATAGATCTATAGAGAGTTGTAGTTGACAGAATCCTTTTTACATTATAGGGCTGCTCTGTTTTATCCCGGCCATTTCAAGAGTATTTTTTTTTCACAAAAACTTGAATCCTTCTTGGAATAACATGCTCTTTTTTTTAATATTTCGTAAGCGGTTTCTAATTATCTCACCCAAAAGATGTTTAAAACCTAAAGTTAGGTCTCGACCAAAACCAGATGATATGACTTTTTTTTCAATTCAAATAGCAAACGTTGTTCGAAAATAACAATGAGAGACGTACTTTTCTGGGGGAGAGTTATTGTAAGAGGGGTGATTGTTTGGAGCCTAATTTTAATAAGGAGTAATTGTCAAGGGAGGTAATGCTCTGCGGTGATCATACCAAGGAGGTGACAATCTCTTCCCACATCCTTGATATACTAGTTGTTAATGCCCAATAATGCAGTAGGGCAATTCTGAAATGAGCATTAACGGTATAACACTAAAATAGTTACAAAATTGATGAAACAATACAAAGAAAGCACATTAAGACAGAGACAAAGTACACAAATAATGATACAGTGCACTCCCGTTACAACGAACACGGTTATAAAGAAATTTCGTTGTAACGAAGCAAAACTTCTGGTCCCAAAATTATCACCATTAAAGTCTATGTACAAAATTCGCTTATAACGAAGACGGTTATAACAAAATTTTGTTATCACGAAGTCTTTTCTGAGCGCCACTGACAAAGAAAAACAAAAGAAATGTGCTCCGTTACAACGAAATGCGGATCGCATTCGAAAATGCATAGCGGAACAAGCATTTTTAAAGCGTCTCTGCATGAGCGAACGCATCATTGAATGTTCACTCCCGTGTATCACGCACAGTTTCCGAGGGGAACTTGCGTTATTGTAATACAATGATCTGAATTCAGTTAAGGTTTGTTTCATTGTTCCGAAGTCCTTTAATACAAAACACACAGATTCTGATACAACTAAATGTCCCTTAGTTCGGAAATGAAAGAGGGTTTGTTATTAAGCACATTTTGGCGTTATTCCAAAGGTTCGTTAATCCGATAATAGAATATGGTCCTTATTTTTATTCTTATACGTTTCGTTAGTCCGGAAATGACAGGAATTCAAAACGTTCGTTAATCGGAACATTACAAAAAGTATCGTTAATCCATGGTGAAAAAAGGAGAGTACACTAACAAAGCTTAAGAATTGCAATTCTTATAATCGTCTTAAGATAAATAAATCTTCGAAATAACAAACCTTTCTCATTTTTTTTTCATTAACAAAATTTCTTCGGAATAACGTACCTTATTTAATTTTCGGATGAAAAAGCCTTCGGAACAACGGACTTTCTGAATAGTGAACCTTTCTCTTTTTTTGATTCATAAACCTTCAGAATGACGAACCTCATTTCATTTTCAGATCAACGAACCTTCGGAAAATGAACAATATTTTGATCTATAAATTATGAACTCTCGGAATAATGATTCTGCGGAAATGCGAACCGTCACATAAACAAACCATCGGAATCCCGGGGATGGCGAAACTTCGGAATAAGGAGCCTTCGGAGTAACGTACTTTAGTAAGAAAAAACCTTTGGAATAGCGAACTGTAACCAAATCGTACACCGTCATTTCTACACATGTGTGACAACACAAACAACTTTATGCTCTTTTTAAAATGTAATATTTAAACGAAATTAAAAAGGTAATCTCCCATTTTACATAGCTTTCCAGCGTATTATGAGGATTCAACAAACAGATTTTTTTATGCGTGGTTTCCTTCTTTTCGTTATACATTGCATATTACATTTGTTCGGTTATAACGAAATTTCGTTAAAACGAAAAAAAAAAAGAACAACTGCCGGTCCTGAGCATTTCGTTTTAACGGGAGTGCACTGCAATGAACACACACGAGATAAATCCCTTGTAATGAGAGAAAGAGGAAAGGTGAGTTATGAATGACAGGAATAGACTACTTTCACGGTGGACAGAGAAAAGCGAGAGGGAAGAGGAAGATGATGGGTCAAAACTCAAAACCAGGGCACGTGAGGCATGAGATATAAGCGCCTCAAAATAAAGAAGTGTTACATGGAGTTGTGGTAAATGATAGACGATTGTGGTTAAAAAAATATTGCAAAAATCTTAACTCATTCTGAAGTGTAACATTGTGTTATGAGTGGTTCACAATCTACAAGCTTTGCTTTTTAGTGGACCTCTCCATCTTTCTTCCTTTTTTTTCAACTGAAGCATGACTTTGTATTTTTTTTTTGCCAGTATGCGCTCCTATGTTTATTGATACCATTTATTGATTAAGACAAATGTTCTTTGTTTATGATGTAAAACCGGATCTATCTTGTGTTATGTTTTTGTTGAAAAAGAAAAAAAGAAGAAGAATGAAAATAAATGAATTGAATTGAATTGAAAACATTTCTTCAAAATGTCTTTAGTTCAATGGTAAAGGCATTCAAACTTAAAACTTTTTTTATACTATACTATCAAGAGAAATCCAAAATTTCGGAACAGTAAAAGAAAATACAGATTTAGCGAAAATAGTTTTGGTTAAAGGCATTGACATTTACTGGATTACCGGGTAGGATATGAAGGGACAGCTTCGTTTTTTATGAACATAGAGTCAAAATACAGAGGGAGAAATTAAGCTTGTACATAAATCGTCCTAAATGCAAACGATACAAATCGTAAATCCTTAAGATGTTGTTTTCATAAGATGATGTATCAGTATGGCATCTCTGTGATTCCTGGCAGATAATATAAATAACTTCGTTTCCTTTAGTAATTATATTCTTTTTATCAAAAGTAAGATTGGGGTGGGGGGGGGTGGGGGCAATGACCCTGGAGGTAGTTACCCAGGGGGTAATTGGCGTGGTGCACTGTCCTGGGGGTAATTTTCCTCTTGATAGTTATAGGGGAGGGGGAGTTGTAGGCCTACTTACCCGGGGTAATCATCCATGGGAAGTTATCGGAGGGGGGTAGTTATCGGGTGGAAGTTATCTGGGGTCTAGTTTTCGGAGGAGGGGGTAATTAACCTGGGGATAATTATCCTGGTGGTAATTATCTGGGAGGGGGTAGTTATCCGGGGGGTGATTATCCGGGGGGGGGGGGGGGGGGGGGGTAATTCTCCGGGGGGGTAATTATCCGGGGGGGGGGGGGGGGGTGATTATCCGTGGGGTAATTATCCGAGGGGTAATTATCCGGGGGGGTAGTTATCCGGGGGGGGGGGGGGGGTAGTTATCCTGGGGGTAGTTACCCAGGGGGTAGTTCTCCGGGGGGTAGTTACCCAGGGGGTAGTTCTCCGGGGGGTAGTTATCCAGGGGGTAGTTCTCCGGGGGGGTAGTTACCCAGGGGGTAGTTTTCCGGGGGGTAGTTATCCGAGGGGGTAGTTATCCAGGGGTAGTTATCCGAGGGGTAGTTATTCAGGGGGTAGTTTTCCTAAGGGGAAATTGCCCTAGGGGGTGATTGTCCTAGGAGGGTAGTTGTCCGGGGGGTAGTTGTCCTGGGGGGTAATTATCCGGGTGGTAGTTATCCGGAGGGTGGTTTTCCAGGGGGTGGTGTTCCTAGAACCGAGAATGACATTTCCCAAGCCTATTTCTGCTGGAGTAGTGACCTCATTACTGTCACATTGTTCGTAACCTTTCATGCAACATGTTTGTAAAGATCATTGTTTCTGATCTGTTGTTTTCCACGCTCGCCCAGTTTCCCAGGGATCGTATTGCTCCTCAGAATTAGACTGCTCTGTTCTGTTGTTGTTTGCAGCCTTCCCTCTTCCAGCCCTTGATCCTTGATCTTTAGAGTCGTCTGAGAAAACTGTTTTCTGATTTCTTTCCTTATTTCTGTCCAAACTACTAAGGACCAAGGATATCTTTTTCTTCTGATTTTATCCCCCATGTTTGAAATGTTTCTATGGTATCCAATCAAGTTCTTCCTGATCATGTGGTTCAGGATAACATAAGGCTTCATTCATCTTGCCAAGTGATCGAAAAAGTTCACAAATAGGGATTTATAGAAATAAATTTCACTCAAACTATGAATTATTGCAGGATGCTCACTACGACGATTTTCTTTTTCTTTATAGGTTAAGAATAGCAACATTTAAAGAAGCAAATAGTCTTTTTTTTGGGGGGGGGAGGGGGTTCAGATGATAGCATCATATGGTGTTTCATTCAGATGAGAGCATCTCATTTTTTTATTTTTTATTTTTAAACAGCTTGGCAGATACAACTACACTGTAGAAAGTGAAAGCTGCATTGATGTCCACAGTAGGGTTGTGTATGTGTTTGTGTGTAAAATCATTGACTTTCATTTTATTATGACCAAAATATTATACATGTATAATAAGACAATGCTGCACACTGGCACTGGTCCGATGGTCAGGACCAGTAAAAATAACTGTCGGACCAGTAAGTTTCTTCAGGAATGGACCAGTAAAAGATGGAAAAACTGGGTACCAGTACCTACTGGTCCAACAGGCAGGTGTGATCAGTAGAAAAAAAATGGGTTAGTTTGCAGCCCTGAATAAGGGATAGGTTCTAGGTATGCTAATCATGCATATTTAATTTTCAGGATGGGATGGGAGCATTGATGTACAGCTTTTGATCATAGAATCCGTGATTTTAATCCTTTTACCGCCTTTAAATGTGATCAATAAACCTACAGTATGCTTTTCTCTCTCTCTCTCTCTCTCTTTTCTGATCATGGAATGAAGTTCCTTTAAACTGGAAAAAAAAAAATAGAAGAGAGATTTTCAGATCACCATAATGTAAGCATGTGTGTTTTTGTCATCTGACAAAGGAAAACATTCCTTTATGAAATTTCCCTATTGCTCCTAAAAGGTCAAATTTTTCATGTGCCCACGTACTTGTACATGATTCATGCTGACACGCCCACCTGGTTTCTTCAAGTGCTTTTGATACATGATGAATTTCATTGAGCAAATCACCCAACAAAAACAATTCAGCCATGAAAGCTTTCTGGTGTTTTGCTTTTTTTGAATGAGCAAATTACATTACCGTATATTGAGATGATCGAAGTAGTCATTAATGCCCCCTTTTACACTGGAGGGAGAATGATCTGTCCAAAGGGTTTAAAATGCTATGGAGGGCAGGTTGTAACTTTTGCAAAATAGCATGTTAACCCGTTGAGGATGTCCAGAGTGATTTTGCTACAGCACACATTTTCCATACACACCTGCTGGAGTATACTCGGGACTCGTCCCCAATGGGTGAAAACCTGAGGTTGGAACATTTTTGTATCATGACCATAGTCGTCATCTGTTGAATTGAATAGCTAGTCTATGTCCTTTAAAAGTAATGATACCTTCAACTTGTGATATGTGCATGTACTACTTTCCATCGCAATCATACTTGCAGTATCACCAGGAAGCCCACATCAAACAAAGCCAGAGCTAGCTGTCTAGCTTCACAATATATGTTGTGTTCCCAATTTGTTTACAAAACACAGAATGTAAAGATAGCTATAGAATTATGTTTTATGCGACTGTAATCCATTTCCTGCTAAAAGTCATCATGTCTACACTGTAGTTTTGAACAAGGCTACCATAATCTGATTTGAGAGATGTAACTCTAATTGATCTCATGTCGGGGAGAAAAAAATTGAAGGTTCGTGTACAGGTCAATGAGGGCTTATGAGTTGATGACTCCAATCCCCCCCCCCCCCCCCTCCAGTTTGTGTATACATTTGGCTAGTCTAGATTCTGAACTATTTTTTATGATGCTGTATTTTCATTTGTGCTGCTATTAACAGTTTGCATCAGGTCGAGTGGTGCGTGATCCCAAGAACCTGTCAGCACAGAGAGAGAATAGTCCAGACCAACTGCTCTCAGCTTAATGTCTTTCCGCCGCAGAATTTTGAGGGAGCATATTTCATGGGAATTACAAGTGCATGAACTTCAAACCTTGATAGTTAACGGAGAGCAACTGGTTTGGACTACACAAATCAAAATACAGTCAAACCTGTCTATAGTGGCCACCCAAGAGAGACGAAAAAAGAGGCCGTTTTAGACAGGTGGCCACTTTAGACAGGGGTTTTTTTTCTCCATTTTTACCCTGTTCAGTCAATTTCAGAGTCCAAATTTTCTTGCTTGTTCCACGTTGCAAAACATGGTCAGCGTATTACAGCTCATTCTTTCTTCATTTGAAATTGTAAATGATTTGATATTGATACCGTGATAAACTTTAACAGCGTTTTTATTAGTCAGCTCCTTAAATAACAGACACTGAAAGAAGAATGAAGGAAAAGTACAAAGGAACTGAGATCCATAATGACTGCACTGACACAAGCCTCTGCCCATGTTGTCGCAGGATGATAAAATGGTTATTTCATCAGTTTTGCTCTCGCTCTATTTCTCGGTCACACACACGCAATATACGGGCACTGGGGATTTAGTTCACAATCCCGCTTGATGCCGCAAAACTATGCGATATCCAAAAGAATTAAAAGCTCGGAAATATTCCTCTTTGTAAACGGGATTTACAGAATGTTTACGAGCAAGTGCAGATGAGTAATGCCTGGCATGTAGAGCCACTGCCTTCCAGAGCTAATGACGACATTTGTCTCTCTGCATCAAGGGCTTACTTCGGCCAGACGCCATAAATTGTGTTTTCTCAGAAGTTAAGCCCTGCCGATGTGGATATACTGCCAGACATACGGTGTATTTGTTCTACCTTGTGAACAACACAGCTGTAAACAATGTTGGACTAAGCCATATCATGAGACTTTTTGTAAATGATAAGTCCCTTGCTTTCCTTTTTGCTTTGTTTCTTTCCTGTCGCTTTCCTTTATAATGGGAGAGGGGTGAATGCAGAGTTCGTGCTATAATTACGATTACCAATTTTGATCGTCAAATTTGTTTTGATTACGGGTAAATGTAGTTTACTTTGCTTTTTTGTGTGTGTACGTTTGTTTTTTAATCTTCAGAGGTTGGTGTTTTTCTTGTCCACTGCATTGCCCAAAGTTTGACTAAATTTGCATCCTTCCTAAACTCATACCATCAGTAGGACTTTGAATCTGTCTCCTGTTGTCCCCAGAAATCTCTTGTGTCTGTATATTGTCTTAACACTTTCTGCTCCAGTGTGCGTACAGCACTATGGCGTTTTCTCTGCAAATCAGCATTCCAAGCTCGCAAAGGGTTAAGTTTTAACTGCAAGCTCCCATGTTCAATTATCCATGGAAAATGCACTGGTTACATGTATTTCCATGGAATGGAGCCTTTACATTTATTCCCATTGGGCTCATACGACAGATCTAGCAACTGTAGTGTGCCTTTAAGTAAAGATGGAAACATGTTTCATAAACACTGATTTAATAAAAGAGCAGGGAGAATGTGGAGATGTCATAATCCATAAAGCCATGTTATGAGCCATCAATTTCAGCTGCACTGAATTACAGTTTAGTCTCTATTCAGACCTGTCTGGATAGTTTGCACATTAGGGTTTGTTTGTTTCTTTGTTTGATTGCTTACGTAAGTCAAAGTGCTCAAGTGAGCTATAGTGATGACTTGTGTCCATCGTATGTTGTGCATTGTGCATCACGGGCTGTGCTTCGCCTGGAGTATCGCAGAATGAAAGGTTTGCACAATACAAAGTACATTGACCTCCAAATTTTCTGTCTTTTTCGGGTCGACTCATGTTGCGTCTGAAAGCACCATGTGATGTTGTATACATGTGACCTACATGTAAGTGGAGGCTGTGTCATCTTAGGGTGCTTTTCTAAGAATCCGCTCTCTGATCGAGCCGACCTTTACAAAGAGAGTGAATTCAAACAAACACAATAAGTGAAAGTTTCCGTGAGAATTGGACGACAATTTAAAAAAACAAAAATCAGAAAGTTATAGCCATAAAGGTCCACATCATTCCCAGCAGAATGATATCAGTCATCTTTACGTCACTCCATAGACATGCAATTTTGATGAGGTTTCAAGCGGCCCCAAAAGTCTCTCACTTCCCGGCACACAAATCTTCTCTAGATTTTCCTCCTAAATTATCAACAATCATAATGATCAAGCAACACACTGAACAAGTAATAGAATTTGAAATCATCTAACTTTGATAATGGCAAATTTAAACTGTTTCATTGTTTTTTTGTCACTTTCATACTTTGTCTTTTTAAGATTGGAATGGCAGTTTCTTAATTTTTACCCTGTTCAGTCTGATTCTATGCCATTATCAATAAGAGGAGCATTCGTTCAAACGCATGCTTTATTCCTTAAAGTATGAACTCTTCCTGGGGCACACGGACCTATACTGTGTAGGTTGTCATTGAGCAGGAAAAGTAGGCTTCAATTAGTTCGCTGTACGTTCTCTTCAAGGGCACGGGGGGGGGGGGGGGGGGGGGGGGGGGGGGAATGAAAGATATGGAAGCCATGCCTCATTCCAGAGCTTCGGATTGCCGCTATCTTAGCTGGGGATTATCTTGTCACGTTTATCTCCAACATTATGATGTCATACATGCATCGGTGTGGATCAACAGATATCATTAATTTTTTTGGTTGAAATCCTCATCAACCGTGCATGGCATGTTTATTGAATCTGAGGTACACTGTTTGGAAAAAAAGTTTGCTTATTATTGGCATATTTGCATGCTTTTGAAATGAAAACATTTCACTTCGTAAATGACAGCCCATTTATTCATTAGAGAAAAATATAAAAGAGATGTGTGTGTGTGTGTGTGTGTGTGTGTGTGTGTGCATGTTTGTGCATGTGTTTTTTTTGTTTTTTTTTTGTTTTTTTTTTTTTTGTTTTTACTTTGGAAGAGGGTTTTTTGCCCTTTGCTGCTTTCCACTTCTTCAATGCTCATTTATTACATGCATCGAACCTACTTTTAATTCTAGTACCTGCAATCAGGGAAAACAGTCTGGTTACCACAGTTTAGTAATCGTATGTATTTTTGCATTCATTTGTGTCAGTACCACAACTGTCTGTGTGTGTGTGTGGGGGGGGGGGGTATTCTCACAAAGTTTTGCACTAAAAATGCTTAAAGTCGTTGTATAGAGGGAAAACTTGTTAGCCTAGGGCTCGAGTCCTTACCTAAAACTGAGCATGAAATGTTTGGCAAATGGTGATATAGACTGAATTTATTTCTGCATTTTAACACATAGTGTGTAATATATGAACTTTGCATTCAGAATATATGCCTGCATATAATCACCAATTCTCTCCTTGTATTCCTGTATGATTTGAGAGCTGTTGCATGGCTTCGATATACATCAAATAAATGTGAACACTGGAATATATGTACAATTTACATGGTGTACTGCTGTAAGCCTACTCCTTTGTGATATTATATACCCATGTGTTTGTTTTCCCTTGCATTTCAGGTGGCAGTGTTCATACTCATAGTCCGAGTGAATCACCATTCCCTGCTGAGCAGTAAGTAAACCCCGAGAGAATGAATTTGCCAATTAATGCTAGGGTAAGGCAATCATACCATGAGAAACTTCCACACTTCATGATTATATACAATGCCATTCCTGCAATTCAGATATTTGCAGCGAAGAAGTACGCAGACCCTGTCATAAAGTCATGGCAATGTGCAATCCTGTCGCATGTTTTGTTTTCTGAGAGATTTAATTGTAGATATGTGTTTAACTGCCTTCCCTCATATCCTGAGAACATCATGAAAGATATCAGGCCCCAGAGGCTCTCCACATCCTCACCTGTCCATGACCGTCTCTCTATATTTAAATGACCTTTCTGGCTTTGCGTAACATTCGGTTCTTCGACACCTTTTCCACATAATTGGGTTCAGATACAGGTTTGATAACAAAATGATTTATTCATTCATTCACTTTTTGTCCTCGTCCCTTTTCCTCCGAGCCCTGGACATTCATTACCCCGTATAATGCTCTCTTTCACTCTGGGGAAAACACAGGGAAATAAGCAGAAGATGGGCATGATTTTCACACGAATTAAACGGGTCAGTCGGTGAAGAGCTGTAAAGATCATGGGAAACACGTTCTCATCCAAATGTCAGATCATGACCACGAGAGAATGCTCAAAAATATGATTCTGATAGAGGAATCCCTATATACAGTTGGTTTAGATGACAATACCAACTACTAATTTTGAATCAGGTCAGTGTGTCCTAACTCATAAACAGACCCAAAATATGTATTCTATATTTTGAAGCAAAGTGACATTAATAGTTACGGGTTCATGGTATAACTTTGAAATTGACATTTAGGAGATGTGCATTGGTATACAAGAATAGAGTAGAGAGAGGGAGAGAATCAAATGTTTTCTTGAATTAATCATCAGAAGCTGAATTTGACAATCTGCACCCTTGAGACTTATTTCTTGTTTCTTTTCAGATTCCATCCCATCCTACTGCAGCAGGATCGGCCAGCCTCGTCTCGGTAATATCCGGTGATCGTTTCTTACTGTATCTGGCAATGAAATGAAATTGAATGAATGCTAAAAGAAGGAAAGTTACTAAGAATTACATTGTTTCTTTTGGTTGCAGTTATTTTCAATACCCTCCTAATTACTAACTTTAAAATTGCTAATGCATTTTAGGAGATTGAAACATCTGTTTTTCTCTTGAATTGGCAACATTTACTCAATTTGTTTCTGATATAGTGCAGATTGAACTAATTTAGCTAGGTCCATCTTTGGTAAAAACTGTTATTTTCGCATACAGAGGTCACAGACATCTTTGCGAGATGTTGTTTTCATGATGTGACACCGAGGCTAGATCTTTAGTGCACTCATACCCTAGCACGTTGCGATATTTATACCCCCGCCAAACGAAGTTTGAAGGGGGTATATAGGAATCAGCGGACGGTCGGGCGGTCGGTCGGGCGGTCGGTCCGTTGCAAATCTTGCGTCGCGAACTACTTCCTCAGTTTTCAACCGATTCCCATAAAACTTGGCACAGATGTGTGCCTTGGGTTGTAGATGTGCAAGACGTATTTTTTGACAGTACCCAAAAGTACGTTGCCATGGTAACGGCATATTATGGGCAAAAATGGGTACAAATCTTGCGTCGCGAACTCCTCCCACAGTTTTTGATCAATTTTTATGAAATTAGGTACAGATGTTCATCTGAATATGTTAATGTGCAAGACACATATTTCCGCAGTGGCAAAAAGTGCGTTGCCATGGTAACGGCATGTTATTGGTAAAATATAGGGCAAAATGCTTCATGGCAAAACTGCTTCATCAGTGTTCTTCCAATTCTCATGGAATTCATATTGAATGTTTGTCTTAGGATATAGGTCAGCATGACACATTTCTTGACAGTGACAAAAAGTATGTTGCCATGGTAACAGCTCACATATTATGAGCAAAAATGATGGAAAATTTTGTGTTGCAAACTACTTCCTCAGTTTTTGCCCAATTTCCATGAAACTTGGTACAGATGTGTGCCTTTGGTTGTAGATGTGCAAGACGCATTTTTCGACAGTATCCGAAAGTACGTTGCCATGGTAACGGCATATTAATGGCAGAAGATCAAGGAAAGATCTTGCGGATTTAACTACTTCCTCAGTTTTTTGACCAAAGCTTATGAAATGTTGTTTTGACCAAAGCTTATGAAATGTTGTTTGGCGGGGGTATAACCAGTCGCTGTAGCGACATTTCTAGTTTAGAGTGTTGTTAAAATTTGGCAACCCCAACTGTTAATGGTGAAATTTGGAAAAGTTAAAATCTAGCTCGCAAAAATAACAGCTTTTATAGCATAATCTGTCCCTGATATGAAGTACACAGTGAAAATTAGAGGTGCTAATAAAGTGGTGCCAATGTTGTGATCCCCACGACTCCCCATGAGAAAAGGATTTGGGTGGTAGGAGGAACAATAGTTGCATTTACACAGACAAAATAGATCTACCAAAATCTACCTGAATTATTGCCTTGCCCATGTGTTCAATCTCACAGACTTATTTTTGCATTACGAGATTGAAAGTTTTGGCATTTTTTGTCCTAGCATTGACACGCTCACTCGCCATGCTGCAAATTATCCTGATAATTCCGAAATAATTGCATGATTTCTTGGGATATGGATGGCTGTGCGGATCACGCTATTTACTTTGGATAGTTATGTCCAAACAGGCACCAATTGTGAGATTTGGCTCAAAATTCATATCTCAAGATATGTATCCCACCAATTTGCATTGATGTCCGTCCCCACTAGTTGGGTTCCACCTCTACCAATCCTGGTGTTTTTTGCTTCTCTCCTAGGCACTCTTTCAAATTCCAACGGTTCAATTCAATGCCGGTGAGACTGCATCATCATGACACCCCCTCCTCCTCCCCCTTCCCTCCCTTCGGGCCAATCGAGTCGGGGCAAGGGGCGCAGGGGCCACGGGAAGGAAGCGAGGGTTCGGAGCACGAAGGGGAGGAGAGAGAGAGCGGAGGGATCTGGATGCATCCGGTGGGGGAGAGCAGGGGAGAGGAAAGGCGTGAGAGAACAGCAGCATCCAGGATCTCCCTGGTATGTTTATTTTCCGGTCTGTCTGGGATTGCATTCATTGATTAATCCATTATGCCCTTGGTTCGTGTTTTGTCGCTAACTTTGTGTTTTGTTCCAGAATGAGGTAGACTCAGCTTACTTGTGACCCTGTAGTACCCTAGAGTACCGTATGTCAGGATTACAGGGTACCCTAGAGTACCGTATGTCACAATATTTGTTCCACTGTAGTGCACAAAGTAAAAGTGGTTCAACTCTATGGCTTTATGAGTCTACATCTCTGTGGAATTCATTATTCATCACAGTGATTACAAGCCCTCAACAAGGTCTTCCCATTTCAACCTCAAACTATTATTCAGTAGAAGAAAACAAAAATATATCGAACAGCGTCCCTGTACTTCTCATTATTTCACGTCCGCTTTTCATGCTAAATAAAGTATTTTTATGCCTTCGTCCTTCTATCCAACATCCTGGTATCGCAATCCTAGGCAAACTGGACAATGGATTTTATCAGTAGTTGGCCCAGGGCCCTGTTTCATAAAGCTGTTCGTAAAGTTGCGCAAGACTTTACGAATGACTTACATATGACAAGCCAAGTGTGTTTCCTAATCATTGTTAATTTCAGTTAGCTAAAGTTGAAATTTGTAGATGATTATGATTATTCTTACATGTAAACACACTTTTTTAGTTGAAAGTGCATTTTTGCCCCAATGTTGATGAAATATCGACATATAGCCATACTTTGTTAAAACGTAAGGAAAAAAAAAGAAAAATAGGCACACATATTGGCACTTCATATACCAGTCATTCGTAAAGTCATGTGTAACTTTACAAACAGCTTTATGAAACAGGGCCCAGGTATGTTACTTGAGGTGTAGACACCCCAGTTACATTTTGGGAACATCTCCTCATGTCAGAGTTTACTGAAATTTGGCCAAAAAACCCCAACATTTTCCAGTTGTAACTTATGTACAGTGTTAAGATAATTTGACATGAAAGGTGGACATAAGTAGATTGTTTCCGTGAAATGAGAATGTTGAGCGGTCAGAGGTTGCTTCTTTTCCGGAAAAAAAAAGAAAGGAAGTTATTTCTAGTCATTACTCTAATTGCAACATCCAGCATTGATTAACTTTGTGAACAAGGTAGTAATAGATTGACAATACTTTGCATAGTGGTGCCCAGAAACATGACATTGTTTTCAAAAAATGGCTGCTCGCTGCGGGCCTTGCAAACGATTTCTTGCTATCTGCCGCCCTCTATCCTTATTGCAGCTTGACCTCCCATCTCCGAGCGAGGCAGAGGAAGATGCAGGGTCCACCAAGTCGTCTCCGAGTGGGGCATTCATGTTCCGCATACCCACAGGCAAGCCACTCTCAGCCAGAGTAGTGCCCTCGGACGCCCAGGCCTTTTCATTCAGCGCAATAAACTCCAACAGACCCACTTCGGCACCTGCCACACTGGTGAGTGTACAACAGAGCTGCCAAAATCCCCTGAGTCTGTAGAGGCAGGAGGCTTTCTGCAAGTGTCAATATCGATTCATGTCTGGATTATACAATATGAATATGTATGAAAATCTTCCTGATTAAAAAAATGATGTTTGCGCATTGGGATGCATGTAACATAACACTCTCTCCCTGGGCTCCATTTCATGAAAGTTATGAGCCCTGACAAGGAGTCAGTCTTCGACAATTTCAGTAAAAGTCCTTGGTTTTGATTGGCTGAACAGCTCTGGTCACTGATGGTAACTATTGGGATTGTCGGGGCGGACAACTTTCATGAAATGGTGCCCTGATTGCTCTTTGGAATCTTTCTGGTTTTGATGGGTGACTGACAGCAGGCCAGGGATTCATCTTTGTGATTCAATTCTTCTCACCACAAAATACACTAATCATTGGGTATCCCTTCTCTCCTTCCAGGGACCTTCCATATTTTGGAGCCCTTACCACTGTCTAGAAGTCAAAGGAATACAATCACCAGTTGCGTTGGTTTTTAAACAAATAGGTTGAGAAAGAAGAAACAAAGAAACGCAAATCAAGAAGGGTGTTTTCCTACCTTGTTATTGATTGTATTGTTCTCAAGTAGCCATGATTTGTAATTATTGAGATAGAAAGGTAGGATCTAAATCTGAAATAAGCTTGACATCTTCACCGAATGATTTGCTTTGTATTGAGGAGTCTAGTTACCTCCGCCAAGGGAGGAGTTATGTTTTCGTTACCGTTGGTTTGTTCGTTAGTTAGTTCGTTAGTTAGTTAGTTAGTTAGTTAGTTAGTTAGTTAGTTAGTTAGTTTGTCCGTGTGCAAAATAACTCAAAAAGTAGTTAACGGATTGGGATGAAACTTGCAGGATAGGTTGAGAATGACACAAGTACCAAACGATTAACTTTTGGTAGTGATCCGAGAATTTTGGGGGAATTTATGAAGGATTTTGACATTTTGGCAGGTAGGGTCAATGAACTTGGGAGTTCAGGCTGCGCGTATTTGAGGTTTGCCTGCGTGCACTAAAGTGCGTGCTCTCTAGTTTCTGCTGGGGTGAGGCACGCCGTGCAGCTGAGGGTTTATGACGTAACAAAGGCTTCTATATTGGGAAATCTGGCAACTTTCAGCACACAATGCTATAAGTACGTATGGGTGGAAATTACTGATATCTCTATGGAAGAACAAGATCAGTGGTGAAAATGAGATGCATGCTTGGCGGAGGTCTGCGCTCTCAGAGTGCTTTTTAGCTCACCTGAGCCAAAGGCTCAAGTGAGCTATTGCGATCGCCCTTCGTCCGGCGTCCGTCGTGCGTCGTGCGTCGTCCGTCGTCCGTCGTCCGTCGTCCGTCGTCCGTCGTCCGTCGTGCGTCGTGCGTAAACTTTTTACATTTTCATCTTCTTCTTGAAAACCCCAAGACCGATTTTCATCAAACTTGGCAGGTAGCATCCCTAGGGGGTTAGGAACTCAATTTGTTAAAATGGGCACCATGACCCACCCAGGGGGCCCCCAGGGGGGCCCAAACCCCCCAAATTTAAGGAATCTTTAAAAATCTTCTTCTCTAGAACCAGAAGTGATAGAGCTAAGTTAATACTATGAGTTGGTTCATTGATGACTGTAGTTTCAAGTTTGTTCATGGCAGAATCAGGGATGCCCCCCTTGGGACCCAGGGGAGGGGGGTGGGGAGGGGTTCTAATGGGGCCTAAATTGTACATTTTCATCTTCTTCTTGAGAACCCCATGACCCATTTTCACCAAACTTGGCAGGTAGCATCCCTAGGGGGTTAGGAACTCAATTTGTTAAAATGGGCACCATGCCCCACCCAGGGGGCCCCCAGGGGACCCCCAGGGGGCCCAAATCCCCAAAATTAAGGAATCTTTAAAAATCTTCTTCTCTAGAACCAGAAGTGATGGAGCTAAGTTAATACTATGAGTTAGTACATTGATGACTGCAGTTTCAAGTTTGTTCATGGCAGAATCAGGGGTGCCCCCCTTGGGACCCAGGGGAGGGAGGTGAGGAGGGGTCCTAATGGGGCCTAAATTGTACATTTTTATCTTCTTTTTTAGAACCCCATGACCCATTTTCACCAAACTTGGCAGGTAGCATCCCTAAGGGGTTAGGATCTCAATTTGTTAAAATGGGCACCATGTCCCACCCAGGGGGCCCCCAGGGGGGCCCAAACCCCCCAAATGAAGGAATCGTTAAAAATTTTCTCTAGAATCAGAAGTTATACAGCTAAGATAATACTATGAGTGAGTACATTAATGACTGTAGTTTCGAGTTTGTTCATAGGAGATCCAGGGGTGCCCCTCTTGGGGGCAGGGGTGGGGGGGGGGGTGGGGGTGGGGGGTTGGTTAGGAAGGTCCAAATGGGGGCCTGAATCGTACATTGTCATCTTCTTCCTGAAAACCTCATGATAGATTTTCGTCAAACTTGGCAGGTAGCATCCTTAGGGGGTCAGGATCTCAATTTATCAAAATGGGCACCATGCCCCACCCAGAGGGCCTCAGGGGGCCCCCAATCCCCCAAATTAAGGAATCTTTAAAAATTTGGGCCCTTATTGTACATTTTCATCTTCTACTTCAGAATGCCTGGTCAAATTTTGGTAGAGCTGTGAATAATTTAGATTAGTGACTGCGTGAAAGGTGAACTTGCGATACTCAGGTGAGCGCTAGACCCGCGGGTCTCTTGTCTAATTTAGAATTTGTGAGGGACACAACATTTTTCAGATGTCATTATAAAACTTTCAGGTTATTCTTTTTTTTAACTTCTTTTTTTTACATCTTCCATCACCCTTGTTTCATTGTTTGTCCATTTGTTGTTTGTTTGTTTGTTGGTTTGTTTGTTTGTTTGTTTGTTTGTTTAATTAGCTGGAGGATGAGGACATTGAACTCCGCCATGACAGTCTAGCAAGTTCTAATGATGATGAGGATGACGTGAAAGACAACGATGGGTTTTCAGATATATTTGATGCAGATACACAAGAGGTATGTAGATAACCCTTGATATGGAGAAAATGCTGATTTATCCTATCAATGTGAAGCTTACCATCTTGCTGAAACAAAACAAAAAAATGAATAATATAAACATACATTAAAGAATCTTATTTTGAAGAAAATTGACAGCGTGCTTTAAGTTTTGTGTTATTGAAGTTTGATAGCTCAAAAATTATTGTAGAGAAGTGTTTGCTTAGACCACTTTTTCTGCACAGTAACTGTAAAAGTGGAAATTTTTGCAGTGTGGAAGTTTTTTCACATTTCGCACCACCAGAAACTGGCGCAAAAATAAAAGCAGGCAAATATTTTTGCTTGCCGTATGTTCCAGTAATTGAAGTCTTGATTCCACAGAATTAAAAGCATGCAAAACTCACGAGAGAGTGCCATGATGTTTGCATGTGTTTTCATTCAGCTGAATGTTCGACACATAACTACTGATAGAATAAATTCTCGTGGACATATCACACAAACTAAGTATTTGCCTCTTTGACTCTTTGTACTTTGTGCAGTGGTATCACAATGCTGACTGTGAATACCTGATTACCACTAAATGTTTTCAAACTGATTAGATATTTGCCATATTTACAGTGCTCTTTGTGGTTATGGTTGCAACGAACATGGCTATGGTCATGCTGTTACTATATGTTAATTCCTAAACCACACCTTCCTGCCCTTCACCTTTAACTTTCGACCTCTGTTACCAAGGAGACTGCACCAGGGTTTTCAGCCAGTTTTGCTAGTCTAATCCATGGAGACCTGGTCAAGCCACACACCACCGCAAGTCCCTCAAGGCGAATGTCGTTTGAAGGCAGTAAGTTCAATCTGTAGGTGTAGTTTCAACCTTCACAGCTGGTGCCATGTTTCATCTCTTTTTCGTACACAGTTCATACGTAATTGAAATGGTGTTAGTTCACTTGAATTCAATTCAGTTAGTTTGGATATTTTGATTTGTGCAGAGTTGGACCGTTATAAACTTGTGAGATCATTCAGTACTGTATAACAGACTTTTTCTCCAGTTTAGACTTTGTGTTCTGTGTTAATCTCAGCTACAATTCAAATGTTCCACTTTTGTAAATTGTTTGTTTTGGGTTATTTTCATTCACCAATTATGACCAGTTCCCCACAGTGGTCTAGACTGCAATGCAATAACGACCACACCATCAGCCATGCCGAAGTGCCGGAAAGGAATCTTCAAAGTTCCTAGCCAGCCTGCAATTGTGCGGCGAAATTCGTCCTTACTGAAGCGAGCAGAGCGGCCTCGGGACACACCTAGTCCGGTCCAGAACAAGCGACCCCGTAGCTCCACCATAGCCAGTCCGCAGACTCCGCACACAGAACTCCATAAAGTGTGTACCAACTTTTATTGCTTTCAGACATTTTGACTTGCATAGATTATCGTCATTTGTAAAAGGCATTCTAGCAGTAGATTACCAATATTTACTGAGCTCACCTCCCCTATTTTCAGACAGGACAGATTATGTGAGGGCTATATCACATTACTGGTATAACTTCTGCATGATGATGTGTTTTTTTAATTTTTGTTTGCAATATTACATAGAGCAAAACAGGCCATGAAAATCATGTCTCATTTCCTTATCAAACTCACGTGCATGTACGTGTACACTTTTAATTGACAAAGGGTGCTTTCAGACACAACGAGACATCATATATTCATATGACCATATGGATATACGACGTTTTGATATGAGAGCGTTCAGACACAGCGCCCCGTTATATGATAATCGTATCAGAGCATTCAGACCTTGCGCACAAACGATATTTCTTGAGTAGACTTGATTCTCTTCCATGAGCAGTACGTAATTTACGCAGGCTTTGCGCATAGTGTTTATACTCTGCCTTAGATTCATCCGGTATTCCACTAGTTCGCGCTAGATCATCTGTCAGCACCATGCCCCGCGGATATGTGAGCGCGGCGCGCGCTGCGAATAAGCTTTGCATACTCATACGACGTATGGATATGAGAGCGTTCAGACACAATATACATCATATGGATATAGGATAATGATTTGAAACAATGCTCAAATCATCATTTCGATATATGACGTATATTGATACGACGTTTCAATATTAGAGCATTCAGACACATAAAGACGTGCTATATCCATACGGGTATATCCATACGAGAACTCTCTAGTCTGAACGGGGGGATAGTCACCTTGTCGGGGAGGTTGTTGCTGCTGAAGTGTGTAATTAAACAAGGAAGCCCACTGAGTATGAGGCATGCGGAATCACTACAAGACTTGATTTAGGCTACCATGCACCTGTACTACCCTGGCTACGACATGTGCTCTAGCTGTCTTGTAAAAACCAACATTTCTTGATTTCTTTTTCTTTAGAAAGGGATGGCATCGTTTCAGTTCCGATGAGGCTTCCAGTTTCCAACCTATATTTTAATGACAATTTTTAGAGATACGGAGAATCCTTGTGTGAAATATGAAAGAGCATATACGTGTAATTCTAAGAGGAATTCAAAGTTTATTCGGTGAAAATTGGTTTTGAAATGGCTGAGATATCCAAAACAAAGCAATCCTCATAAAAAAGGTGTTACCTGCCGTTTATTAGGATCGCTTTGTATTACTTTGTTTTTGGATATCTCAGCCATTTCAAAATCAATTTTAATCAAATAAACTTTGAATTCCTCTAAGAATCGTGTGCTCTCTAGCATTTCATATAGTGGTATTTCACAAAAAGCTAAAAGCTGAATTCTCATCTCAACCAATACTATACCATCCCTTTAAATAGTGAAGAATTGGGTTATCCGTTGTAAATTCTTAGATATGAACTATTCAAGGTATAGTTGATAGTGATAAGTTTGGCAACAAATGTTGAGCAAATGCATAATCAAATACATAATCATTCAAATTACTTTGCATGCAAGATGCAATTTTATTATCTTTTGTTGAAGAAAAAAAAATGAAATTAATCAAATTGAATGAATATAACGAAAATAGTTATTGGAGCAGTGTTATATTTCTCTTCACTTTCGGTAGCATAATGTTTATTTCTGTCACAGCAGTTAAAAAGCATTCTACCATTTTCTAATCTGTGCATAGGAGTACCACATCAGAAGTTTCATTTTCTCTTCTCATTTTTATTACATCTTTCATCTGTACGGTTGTTTTCATCCACTGTTCTTGTTTGAATGCATGACATTGACACTGATGTATGGACTTTGTAAATTTTCTCTTTTGTTCTTATTCTCAGGATGCACCCTCATCAAGGAAGTTGTTCCGCTCTCTTTCGATGATGTCGCCCAACGACCCGTACTTCCAGAGCATCGACCACGCCCTGTCGGTGGAGGGGAGTCAAACAGAGCTGATTGGAGACAGGACCAAGGTAAGATGCGCCTCCGTCTTATTCTGGACTTTTGCCTCTGATAGTGCTGAGTGATTATGTTTGTGCAGGATAATGTTGCCCCAGTTGTACTGATGAAACAGTGATTGTTTCTTTCCATCGACGTCAACCCCCAGTATTGGATTCCTGCTGTCAGATCAGTAAGGTTTTATCACAGTGCATACTCTGGAAGAAGAGTGGAACTTTCTAAATCTGTTGTCAATCTTAATAAGCCATATTATTTCAGAATATTTGAATGGAATCTGACTTATGCTTAAATGCTTTTCACCTAATGTGTCCGTACATTCAGGGGGAAAAAAAAGAAGAAATCTAGGCTGATTTTCTGGTAGGTTAAGCAATGCGTGTGAAGGGTCCACAAAGTCTGCAAACTCTTTTGGAGAATTTATCCGAGAGTCATCCTTCCTACCATGTGAATCTGAAGGTTTGGAAGCATAGAATTTATAGGGGATTTGCTGGGGAGTTTTTAAAGTTTTTGTGAAGCAATTATTTTCCTTTGCTGCTGTACATTGATCAGTTTCTCCATCTTCTGTCCATGAAGAACATAAAAATGCATAATTAAACCTGCAAAAACATTTCAAAGCTGAAGTAGCAATTACACTAAAAGAAAATTCAAAATTGCGTATGCCTGATGAGTATGCTAAATTCCAGTTTATTATGACAAAACTTGTCATAGCAGTTGCTTTGCCTTTCTAAAGCCCTTATGGTCTCAAGCACTACTATTGAGCAAGTTGATGCACTTCAATACAACCATAATTTCAAAGCCATTTTTCTCAGCATTTAGAAGCATTCTAAGATGAGGCTTGTCTTTTTTCTTATCTACAGTGGGTAAGGAATCTAAGGAAGGATTTTAGATGCCTATGTATCTGTTCAAAGCTACCGAATGAAATTTTACTTGAGCTGTGATACAAGGTTGCAAAAACTCGTAGCAGCGGACTTACGCCTCAACCCAGTGTAAAAGGTTCCATGTGTAGATCTGTGCTTGTTAAACCCTATATCTCTTTTCCCCTTGCCCACGGCTGTCTGTCCAGTCTTGCTGCTTGCCCACTGTGTGCGGAAAACAGAAAGACCTAAAGAGCATCACACCCGAGACCATGTGCCAGCTACTGCGGTCGGAGTTCAGCGACGAGATCGGCGAGTACTACATCATCGACTGCAGATACCCCTACGAATACGCGGGCGGTCACATACAAGTGAGTGGAGGGACAAGGCGGTAGTCGCACGAGTTGCACTTTTTGTTGCCTGGTGTCTCACGTCTGCAATAATAACAAAATGTGATGTATTTGGCACAGCGTGACATAAGGGACTACAAACTAGCAAGTCTTACTTGTAAGGAAGTCCTGTAGTGGCCCAGTGGATGAAACCACAGACCATAAAC
Organism: Diadema antillarum; assembly: GCF_040938485.1. Lineage (NCBI taxonomy): Eukaryota > Metazoa > Echinodermata > Echinoidea > Diadematoida > Diadematidae > Diadema > Diadema antillarum. The sequence goes on along the minus strand of NW_027271524.1, from coordinate 174,547 downwards.
CAAGATGGTCCTGGTTCGAGTCTCCTTGCTGCCTGTAAACTCGGCACTCTCTCTTAATCGCCTAGTCCTCCAGAGCCGATTTAAAGGGATGGTATAGTATTGGTTGAGAGGAGGATTGAACTTTTAGCTTTTTGTGAGATACTAAGAAACTGCTTATGAAATGTTGCAGAGCATACAATTACAATAGGAATTCGAAGTTTATTTGATAAAAATTGGGTACATTCATCATTAACTTGAACAAATTTCTCTCTAAATTGAATGAAATAGTATCTAGAAGGGATGACATGAAACAAGCTTGAATGTTCAAAGAATTAGAATGAACCATGATAGCACAGCGTTGACAAAATTTGCTTGAATACAAACGCCTTCTCCTTAATTCAAGTGCAAATCTGATGGCATTGGGCAGGAAAACCTATATTAAATCATTCAATTCAAGTCAATAAGCAAGTATAATTTTTCTATGTAGCTTTATTTTGCTTTTCCCTGTGTTCCTTCCTCCACCCCCCCCCTTCTCTCTCTCTCTCTCTCCCTCTCCCCCTCTCTCTCTCGCTCCATTGCTTTAGCCTATACATTCTTCCTGTGCTTTGTTGATATTCTATCCCCCTCTGCTTTTCTCTCTTCCAAAATTTGTGATTTTGGGCCATGGTTAGTAGTGGCTACGATGGCATTCAGATACGCTTCTCCTCCTCTTTGGTCGTATATCCTAAGATTCATCCTCATTGTCTTAGCAACGGTGATGTATTTCTCATCTTCACATGTATGTATTCCGTTCGTCTCAGGGTGCAATCAATATCTACCAGGAGGAGGAAATAAAGAAGATGTTCTTGGATCACCCCCTGCCACCCCTCACCACCAGGAAGAGGCGCATCTTCATCTTCCACTGCGAATTCTCGTCGCACCGGGGACCCCGGCTCCTCCGGTACCTCCGGAAGCACGACCGATCGGCCAACCTGGAGAACTACCCCGCCCTCTTCTACCCTGAACTCTACCTCTTGAACGAAGGCTACAAGGCCTTTTACCATCACAGCACGGTGAGACTTTGTCTTTGGAAAGGCATTATTTACCATTTGCAGATGAAACAAAAACCCAGCTTTAGTGCTTCAAAATAGTTCTAAAAATTTGAGTTAGGGATAGAAACAACCAATGTAAAGATTCGTATCCGTATAATCAATGTTAAGTATTGTTAAATATACAAAATGTGAACGATAGGTATAATAAGAATGTTTCTAGACTAAACCGTGTACAGTTATGGTTTAGAGGAGAAAATAGTGATATCTCCTTATATTTTAGGCTTTATTGCAAATTTTTTATATGGTAAGATGTTTGTATGATACAACTGCCCTACACAAATGCGTCAAATGTGATATCTCGAACATTTTTTAAATCACTGCTCCCAATGGTGAACAGTACCTTTAATTAAGCCAAATGGCGATCTATCACTTAGTCTAATCCCACTTCCTCTAATAGCAGTTTAGTCTCAACCGACATGATCTGATCCTGTTTTATCTACAACTAGCTCATCTAATGACCGTTTAGTCCAATTGCCACTTAATTAGCCTCATTACCAGTTGGTCTACTTCCAGATGGGCTACACTAATACCCATGGTATGTCAGAGGAAGTCTGACAAAAAAAATCCAAATACAGTATTGTAGGCAAAATTGCCATTAGACCCTTTGGTCATTAGAAAAGACGATGATTAGCCAAACTGGGCATTAGAACGAGTGAGGATTGGACCAAACAGGCATTAGACAAAATTGATAGTAGACCAAATGCGTTTAGCCCTAGTGATGTTAGACGATCTGGGAAGTAGACCATCTGATATTACACCAAATGGCAATGAACCTACCAACTAATTACAGCAACCAGTGACAGTGCATCACAAAACCCACAAATAGTTGCATGGCTTGATTTCCAGTAGGCATGAAAATGTGCATCCGGGTCAACTAGATAGATTTTTTGGTTTAGTTTGGGGTGTTTGCTGACAAAGTTACTCCTTTTCTATATGAATGGGAAGTTTAGAAACAAAGTACTGGTATCAAGTACAATATATGTAAAGTGTTTTTGATAGTTTCATTTAGATCCATTTTGTTCTTCTGGCTCAAATGGTTTTTCTTAATTTTTGTTTGTACTTGTATATTGCTTGTATAACATTGTTATTGAATCAAGGCTACACCACATTTTCTTCTTTTCTAATAAACTGTACAAGGCCTTATTTGGCAAAGTAATGGTAATTCACATGTAAGGTTGAAATGCCCCTACTACTCACTTTTTATCCATTAGATTTGCATAATTAATTCAAAATGTGTTTTAGCAAAGGACATGTTACTAGTAATGCATCTTGTAATATAGCAGCCAGTTAAACTGTTGATGATCAAATTACGATTGTAATTCTCAAAGCATAATCCTTAGCTTATGCCGTAGATGTACATTTAGCATTGATGTGTTATGCACTGTAACTCTCCATTGATATACATTGCAGGAGTTTTGTGAACCAAAGAGCTACATACCAATGGACCATGAGGCGCACACTTCTGAGCTGCGCTCCTTCAGGGCGAAGTCGAAGTCGGGCGGAGAGAAGAGCCGACTAAAGCGGTCTCAGTCCGTACTTTGATACTACCTCACCTCGCATGCATGGAATGTTCGTGTTTAGGTGTGCACATTCACCTGGATGGGCATTCGCCGGGACTGCAATTTGTCAATGTCAGAAAGTTTGACTCTTCTTATCGCCTCCAGAGTCATCTTTCTAAACTCTTATCCCTCCGCGTTCTGTGTGAGGCCAGTATAGAATGAATGCTGCCAGTGTGTGAGTTAAGTATAGACATATGATGGTGTGATGCATGCATGACCATGTCCAGCGCATGCAGGAGATGTTGGACGGCCAGAACGCTCTAATTTTTTGGGTTTTTGCTGTCGAGGCAACCTCAGGGACAAGTCCTGTTGAACTCCAAATGTGGTTTAGACTTTGAAGGCAATCTTCAGACTCTTGAGGACGAAAGGAAGAAGTATCCCCTCGTCAGATTTCACAGATGACTATTGTTGTTTTTCTTTTACGGTTTATCATGGATTTAAAGTAGGGCTGGTTCAAATTTGAGTCCATCTTCACCCAAAAAAAAAAAAAAAAAAAAAAAACTCTTCTGTCCGCCACGCTTTGACCATTCAGCTATGCATCAAACAGTGTTGGATAATGTATTTGACAATATATAGCAGTGGAATCTTTAATCATTGGTCAGTTTTTGACAAAAGATGTCTTTACCAATGCTCCGCCCCCTGAGAATGGTATCAGAGTTATGTTTTTATGTGTGTGTGTGTGTGTGTGTTTAGGGTGTGATGTGGTGTGTTTTAATTTTTTTTTTAGTTGTCAATATTGTCCTAAAAAATCTAAAGAAAGCATCCCACATCCCTCTGTAGGGTTCATGAGCTCCAAAGCAGCATGGATTTCAAGGTGTCATTACGCTTGTGTAGTTCACTTCATCTGTTGTCCAAACTGTTAAAGCCCCAGTCACATAGACATCCCGGATCAACCCGGATTTGATCCGGGGTGATCCGGGGAGATATCCTTAGACATCCTTGGACATCCGTGTATGTCCGTGTAGATCCGGGGACATTAGGGAGGCCAACACAGCAACTTTTGATGGTCAAAAACATCCAGCGTCATCCAGGGATTGCCGTGTTGGCAGAGCAATCTGGAATGGTCCATGTGGCTGCCATGTAGCTGCCGTTTTGATCCGTGTAAATGCCGTGTTTGTCCGTGTAGACGCCGCGCTCTTTTGGCCTTATCCATGTAGCTGCCATGTTGATAATGTGTGTACAGTCAAATCAACGCACGTCGACACTCCATTGAAGTCGAAACTATCCCGGATCTCCCCGGATCACCATGTAGATCTTTGAGGATCCGTGTTTATATGTGACTGGGGCCTAATTTTCACTGGGATTCGTCTTTTTCACGTAATCCTCCAGGTTTTTCTGCGTGTGTCTCGATGTATCTTCGTGTGTGTATGTGTTTCTAAATCCGATGCATTATGCAATATATGATAAGACTTTTGTTTCATTTTGTTGATCTTGTACAGATAGCTCATAGTAATTATGAAATTTAACCGTGGATGCAGAAAATCTTATGAAAAAGGCCAAAAAGGGAAATTGTGATTTTGGCTATAATGAAATGCTGATGTAATCATGAATGGGAAGCACATGCATATTTCAGATCAAATGATGGGATATGAATAGCAATGCCTTCTTTGTATGTCCACTGGTGCTACATATGGACTTGTGAGGACAAGTTTGACCAACGGTGAGTAATGGACACTGCCCATAGCCATGTCTTGTGATTTTAGATCTAATAGACTTCTACCTGTACTAAGAAGGTATCATGATAAGCACATCAGCCATCTTAGATCCCCAACATGGTGTGTGACTTAATAATCCAGGTTTTGCACCGGCCGATCAAATACTATTCATTAATCAGTGAACTACAAATACATGCCTCTAGTGCCATGTGTTGTTTGTTGTGGATTCTATCTATTTTTCTTTTCTTTTCTTTTTCTGAATTGTGATCAGTTGCAAGCGACTTCACTGCATGATTCTTTAAACACAATCAATTTTTGTGATAGCAGTGTAATTGGTCATTATCAAGTCATTATTAAGTGCCATATATGGACTTGTCAATTTGCTGATTGAGTCCAAGAATATAAAAGTCTTCACTAATCTTTATATCAGTGGACTTCTTTTGATAAAGCACTCATTCACTAACTACCAGATTGGGTTCATGCAGACAATAAAAGAGAAACTCTGGAATCTTGCAGCTATGTGAAATGTAAGAAGAAAAATCACAGATGAAAAATGGTCTGAGTAGTTTATACATTGTAGACAAAGTTTGATGTAAGAAAAATCAGAGTAGCTGACAACTTGAAAAAGAATAAAATCTTCAATTTAAATGAGTGCTTTAAAGTTATCAAATGCCTGTCCCCATATGAATTATCATTTTTTTTCAATTTGAGAATTTCCCATGAAAGAAAATTGCAGTGCGTATTAGTGTGAGTTTTGAATTTCATAGTTTAAATCATGGTATGTATCGTACAGTTATTTATATTCTCATTTTTTTCTGTGCTTTTGTATTTTCTGATAAAGCTGTTTGAGATTTATTTTTTTAATGTTTTGTATTCCTCAGTATGATAATGTTTGCCAGACAGGTAATTTCTGTAATTATGAATTGTGACAATATGCATTTGTGTTATAGCAAAGTTTTTTCCCTTTCTTTTTCTCCTTATTTTGTGGGTAGCGTTTAAATTGCAATATTTTCATTTTTGTACATAAGAGAATGTGTACTATGTATCACATATTCTTTGAAAGTATAATGAATAGATAAACTATGATACATCAAACAAAGATTTTGTACAGCAAGATACATTTGTATCAAGTGTATTAGTAGCCAAGAAGACCAGAGTGCGTAGCAGGTGGAATATGAATTCTCGTACCGTCCTCTTTTTGTTTTCTTTGTGGAATGTGAATGAATGTTCCCTCGAATTGCTGTGTGCTTGTTTCATTCATTGCGTTCAAAGTTTGGCCCGCCACTTGAATGTCTCAAATGCCAATTTATTTACCTTTCGTGGCGGTCTTTTCAAAGTCTGTCTTGTGCTCTGCGATGGCAAATTTTGAGTGAATCGGTTCAACGTTGACATAATTTTGCAGAAGAGGGTTGTTAATCTTTTTCTGTTTTATGAATTCTGGGCAAGCACTACAACTCCTGAGCAGTAACATTTTAGTTTTTATGTGTGTCAGAAAAGACATCAGTGTATATTGTGATAATTTTCTGCCCCGGTTATTTTTTTGTGTTCAACCCAAACACAAATGAGTCTGGCTGCATGTGTTCATCAGAAGATACCTCCCATGAGTGTCGCTTTATTTTCTGACATTAATCAGATTTATCTGATCATATTCGTCTGATCAGATATTGCAAACGAATATATTGTTTCTCAATTGCATTTTCTGTGCGGGCAAATCCAGATGCAGATTACCCTTCATTCATGCAAAAATGACGGCGTGTATGCATGAGAATTTACCTCGTATTCATCTTTTCTTTTTTTTTAAATACTGCCACAGTTCTGTGATGTAATACATATGTGTGTACATTGATACATTTTTATGCTTGGCGAGACAACATATGGTGACTGGATGAAGACATACAATTACAGTGAGGGGGGTTCTGCGTATTTCAGAAATTCGATCACACCTCAAGGTTCCATATTCGACTGTGACGCTTTGAAAAGTTGTAAAACGCACATAGTTTGCAGGCTTTCCTGATCTGAATGTCTCATGGGGGTTGCCTCTTGCCTCTACTCTGAAGTTTAACTATGAATCAGTTTCACCCCCACAATAATGTCTTGGCACTTTTTTTTTTCTCTCTCTCTAATATATAGATCAGATTTGTCTGTCGCGAGTGCTTGTACATACAACTCATTTCAGAAAGACATATTTTTTATCAGTGTTGTGTGAAAATGTAAAATACATACCTCAGAATACACATGTGTGCAACAGGTTTCGTCATTTCTTTTCATTTCATTGCCCCAAATGTGTATTGCCATACATGGCAATTAGAGGGGGACAGAGAGAGAGAGCTTTGGTGGGAGTGATGTGTGGTGTGAAAATCGGTTCTAGGAACAGTACCCCCTGGAAAACCACCCTCCGGATAACTACCACCCGGATAATTACCCCCCAGGACAATTCCCCCCTAGGGCAACTACCCCCCCCGGACAACTACCCTCCAAGGGCAATTACCCTCCAGGGTAATTACCCCCTAGGACAACTACCCCCCGGACAACTACCCTCCAAGGGCAATCACCCCCCAGGGCAATTCCCCCTTAGGAAAACTACCCCCTGGATAACTACCCCTCGGATAACTACCCCTGGATAACTACCCCCTCGGATAACTACCCCCTGGATAACTACCACCCGGATAACTACCCCCTGGATAACTACCCCCCGGAGAACTACCCCCTGGATAACTACCCCCCGGAGAACTACCCCCTGGGTAACTACCCCCCGGAGAACTACCCCCTGGGTAACTACCCCCAGGATAACTACCCCCCGGATAACTACCCCCCGGATAACTACCCCCCGGATAATTACCCCTCGGATAATTACCCCCCGGATAATTACCCCCCGGATAATCAACCCCCCCCCCCCCCCCCCGGATAATTACCCTCCGGATAACTACCCCCCCCCCCCCCGATAATTACCACCAGGATAATTATCCCCAGGTTAATTACCCCCTCCTCCGATAACTAGACCCCAGATAACTTCCACCCGATAACTACACCCTCCGATAACTTCCCGAGGATGATTACCCCGGATAAGCAAGCCTACAACTCCCCCTCCCCTATAACTATCAAGACGAAAATTACCCCAGGACAGTGCACCACGCCAATTACTCCCTGGGTAACTACCTCCCGGGTCATTGCCCCCCCCCCCATCTTACCTTTAATAAAAAGAATATCATTACTACAGGAAACGAAGTTCTTTGTATTATTTGCCAGGAATCACGGAGATGCCATACTGATACATCATTTTATGAAAACAACATCTTAAAGATTTACGATTTGTATCGTTTGCACTTAGGACAATTTATGTAAAAGCTTAATTTCTCCCTCTGTATTTTGACTCTATGTTCATAAAAAACGAAGCTGTCCCTTCATATCCTACCCGGTAATCCAGTAAATGTCAATGCCTTTAACCAAACTATTTTCGTTAAATCTGTATTTTCTTTTACTGTTCCGAAATTTCGGATTTCTCTTGATAGTATAGTATAAAAGAAGTTTTAAGTTTGAATGCCTTTACCATTGAACTAAAAACATTTTGAAGAAATGTTACACTTCAGAATGAGTTAAACTTTTTGCAATATTTTTTAACCACAATTGTCTATCGTTTACCACAACTCCATGTAACACTTCTTTATTTTGAGGAGCTTATATCTCATGCCTCACGTGCCCTGGTTTTGACCCATCATCTTCCTCTTCCCTCTCGCTTTTCTCTGTCCACTGTGAAGGTAGTCTATTCCTGTCATTCATAACTCACCTTTCCTCTTTCTCTCATTACAAGGGATTTATCTCGTGTGTGTTCATGTGCAGTGCACTCCCGTTAAAACGAAATGCTCAGGACCGGCAGTTTGTTTTGTTTTTTTTTTCGTTTTAACGAAATTTCGTTGTAACCGAACAAATATAATATGCAATGTATAACGAAAAGAAAGAAACCACGCATAAAAAATTTTTGTTTGTTGAATCCTCATCATACGCTGGAAAGCTATGTGAAATTGGAGAATACCTTTTTAATTTCGTTTAAATATTACATTTTAAAAAGAGCATAAAGTTGTTTGTGTTGTCACACATGTGTAGAAAATGACGGTGTAGGATTTGGTTACAGTTCGCTATTCCAAAGGTTCTTTTCTTACTAAAGTACGTTACTCCGAAGACTCCTTATTCCGAAGTTTCGCCATTCCCGGGATTCCGATGGTTTGTTTATGTGAAGGTTCGCATTTCCGCAGAATCATCATTCCGAAAGTTCATAATCTAGATCAAAATAATATATTGTTCATTTTCCGAAGGTTCGTTGATCTGAAAATGAAATGAGGTTCGTCATTCTGAAGGTTTATAAATCAAAAAAAAAAAAAGAAAAAGGTTCACTAGTCAGAAAGTCCGTTGTTCCGAAGGCTTTTTCATCCGAAAATGAAATAAGGTTCGTTATTCCGAAGAAATTTTGTTAATGAAAAAAAAGATGAGAAAGGTTAGTTATTTCGAAGATTTATTTATCTTAAGACGATTATAAAGATTGCAATTCTTAAGTTTTGTTAGTGTACTCTCCTTTTTCCACCATGGATTAACGATACTTTTTGTAATGTTCCGATTAACGAACGTTTTGAATTCCTATCATTTTCGGACTAACGAACCGTATAAGAATAAGAATAAGGACCATATTTTATTATCGAATTAACGAACCTTTGGAATAACGCCAAAATGTGCTTAATAACAAACCCTCTTTCATTTCCGAACTAACGGACATTTAGTTGTATCAGAATCTGTGTGTTTTGTATTAAAGGACTTCGGAACAATGAAACAAACCTTATCTGAATTCAAATTATTTTATTACAACAACGCAAGTTCCCCTCGGAAACTGTGCGTGATACACGGAGTGAACATTTAATGATGCGTTCGCTCATGCAGAGACGCTTTAATAATGCTTGTTCTGCTACGCATTTTCGAATGCGATCCGCATTTCGTTATAACGGAGCGCATTTCTTTTGTTTTTCTTTGTCAGTGGCGCTCAGAAAAGACTTCGTGATAACGAAAATTTTGTTATAACCGTCTTCGTTATAAGCGAATTTTGTACCATAGACTTTAATGGCGATAATTTTGGGACCAGAAGTTTTGCTTCGTTATAACGAAATTTCGTTATAACCGTGTTCGTTGTAACGGGAGTGCACTGTATCTTTATTTGTGTACTTCGTCTCTGTCTTAATTTGCTTTCTTTGCATTGTTTCATCAATTTTGTAACTATTTTACTGTTATACCGTTAACGCTCATTTCAGAATTGCCCTACTGCATTATTGGGCATATTAACAACTAGTATATCAAGGATGTGGGAAGAGATTGTCACCTCCTTGGTATGATCACTGCAGAACATTACCTCCCTTGACAATTACTCCTTATTAAGATTAGGCTCCAAACAATCACCCCTCTTACAATAACTCTCCCCCAGAAAATTACGTCTCTCATTGTTATTTTCGAACACATTAGCTATTTGAATTGAAAAAACCCCAACATTTTTTCATATCGTCTGGTTTTGGTCGAGACCTAACTTCAGGTTTTAAACATCTTTTGGGTGAGATAATTAGAAACCCCTTACGAAATATTAAAGAGCATGTTATTCCAAGAAGGATTCAATTTTTTGAGAAAAAAAAATACTCTTGAAATGGCCGGGATAAAACAGAGCAGCCCTATAATGTAAAAAGGATTCTGTCAACTACAACTCTCCCTAGATCTATTCAAAAAGAGGGTGCAGGACAAAAGACTTCGTTAACAACTAGGGGTGTTTTGTAAAAAAAAAAAAAAAAAAAAAAAATACCGTTAAACTCGTAATATTTTACTCTTTCTAATGAGACTAACTTATATTTGAACTGGATTTCCTCTTAAAGTGTCGAGAACATTTAATTTGAAAACTAGCACAATTCTACTTGTATGTAAAACAAGCTGTAATTTTACTCTCATGACAGATTAGGGCACCTTTTGATAAAAGTTGCCAGTTATGACATCTTGTTAGTATCTAATAATTTCAATAAAACCATGGGTTCTGCTTGATTGATAAGCTCGAGTCACTGACTTGTTACCATGGACCTGCTTTGATCGACCTACAACGATTGGTAATTGTGTGGAACTGACAGCTTGTCAGGACTGATAACTTTCATAAAACCGTGCCCGGATCCTATCAGAAATTATGGCTTTATATCGAAGAGTCCCTCGCTAATGTTAAGGGAATATGAATTGCAGTGAAATCAACTCTCCTTTTCTTATGTTTATCGTCTATCATGTGTTATAACGGTAGAAAATAAATGACAAGCCAAAAGAGTGATGACAGTGTAAGAGAAAGGTGCATCTTCTGATATGGTGTTATGAACTTATGGAAAATATACGACGGGTGGTAACTTTCGGGGGGCGGGGAGGGAGGGTTGTCCAGTAGGTAAGTATCAGGAGGGGGCGGGGGGGGTTCGGGGTATTGTTAATGGGGGGGGGGGGTAGTAATCCGGGTGGTAGTTATCCTGGGGGTAGTTATCCGGGGAGTAATTATCCGGGTGGTAGTTATCCTGGGGGTAGTTATCCGGGGGGTAGTTATCCGGGGGGTAGTTCTCCGGGGGGTAGTTAACCAGGGGGTAGTTCTCCGGGGGGTAGTTATCCAGGGGGTAGTTATCCGGGGGGTAGTTATCTGGGGGGTAGTTATCCGGGGGGTAGTCATCCAGGGGGTAGTTACCCAGGGGGTAGTTATCCGGGGGGTAGATGTCCTAGGGGTAATTGCCCTTGGGGGTAGTTGCCCTAGGAGGGTAGATGACCGGGTGGTAGTTTTCCTAGGGGGTAATGGCCCTGGAGGGTGATTGCCCTGGGAGGGTAGTTGTCCGGGGGGTAGTTGCCCTAAGGGGGAATAGACCTGGGGGGTAATTATCCGGGTGGTAGTTATCCGGAGGGTAGTTGCCCAGGGGGTAAGTGCCCGGATACGGTGAAAATCATTGGATAAAAAGAAGACTGGGGATATGATAGATGGAGATGCATGGGTTGAAGGTATGGTTTATTCAGTGACAAATTTGCTCTCAGCCAATCAGATGCAAGGATTTCCGTAGCTTGTCACATCTATGACAAGTTTTATTAAACGGGCCCCGGTCTAATATCAGATGGTTTACTTCCCAGTTCATGTAACACCACTACAGCTAAACATATTTTGATGTACTATCAACTTCATCTGATGCCCGTTTGGTCTAATCCTCACTTGCACGGCCTAATGGCTATTTATCCTTTCATCTAATGACCAGATGGTGTAATTTAGCAATTTTCTCCTTTGATTGTTTCCCATGTTGTCTAATAAATTGTGAGTATTAGACAAAATGGGCATGGCACATCTGGCAATAGAACAACTAGTCATGAGGCAAAGAGGGAAAATTGGACTAAATGGTCATTGGACCAACTGGTTGTAGGCAAAATGGGATTAGACCATGTGGGTTGAGACTAACTGGCTGTTTACACAAGCGATAGATCACCGAAGGAATCAATGGAACAGCTAGGAAGAGCTAGTGGGGTGTGGTGGTATGGGCACATGTTGACGAAGGATGATGATGATGTCCTGAAGAAAGTGCTGGAGTTTATGAAAGTAAATGAGCCAAGAAAGCGAGGGCGACCAAAGAAAACATGGAAGAGACGGATAGAGGAAGAGCTTGGGAGGGTTGGATTAAAAAAGGATGCCCCAAATCGGGAGAGGTGGCGAGAACATGTGAGAACTATCGCTGTGAGGGCTGTGAGGCAATTCCAGCCACCCTTGTTATCGGGGTCAGACACAGATAAAAACTGATGATGATGATGATGATGATGATGATGATGATGACGATGACAACGATGATGATGATGACAACGACAATGATGATGATGTTGATGATAATAACGACAATGATGGTGGTGGTGATGAATTAGGATGATTATGATGATGACGACGACGACGACGACGACGATGATGATGATGTTACTTTATTAGCATTCATGGTACAACGTACATGTACTGTATATGGCAGCTTCTTGAAGGAAAATGGCATGGTGTAACCGGTGCGACCATGTGACGAATTTCATCAAACTCTCAAATGCATTTCTGATGACACTGGAGGGCCGGAGGGGAAAAATCAACAGACAACGTATGGGACTATAGACTAGAAATTCGTGACCAGAGATCTTTTCACTGGAACGCAACATCAGTACACTGAGTGTGCACTTTGGTGCTCTCAGCAGATAAGGTGACGCTCAAACGACACCATTGGGAATTAAGGGAAAATGAAACCCAAGTCTACATGTGGATTGAGTGAATGCAACAATGGCAGTAGAACACGACAGTGAAAGTTTGAGGGGAAAAAAAAATCGGACAATCCGTTGAAAAGTTTTGAATTCTTAAGATTTCGGTGCCACCATCGCTGGATGAGATGACGTCATGTGTGGAAAATGATATACAGTGTGTAGCAAATTCAGCGTATTTTCACTTTTCTGGCATGATAAAAGAGCACTTGTCTTGCCTCCTTCAGAAAGCAGGGGGAATTCAGTAACAAGTCGACGGAATGTGTACTTTTCATTGAAATAAAATTTGTGGAATTTTTGTTTTCTATTTTCTTTGATGCATGATGTCACAGTGTTGTACGTAGTCCTCTCATCCTGTGATGATGGCACCAAAACTTATTTAAAGATCAACACAGACAAAAAATCAAGGGATTGTTCGATTTTCCTCAAATTTTCACCGATGTGTTCTACTAAATGAATATTGCTACATTTTAATACTCAATCCACATGTACATTTTGGTTTCATTCCCCTTTTAGTTGAGAAGAGCAAGAATTAAACACGCACACACACACACATACACACACACACACACACATACATACACACACACACACACACACACATACACACACACATACACACACACACACACACACACACACACACACACACACTCACACGAACGAGAACAAAGAGGAGGTTGAGGAGGAAGAGAAAAGAAGTATAGGAGTGATAGAAAAGAGTAATGTAACAGAACAAGCAGACAAGACAGATGATAACAAACAGAAGCAAAAAAGAAAGAAACAAGCCGGAAAACAATTAAGGAAAGGCGCTGAAATGTCATGACTGACGCAGGACTGGTCCTTTAAATTGCAACCGTGCTATTACTTCTTCACGGGAGAATTAATCCACGAAATCCTCTCGATGTTTCACAGATCCACTGCTTCTATTTTGGCATTATAACGACATACTTGAAAGTGCAGATTTAGTTTGCGAGGACGTCTCCTGCGTAGTTTGTATTAAGTTTTTTAATCAACTTTAGATGTTGCGATTTTTATAGCATCCGTGCGTCAAAACACAGCTGTGTATGACATTGCTAAATTTGTACGTGTTACATTGCATTTCATTCGGGAGCAGTGATTTAAAAAATGTCCAAGATATCACATTTGATGCATATGTGTAGATTTGTTGTATCACAAAACGTCCACCATATACAATTTTCGCAATAAAGCCTAAAATATAAGGAGATAGCAGTGCTTTTTTCAATAAATCGGGGAACTGTTGACGGTTTAGCCTGGAAACATTTTTATCATAACTCTTGATCACATTTTGTGTATATAAAACACTTAACATCGATTATACGGATTCAATTTTTTACAGCGGTTGTTTCTATCCTTAACTCACATTTTAGAACTATTTCAAAGCACTAATGCTGGGTTTTTGTTTCATCTGCAAATGGCAAATTATGCCTTTAACGAGAGACCAAAATTATATTCACCGCATCAATCCCCACACTAGGACCAGAACAAGGCAAGTTATATTCGTCTCCAATGATTTACTAAAACCGTGGACTCCCGTTAAAAGAAAGTCCTCGGTACCGGCAGTTTTCTTTCTTTATATCGAAATTTCGTTATAACCGAGCAAACAAACAATAAAAGATATAGTGCGGGTAATGTTGCGCCCTCAATTTTTACTTCGTTGTAACCGTAATTTCGTTTTAACCGTGTCTGTTATAACGGGAGTGCACTGTAGAGGCCTCTAACTTTCTTGTTAGGCAGACAAATTATTTCGAGGCTTAATGATTTCGGAACGAACGATCAGACGCTGTTGTGTAATATGGGTTTCGATTTGTGTGTTTATGTATGATTCGTAACATCTTTTACGATCATAAGAGAGAGAATACTAAATGTATATATCCTACGCCTATATTATGACCTGACATGACAGTCACGTTTTCAAACCAATGACTCGACAGTCACATTTTGTACCTGCATACACGTATTCACACACTGACCACACATCAGTATTTAAACAAGTTAATACATTTTCAGCGCGTACTCTCGCATATTGGATTATCACCGAGTACAATAGCACATTTCATTCCTTTCCAGCATTGTCAAATCAAGATATGTAACTGACTCGAGACCCCAACTCCCAATCTAAACAATTTAGGTAAAAGAAATGGCCTACAAGGAGAGAGAAAGTGAACAAGACATTTCAAAGTATTCATGTGCCTGGAAATATCCGCAGGAGAAATTAGGGGCTTTGCACGACACAATTTTGTAGAGGTGCGTCTCCTGTGATATGAATAGGTGGTATATAGACCCTACAGTTTTCTGCTTAAATTTGACGGAGAAAGCGCATATGTGTGTATTGGTGTGTTTGTTTGTGTGTGTGTGTGTGTGTGTGTGTGTGTGTGTGTGTGTGTGTGTGTGTGTGTGTGTGTGTGTGTGTGTGTGTGTGTGTGTGTGTGTGTGTGACGCCAATTCATGTCTAATTTGTTTTTAGGTTTTGTTATTTGTGTAATACATAATGTAATCATTAGGCCCTGTCACACCTTTCCGCTCAAGCCTTGCGTGCGACTTGCGAAGAACAATCTTTACTACCCGGAGGTCCCCGCAGATTACCTGCACATGACAGTACATGGCACGTATCTCACCCGTAGTTACCCGGAGTTGCTCACGCAAGTCCTATTCACCCGCAGCAAGTTTAGGTCCTGATACACCTTTCCGGGCAAGCTATAAGCGGGCTTGTTGTTGTGGGGGATTTTCCAGGAAGCAGGACAATTTTTGCAGGCGGACAAGGATTTGGGCAAGTTTCGCATGTGTCTTACCTGCTGGACCCGTGCCACTTACGTTCTACTGCCGTGTGACCTGCGTGTCAGGCGTATAGGTGGCGAGTGAGGGCTGACAACTCGGTGAAGGAATCCCTCTGAAGGAATGGCAGAAGTCACACAGAATGTCATTATCTTGGCCGCATACGGGGACTGCGAAGTACCTGCGTGGGAGTTGCCTGCGAGGTGTTGCCGCTAAGGGCCTCTTACTGGCGTTCTGCGAGGACCTCTGCGGGCAATCCCCGCAACTCACCCGGAAAAGTTTTGGTCATGCTCAAAATTTGGTTGCGGGTAAATCGCACCTCCGGGCAACTATGAGCGAGATACGCGCTGGATGGCGCTGGGTACTGTCAGGTGCGGACCAACTGCTGGGAGGTCCTGGTAGCAAAAGTTTTCCCCGCGAGTCAACCCGCAAGGCTTCCCCAGACACGGTGTGACAAGGCCTTGAGCATGCTCAAAACTCGTTCCGGGTGAGTCCCGGGAGTACACGCAGAACACCAGTAGGAGGACATTAGCGGCAGCACCTCGCAGGCAACTCCCACGCAGGTATTTCGCAGCTGTTACTATAATAACGCAGGTAATTCGCAGTCCCCGTACTCGTAGCTGAAAATGGATCGGTTTCAAAGCTCTCACGCAAGTCACAAGGAATGCACGCAAGTAGCAGGTAAATAACACGCGTCTAGCAGTAAGACGCAAGTACGGAGCTCGCCAACATCCTTGTCCGCCCGCAGAAAAATTCTCCTGCGTGCTGGAAAGTCCCTACTCGCAACAAGCCCGCGTAGCTTACCCGGAAAGGTGTGACAGGGCCTTACCAGGTACGTACCAGTTTGCCTTCAGTTTTTGTTTTGTTTGTTTGTACAATTACCATTGGCGTTTTCTTTCTTTACTTCAAGAAGAAGACAGTCAAATGAAACCCAGTGGTTTCCAATGGCTATCAGCTATTTGACTTCAAATTCTGATATCAAGGTTCCATGTTCAACTGTAACACTTATAAAAGTCGTAAAACACTTGTAATTGGGATTTTGCAAGTTTTCGTGAATCCCTAATGTTCATTTGCACATGGGCACGGCCTCTTATGTGTCCTCTGAAATTCAAACAATCATTTACTGAATTTTTTGCATATTTCAAGGCAGTCGTTAACGAGAGACCAGAATACTTACCGCGTCAATCTTCACTTCAAGGCCACAATTATGCGATCGACTCCTTCGATTTCTGCGAACAGGGGCTTCAAACATGTTTTGTGAGATTGTTCATTTCAAAGACTGAGTGATTTTGAAATCGTAACATTGGGGTTCTTCGTAAAATTGATGAAGAAGACTTAGTACTGATTCACTATATGATGAGTAAGGCTAACGTGCATGGTCATCATGGGTATACGTAGCTTAACGAACCGACACCCAAACGGCAAACTCATTACACGCGTCCCTACTTTTTGCAATGATAAAGTGTTCACTTTTCAACATCAGGCCTACCGTTGTGCAGTAAGGTGGTCTCATCAGCAGTTCCAAATGATGCAGCTGTCAGAACTTGAACGTGAATCAAAGAGTAGTAAAAAAAAGGAAATATTTCGTACATCGAACTCTTCCTGATAACAAAAACATCCTTATTGAGTAAAATTAGGATAAACTCGTGTACAGCTAAACAGTTCAAGACTGCGTAGGTTGGTAGTGCTTCAGGGTTTTTTTTTTCTAAAATATATTTTTAGTCTTTTTCAAGCCATTTGCTTGTAACATCTGTTTTTGATAGGACGTACTCTTCATGTATTGGTAATTTTAGGAGGGGATCTACCTTAAGTATCATGACTCCTTTCTGAATATTTTAAGCAGAGTAGAGGAGATCGAGCGATGGTAGAAATTTCAGGATTGAAGTAAGCAAGCTTGATAGTTTTCGCCCCCCCCCCCAAAAAAAAAAGAAGAAGAGAGTGATGTATAAAAGTAGTTGGAGTCATCCCATCCTGTCATATAGCACCAGGTCCTATCATAACAGCAAAGCTGCGCGGCAGCCGTTTAAATTATTTTGTTTGCTTCTGTGCTGAATCAATTTCAGTGTTTTAACACTTAGATGTATCCAGATTAGAAAGTATAATGTGTTTCTAGGCAGCATAAAAAGGAGTAGCGTATAATTTCGTTACGACTGATCCCAGGAAGATAAGCGAGATATTCAGATACAATCTGAACGTCCCCTTCGCACACGATTTATTGATGCTCGAACGATATACCCCCTGTTCATTTCACGCAGCGCTGCTTTCATTTTAGCTTGATAGTGTCCAAGGATTTTGGCCTGTCCACGATCGATATGGATAGGCCATTGTGAGGAGTTTGCCCATTACAAGATGTCCATTAGGTCCTTTGTTGCTGTTTTTAGTGAAAATCAATCCGGTATAAATGTAATGTGGGTACACTGGATGTGCCTTGCGCCATCATGTGCGCTACGCGATTTCTCAAAGGCCCTGTACATGTCTACACTGGATGCTACATGACTGCCAGTCGAATTGTACGTTGATTTTTACCATGCTTCCTTTATTATCAAACTCTTCAGATCGGTAACTGCTCATTATACAGTTGTAAATGGTACCTTGAGAAGGCGGGTCTTTACAGGACCATCATTGATTAACTGTCTACATTGAATGTATCAGGAACATTAATTTACTCGGAGAATATAGCTGACATGCTTTAAAGGGCGTTTAAATTAATTCTGAGAAGTTTCCGACACTTCTCTATGCGTCTATATCTGAGTGAAACACTAACTTTCAGACTTCGTGTCCGTCTACTTTAACTATTTGCATTCTTTTTTGTTTCTCTCTTTTTTTTTCTTGTTAAAGGACTCTCCCAGCGCTATGATATGACGTTGGGAGACCATACGATGCTACCCTTGTTTGGCATACGGGAGCAAGAGATAAAGTAGCCAATCTGAATTATCTATGTTTTTAGATTTGACTTGTATAACAAGTTCTGCTTTGATATATAATATTGTAACGTTCGGATCCGGGGCACTCACTACACCTATAGAATGAAATAGATATTGCATAGGCCTATAAGTCAAGACGCTGTAACGTTTATAGTAAGAAATTGTGCACATGCTCATTCGCTCCCTTTTGTGAAGACACAGAAAGTGAAGAATGGATATTGATAATCTCTTCTTTTTTTCGTTGTAAAAGTCAGAGTAGTGATCAGACAGGCCTGAGACGGGCGCAAGGGAGCAGGGTTTTCATCTCCTCTCGAGAAACCACCGTATCAATGCATAATTAATTTCACGGAGCCGTGCTTGTCTTCAGACTGAAGCAGGTGGTGGCGGACCAATAGCCCCGATCGATAGGTGTCAATTGGCCTTCCGTGTAATAATCTTTCGCCGCATTATCCTCTCAAACTGTGCGCAGGACAATCGGTCGCAGACATAATTGCAGGTACTGCGACTGTTCGCATAGGTTATAATCGTGGCTCGAGGGTTTGGACGATCGATCAGAGTGTTTAATGACAAAACGCTATAAGGACTGGTCTATCAACACCCATCGGGTCGCCAAAACGAAGGTGCAGTTATGGTATACTGGGGCCACTCTTATACTAGCTTCTTGTGCTTAAACGTCTGCTGTAGAAAGAAATGTATCTTTAAGATTTCTTTCACGATCATTACTAGATTTTTTTTTAATTGACAAAGGGAATCGACATCAGCGTATTTCAAAAGAGGTAAATGAAAATGTAATTTATCTGGAGAACTGACGGGGCATTTTATAGGGTAGTTTGGATTTGTTCTTTTGTATAGAAATGAACTTCAACCAATGGATAGTGATATCCATGGTCAGGTAGAATGAATGTGAGTATAACGTTTCTGTTATTATATTTTCTGTTATATATCTTGCTTACATTGAAAATAAAAAAAAAGTCTATCAACATTTTCTACTGCCTCCTATTTCATGCTTTACTTCCATGCTTCTATTGATCGTCCATGCTTTGACTTGAAAAGACAAATCAGTCATGTTAATCTCGACCACAATGTATACCTTCTTCGAGGACAAACTCAAGCCAAGGAGCAAAGGATATTCTTATCAAGCAACACAAACAAATGACAAGAATAGTCTTGCAGACAAACACTCGCACCTCAACGAATGAAATGTTCACACGTCTAAATGGATAGATATGGAGAAGAGATGGCCATTTCAGAAAGGCAAACTTATGTATAACAATTTGAATGATTCTGCCCCTGTATATCTACAGAGTATGTTTACATCTGCCATGAGTGTACATCAATACAGTACAAGAAATGCTCAAAGTAGAGGTTTCATTGTGCCCAAAGT
The DNA here is from genome assembly GCF_040938485.1 of Diadema antillarum. NCBI lineage: Eukaryota > Metazoa > Echinodermata > Echinoidea > Diadematoida > Diadematidae > Diadema > Diadema antillarum. The sequence continues at coordinate 154,858 of NW_027271524.1, read as the reverse complement.
AAAAACTGAAAGTGGCAGAAAGGCATTTTCTTTTGATGGTGCAATACATTGGAACAGTCTACCTAGTGAAGTGAGAAATACTCAAACGAAACACACATTTTGTATTCAGTTTCTAAAAAGTCGGCAATATCAAGATGCTGTAATGGTGATTAAATATATTTGGTATTTTGGTATACGTTTTTTTCTTTCATAAGCTACCTTGTTTTGGTAATAGTATATTCTTTTGAAGATTATATTAAAAAAATGTTTTTGTTTTTTTTTATCCCGAGCTCCCTTATTTTTTGAGCGTTTGACCTGAAGTGTACACACATGTGATTACTATGGTATGTGGGAGTGCAGACCCACTTTTTGTAGTTGTAGAATGGTATGAGTAAGTTGTCGTGGTGACAGGTTTTGTTTTTATTTTTATTTTATTTTATTTTATTTTATTTTTTTCTTTTTCATGTAGTACCTACTGAGTTATGTATAAGTGTCATTTATTGTGATTGTTACATTGTTGCATGTATGTGTTTACAGGGCCCCCTGCAAAACAGTACTTGATTACTGATGGGGCCACCCTGTATAAATAAAACGAAATAATAACAACGATAATAATAATGATAATGACATAAATTGAAATATTTGTACAAACAAACGAATGCTATAATACTCATTTTATCTCGGTTACAAGTGACTTTAACTACAACAGCTTTGTATCAATATACCTTTTGTCAATGTATAGGCGAGTGATTCTTGCAAAACATTATATGCACAAAGACCATCAAATGATCTAATACGTAGGTGTCTGCAAGCAATTTACATAACTTTGTACATGATAGCAATGTAGTTGAATGATATTTGTAAAGAATAAGAACACCTCACGATGTATCTGAGTAGTACATAGAATAGCACGTCGGCTCGCGATGATGCATGTATGTGTTTACAATTTCTGCTACCTATCAAAATCTATTGGTCAAGATCAATTCACTGGTGAACACAATTGAACAACTATTACCTTAAAATTCTCGGGCATTACTCAAAATTGTAGTTCCTGTAGCGCTGGTATAAGCTGAATGCAGATTTTTTTTTTCCATAGGCTGATGAATCGCATGCAAGGACAAAAAGCCGAATAGCAAGCGATGACACACGCTAAGATCTCAGGACCTAATATCGTAACATGGCTAAGAATAAAGTAACATTTCATATCATAACATATCATATAAAGTAACATCAAAGCATAATACTGTAGTTCCATCTAAACAAACGCTTGTCATTGATATATACATGTTGTTTGATATCAAGTGCTGAAGGTTGCACTTTCATCAGTCATATTTAATAAGGGAGAACATAACACGACTTGAGCGACCACTGCATTTTAAAGTAGAGCTAAGGGATGATTTTCTTATTTTGCGTATAAATGCAGCTATTGCGAGCACCATGCCATTTTAAAATCTTGATGACAGTTTGATATCGAGATGGCTGTGTTTTGGCGAATCAAAAACAGTGATGCATGCTTTAAGTCTTATACAGGAGGCATGGAAAGCTGCTGCTCATACCTGCTTTATTTTATTAAGATAGAAACCCGACAGATATAATAGATTACCGGGATTGCTACTGTGCTTCCTTCATCTTTCCTCGAGTATTTTCTTCTCGATTAAGATGTGCACAAGTCTAATCACATTGTACATTTGATTTGTAACTGCATCAGCTCTCTTCCTTGAAGCAAAAATTGAATTTTTACTATGTTCGCAAGCGACAAAGATGCTGAATTACAAAGAAAAAATGAGTTGTTTCTCTCTTTTTTTTTGTTCCTATACAGTGTTACCACATCATATTAACTACATGCATGTCTGTAAGTCGTGCCGATAGTCTTAGCCAAAACTTAGAATATGACACGAATGTCATTGTCAGTTGAATGTCTGTATAAGTGAGCTCCTTTTCTTAACGGGAAATGATTTAAAATTAGCCCAGAAAAAGAACCGGGTTAATAAAATCTAATAGAATTTAGACAAAATGGTACATAGATATGACCATTTCAGTGTGTGCGCGAGTCAAATGAAACTTAGCATCCTGTGCTGAATTGAGAATGCAAAACAGAAGATTAAGTGAGACTTTGACTTGATTTATGAAAGAATTCTTTCGTTTTCTACTCCACAACTGAGTAAACTCACAGGGCATTTTCGCAGAAAGAAACGTCTCTTATTTTTCATGGTTCTCGTCTTGTTTTTGTTAATGTATCACGCAGTATTACGCAGAGGAAGTGAATATGTTTGTCAAGAAAAAGGTAAAGAAATCATACAGTTTCCTTAATGTGTATGCATTTGCATGTGGTGGAAGTAAATAGGGAGTTTTGTGGAGGACACCTCGTGGTCACGTCTATATTGAGTTGGTGGCCATATGTAATGTGTTGCTTATAGTCGTGCATGGTAAGCATCATATAAGATGCTTTGGTTTTGGTCATTCTTGCTTCCAGTGATTGCATGGTTTCGTCTCGATCACCGCTTTCTACCCAAACAATAAGCCATTAATCTTTTTGTTTTGTTTTGTTTTTGACGGTTAAAAATATTTCTTTCTTTCTACAAGGTTTCTGGCTAGTATATGATTCCCAGTTTTAGCTCGGTTGCTGGAGGCTGCTCCAAGTCGGCCGTGCGATATCGTCTCTGCAGCCACTCCGGGGGATCCTGGACCAACTGCGTCATGAGGATCAAGATGAGATTGAAGACATACAGCACGGCACTGGCCACCACCAGCCAGTACGAGTAACCTAGCAACGAGCGGTCGGTATAGAACCCTCCCGTGGACTGGCGGTCTTCCACGCTGAGCGCCTCGTACTGGATTTCGGTCAGGTACAGCGCCGCGTAGACACTCAACGACAATACGCAGGCCAGAACTAAAGAGGGAAATAAATACCAACATCATTATTTTGTTAGAATATGAATGACAATAGTAGACTAGACAGGGACTGGTACAAGGTCATCTCAAGGTGGAAATAGACATCGGAAAATGGCTGTGAACGAGAGTTAAGAAATTGAGTTTTGTAGACTGATAGAGATCTTTACCTGTCACGAGCTACATGTACTAGAATTGGGGAACAAAAGGAGAGGAAAGTATAACATCAATACAGACACCATGCTACAACAAACATACTTATCAAACTTAATGGGATATACAGATGTCGAGGATGTCAAATTATGACCGATATTGACAATGATGTTGTTATTATTGTAATCATCATCATAATTATTCATGATAACTATATAATCACCACATGAGATGATATGTATGAAATACAGCTGTTAATGCCATTATTATGTTTCATGTTTACTGACATAGAAGTGAAGTTGGAAAATTTGCCGGAGGCAAACAATGAGTCAAAGATGGATCTCAGAGATGATCCAAGAGAGTGAGTAAAAGACGGAAAGGGGGAGGGAAAGGGAGAGTGGGAATAGGGTTGAAGAGAAAGTTACAACTTGATTCATTTTCAAAAATGGAGATTTGACATTTAATTTGAAACTGTGTAGTTTTCGTACAAGGCATTCTTGTCAAATTTGAAAAGTAGTGTTTTATGCATCTAATTTGTTATGCTGCATTTTTTTCTTTATTGTGTGATTCTGTAATTCACCTGATTTTTTTTTATTCTTTGCTGTAAATGCCGTTTAATTTTTACTAATAAATATTGAATTAGAAAAAAATGACTCCTATCATACATTTAACTCCAGTAACAATTTTGTTGAACTTATATTAAAGTATAAAGTCACAGAAAAAGGAAATGATGTAGGAACAACCTTGTGAAACAGTAATTGTTTAAACTACAAAACAGGAAAGACTGTATATCTACGACAGTATGATCATAATTGTATATGCCTAATCTATCTAAAGCAATGGTTGGCGAGCTACACCAACCTTGTTCAAACTCTGTCATACACATTGTACCTCGCCAGACTCCGACTTATTGCCTATAAGATATACACAGTATAGGCCCTACACTGAAATGTGAAGGAACGGAGAGAGAGAAAACAGACAGACAGACAGACAGACAGACAAACAAACAAACAAACAAACATTCTTACGTCCAATGCCGTTCCATAGATACAGTCCTGGTCTCCCGTGCAACGTTTCTGTCGGCACACGTGTGGTATTCAGATAGCTGAAGAAAGTGGCGACCACGGCAAAAACGACGGCGGGGATCATGAACACGAGCGTGACGACGACCAGGTCTGTGTTATACACGTCCTCGTACTCGACGAACACTGAAGGAATAGAGACGAAAAAGACATTGACTAGAACGAATATAATTCCACCACATTTGATTAACATCGATTCTATTGTAGAACACGTGTATCACCATGCGTAAACCGTGATTGCAGTCGTGGTCAGGAGGTCTACATCAACCCAACCTTGTCGGGAGCACCTATATAGAACGGTTACAGTTCGTTATTCCGAAGGTTCGTTATTCCGAAGGTTTGTTATTCCGGAGGTTCGTTAATCCGAAAATATGATAAGGTTTGTTATTCCGAAGGTTCATGAATCCGAAAATGAAATAAGGTTTGTTATATACAGTAAACCTCGGATAAGTCGACGTCGAGCGAGTCGAAAATCACTTAACTCGAAGCAAAATAAAAAGTCCCGATTTTTCCCTATGTATTTTCTCTAAGAAATATTTGGATAAGCCGAAGTACGAGAGTCGAATTTCGGCTGTGTCGAAGTAAAACATTCAGTCCCTTTTGTACAAAATACACGTAGTTTACATCACTTGAGCCGAAGAAGATTTCTCTGGCATTCTCATTACATTTAGAGGAGAATAAAAAATCGGCAGTCGCAGAACCCCATCCCTGACCTGCTGCAGGTAAGCATGCACACTCACCCTACCGCTCCGCACGCATGTCAAATACATACACATGTATACATGTATATACACAGCACATCGATCCATACTTTATCCATACACACTTCACATCCATACTTTATCCATGTCAAGCCAGAACTCCTTGGTCAACCAATTGCTGCTTTAATATTTTAGTGACAGGCCAAGTGGGCGGAGCTTGTTTGTGTGTGCCCGGCTGGCTGTATAGTTTTGTTCAATGGAGGTGGGATGGGCCTGGGAGAGTGTTTGTCTCATGGTAGGTTGACAGAGATGGCTTACCTATGTTGCACCATAGACAAAGCACATGCACATTGCCACATTAGCGCAGACATTCTTAGAACTACGTTTAACTACACTAGTATTGATGCAAATTCCATGTTCAATTTAGAACAAAATAAGAACATTATCTTCAAGAACAGACAAATTTGAATACAAACACACACGGGCACGCACACACACACACACACACATGCATGCAAATGTACTATAATACATGTACATAACTGTGAGTCGAAAAAAATCGACTCTCGCGAGAGTCGAAGTTCACTTAAGTCGACGCATTTTTGTCAGTCCCGAGAGCTTCGACTCATGCGAGGTTTACTGTATTCCGAAGGTTCGTTAATCCGAAAATGAAACAAAGCTCGTTATTCCGAAGGTTCTTTGCGGACCCTCTTTCATTGTCGGATTAACGAACTTTCGGAATAACGAACCCTATTTCATTTTCGGATTAACGAACCTTCGGAATAACGAACCCTATTTCATTTTCGGATAAACGAGCCTTCGGAATAGCGAAACCTATTTTATTTTCGGATTAACGAACCTCCGGAATAACGAACCATCGGAATAACGCCACAAAATATTTAATGTTCGGATTAACGAACCCTTTTTCATTTTCGGATTAACGAACCTCTATAGGTATAGGGAAGGTGTGTGTTTCGGATTAACGAATCTTCAGAATAACGAACAGCACCAATGTAGAACTACCATGTACATGGTTTATGCATGGACCCAGGGAGGTACTAGGCGAGCTCGCCTAGTACCTCCTTGATGGACCTAAGTCCATGGTACATGGAAAAATCCTGAAAGGGATACTTTGGCTCTGGCTCCTCTTTACGACCGACAAGGGTTTGTGCTTGCAAGCCCTCCCCCTGATCTCCCTCTCTCCTTCTCCCCCTCTCTCCCACCCCTATTGATATAGTACAGAGCATTCCATTTTAAGAGGAATTCAGAGTTTATTTGATGAAAATCGGGTTTGGAATGACTGAAACATCCAAAAACAAAGTAAAATAAAGCGATCGTAATAAAATGTGGGTCCCACACTTTAGAATCGCTCTGTTTTGGTTATCTCAGCCAATTCAAAACCAATTTTCGTCAAATAATCATTGAATTCCTCATGTAATTACATGCTCTTTCATATATAACAAGAGGTTTCTCATTATCTCATACACAGACACACACACACACACACACAAAATGTTAGAAACCTGAAATTAGGTCTCAACCAAAACTATACTAGCCCTTTAACTTCGTAACACGTCAACAGAAAGCCTCTCACAAGGATACGAGCTGGTTCTATCTTCAAGTTACGGCCCAGTCATTGCTTTTTTGAGTACTTCCTCATTTTGTTTCATGAATAGTGCACATTCACTCATGAACGAATGTGTACTGCCATACGGTTAAAGTTCATGTGATTCCCCGGTTTTCCGACGCATAGTTTTTTTTTTAATTGTGCTGTAAATATGAAAGAATGTTGATTTCTCTCAATAAGCTTCTCAATCATCGTTGGCCCATTGTGAAATTACAAATTGTTGTGGTCTTCTCATCCAGCGTTGACGACACATGTTTTTCTCCAACTTCACTGATGTGCTCGACAAAATACATTAACTGCTTCATTCACTGGATCTGCAGATTACCGGTGTACAGATTACACTAAAGACTACTCTCTAAAAAAATCGAGTGAAAATATTCACTCTTAAAGGAGTGAATTCAAAAAAGAGTGAATTTAGAGTGAAATTGGAGTGAATTTTGAGTGAAAATGTTCTTCTTCACTCGTTTTAGAGTGACCTCAGGGATCACTCCAAAATCTTCGAGTGATCCCTGAGGTCACTCCAAAATGAGTGAAAATGAACATTTTCACTCAAAATTCATGATTAACCCTTAGGTAATATATTGTAAATATTGTAAATCCATATCCTCATTTATGACTTTAAAAATATCATAAAAGCAAGCTTTACCGTCAAGTTGCATGTACGAGCAAGTATTTTTCTGATAAATACATGGAACAACTGAAATCGTACTAGATTAGAGCAGATGCTCATGTATAAAAGCATGATAATATAAAGTCAAAATTTAGAGTACAATGCACTTATACACCGAGTGGCGTCTTGAAGGGATTGAAACAGCTGAGGTGATTACAAGACAAATTACATTGTACATAGGATGGTGTCGATTGAATGTCTGGTCACGTTTAGAAGATAGCATATTGTAACATCCAATTCAGTTACTCGCTAAATAGACACGTCGTCACGAGTGTTTTGTAGCTTGAGTGAAACAACAAAGGTTATGTCTGCTACTATTGATGCTGTTGTTGTTGTTGTTGTTGCTGCTGCTGCTGTTTTTGTTGCTGCTGTTGTTGTTGTTGTTGTTGCTGCTGCTGGTGTTTGAAATCAGACAGGACCCAGACATGAATATATGACATGTTTTCTCTATGAGGGGACTGCATTCTACAAGCTCTGCTTTTTAGCAGTCTCCTCCATTTCCAGCAATATTGTTTATGCATTTACCACAGTGACGTAACAGTTATTTGTATCTCTGTTGATAATTTACCTGTATCTCTTTTACAATATTATTCTGTTCATCGCATTGTGGTACTGATTTCATGACGTCTGTGTATATGAGCGTTTCTTTGTATTTCTTATTATTTGTATGTTGGAAGTGAAATAAATCAACTTGAACTTGAACTTGAATGAATAGATCAGTCTCTCCGATTCCCGTGCAGTCTCAAAATGTCATTAACGCGGAATGTACTTGAGCGGATAGTGCAACAACGGCTTATCATATTGCCCTTTAATAAATTCTGCGCTCTACAGTACTTAATGGAGACAAAGATGCAAATACCCGTCCCTCATCTATGTTAATCATTTTAATGAGTGACGCTTTGCATTAGATCGGGGTCAAACAGTATACATCGGAACAGTGTAGCTGTAGCAGAGCAGGGAGGTGATACCTCCCTGAACAGAGTAGCTGTTGTCTCGCTAAAGCTCATTATTCATCATTCTGTAGTTTGTTTGTTTTTCTAAATAGAAAGTGTAACATGGTGACATTGATGACTTTGCGCAGTTCCAGACTGACAAACACAATTATCACTTTACGTCAGTGCACAAAATGATTCTAGAAGAAGCAAGAATTGTGTGTGACAGACGATGTAACACCAGGCGACCTGTTTGCAAACAATCCCAATGGCATGTGAAAATCAGATAGGGGTCCTCAGCACGAAGAAGTCTTGTTGTTTATCATTATGATTTGAGCTTGAAAATATACGTCGTAATCGTGGCATTTGCGCAGTTGACAACAAGATATGAACAGAATTTTAGCATAGCTCATTGGATGAATACAATATTGATAAATCAGTGATAAATCACGATAAACTTATCAAAATCAGGGGCATCATTAACATTTTGTGTTACTGTTGAAGGGTGATAACGGTAAAAAGAGGAGAGGTCCAGATGCCCATCTAACTGCTCCTAGAGTCCGGGGAAGCATCTCCATCATATTAGAAATTATCTTAATGACAATTATTTAGAATGCCAAATAAATAGCAAGACATTAAACAGGCCTAGTAACAATTCGAGGTTTTATATGGCACATATTTTTGGAAATTGCAGATAAAAAAATATATATATGACTACTTCATTCATTGGCTATATCAACTTTTTTTGCCTTAACACGTAAGTATATATAATTTTAAAATTCCACAACTTTCTCATTTGTTTCGATTTTGATGATATTCACTTGTCTGTGTACTCTATGTTATCGAACCAAACTTGAATATGGAGTGACCTCGAGAGCTGGGTCAACGAGGGAGGGCGCAGCTCACAGTCTATTGACATTATTTCCTCCATCAGTTCCAACAAAGGATCGGAGGAGGTGATTGGAGGGGTTCTAATCTAATGCCCTGTGATATGATAACTTCAAGAAGTGTCGTCTCTTTGTATAAAGCGAGTTTTAGATCGAACGCAAAGACGACGCCAAGATGTCGAACGACTCGAACGCATAGATGACGCTAATTGGGAAAGAATGGTGCTCCGCACATGCGCGAGGCAGCTGTTTCTATTGTCCAAACAGCTAGACTGCGGCGTGATATCGTTCGCGTCGCAAATCTAAGGCTCGCTATGGTAAATTGTGTTGTTGTTGGTGGTGGTGGTGTTATTTTCATTCGATGTCACTGCAGCGACCGCCAGAGAGAAAGCAAACTACGTATACTGGTCTTTCAACTGGAATCGTTGTTAGGAAAAGGGCTTGATTTAATGACTTTGTTGATACACTTGGCTTCAGTTTCTTTGTGTTCCGTACCCTTGTGGTGCCCTAATCTGACTTCAACTTCCTCGAAGCGATGATGGCCATTGTTCGCTTTCTAAACCGATTACACTGTGTTATTCTTTACTATTGTGATTGGGCGGGTTATTACAGACACGCTTGGCCAGTGCAGACTGGAGACGTACGTTTCGACTAAGTAAAAATGAATGAACAGTGCAGTAACTTTAAAGCCAAAGAAATAAAAGAGCAACGAGCGAAGATTTCTGAAAGGAAATGTCGGGCGTGGGAGGGGAATAAAGTCATTTGTAACTGGCTTCTCTGATGTCGTTTGTCATCAAAGTATCTTCTTGCACTAATCGCTGATCCAACAAGAAAACCCTATATTCGTCGGCCTCATGCCAAAAGGGCAATAATAGTGTACAAAGTCTATAGTGTTAAGGCCCTTTTGGCATGAGGCCGACGTTATAGCGGTTCATCAATCCGCAGTCCCCAGCTTCTTAAAACTTGTTTTTCAGTGAATCCTTCTACCATTACCAATTCCTCTCTACGTTGAAGCAAAGCTCCGCGCAGGGCCTGTTTCCTTTAACTCCATATCAACAAGAGAGCTTGTACGAGGCTGGTCCAACATAACAATTTAAGTTCAAGGTTCAAATAACATTCCTTTCCTGTAGTGTTTGGTCAACACTGACTTCGGCAAATAGCAGGTGCATTGAAGGAGGCGTGCATGGCATGGTATATGGCGTGAAATAACACGTACATGCGCAACTTGTATTGAAACATGCCTCAACAGGACAAAATATCTCATCAAACAAAGTGCAGTTGTTGTTTTTTTTTTGGTACTTAGATGTGAGATAACCAGCATCAATAATACAGTGATTGAACAAGAGGTTGACAAGAAGATTAATGAGTGTGATAATTCGTCTACAGACGTTCTCTATAAACCTACTCAGAAAAACACACACACACACACCTAAATTGGGAAGTGTTCTGCGGTTTTTAGGCTGTTTATTCCATTGGTTTAGACCGGAATAAAACTGTAGGCCTATATGAGCTTGCCCATATTTTGATTGATTGACTTCAAATAGAGAGTGAATGTGCATTGATTCAAGCAGGTATATTGATATGCATTAAGTAGGAATTAACAGATTATTACGGACAAAATAATGATATATTTCAATTATGCGCATATAATACACAAACCAACTAAATAAAGTAAACAATGTCCGTAGGCGTTGGCGTTGACATTATGCCATAGTCTTTGATCCAGACAGATATTTAAAGACATTCAAAGAAGCCATATAACTCAATAAGTAGCGTCAGTGCACGATAACAATTACTATAGATACAAGTAGATTGTTGACATCGATATATATGATTAGTCTTTGGAAAAGAAAAAAAAAGAATCGCATTACGTTGTATCCGCAATGTTGCTGGCCAACTCGAGCGTTAACAGCCGAAGAACAACGGGCGCAGTTCCACTCAGTGTGACCAGCGAAGAACACGGGTTTATGCTTGAAGCGGCCCAAAATCATGCTAAATTGCCATGAAATTACGTCACATCAAGTCAACCAATTGTGGTGCCTCATCAACTGACAAGGAAAAAAAAAGAACAAGAAGGTCCTCACATTTCTTTTTGCTACAAATTATGGTGCCCGATCGGCTAACAAGCAAAACACAAATAAAAATAAAATTGAATTGTGGTGTCCAATTGCATTATGGTTCCCAATCGCATTGTGGCGCCCATTCGAATTGTGTTGCCCAATTGTCCTCCCATATTTTGTGGTGCCTGATAAGCTGACAAGCAAAAAAAAAAGTCCAACTAACAAACCAACCAAAAAGCAGTACCACAGTACAAAAACCGCCTAGAGATTTCTTTTCTGTAGAAATTATGCCAGAACTATGCTAAAAACAGCCAAATTATGCCTGATAGCATAATGCTGGATAGATGCTGAAACGTCTAAAATTATGCCAGAAAGCATAATAACATGCCAACTGTGGCAATGTTGAGTTCCAGACGATGGCGATGTATAGTAAGGTATACCGTCTACATTGAAGTGTACTAGTATACACTTCAGTCTCATCTCATTCCTATCGAATCAACACCAAATCAACCTGTTAAATCTCGGGGATCGTGTTTTTCTTTCTCCATATGTTCTCTCTTCAGAAAAGTTCATATCATATAGGCATCATATTGGCACCTCTGAATCTTACTGCATATACTAGAGAGAGAGAGAGAGAGATTATACGGAATTAAATACATCGAACAAAGCTGCACAAAATCAGGAAGTTTTACGACTCACTTTCATCAACAAATATTGTGTTGTACTTCACATTTTGACGACTCTGCAACCAATAGAAACGATGGTATACGACCAAAATAGAGTTCCACTGAAAAAAAGTCGATTATTGCTAGAGCAACTGATTGACAAATATTGTCCTTCATTCACGCAATTTAATACACACCTATTAGTCAGTTTGTTTGTTTGCCTGGTTTTTTGTTTTTGTTTTTGTTTGTATGTTTGTTTGTTTGTTTGTTGGTTGGTTCGTTGGTTTTTAGTAATCGTCATGATTAAAATCATGAGCATACATAATCCGGTGGGAATCGAACTTACGACATCATGAATGCTACAGAGAGATCGTCCTATCCACTAGACTACCGAGCTTTGGCCCGATAGCCAGTGATGGTTACCTGGACGTCAGTCAGTTGCAACAAACACAACTCGACGCAGGAATCATCAATTTGAAGAGATTGTTGTTGTTGTTTTTATACTGTACTAAACAGCAGTAATGAATGGTAAAAATAAAAAGATAGAACGCTGCATTGAACCACATGAATCTATGCTGTGAATCAAATACACCATGCTGTGAAAAAAATACACCACGAACATGAAACACACTGAACAACTTGCATGATAACATGTTGTGCATCGCATTTATTCACTATTAAAGTTTTTTATAGTAGTACTGCCAATATCATATAGTAACAAGCTGATATCAAATTGTTCATGAGTGAATCCTCAATGTATAGTACACATTGAATTATCTATACATGCAATATCGCAATACATAACGTAATATACATGTACACAAACAAGGTATTAGTTATTAATGAAATACAATTCTTCAAAGCCATATACGATTTTCTAGTATCAATTGAAAGTTTCCTAACAAACTCTGTCTATACCAACCTCTCCGAAATATAAACTGAATCATAACCCCGGGAATATAACACTGTATGAAGAACAAAGATGAATGATAATTATTAGAGGTACAAGAAGACCCTGTATAGTTCAGGCGTAAGGGAAACCACATCAGATAACAATATCCGCATCATTCTGAGAGTTGCGATTATATCACATACTAACTAAAATATTACCTCATCTCACAAAAATGTTTTCCCTAGTCGTTTTAATTTCAACAACGGCATCAATCCATCGTTTAAAGAAAAAGAGGGACAAAACATTAATGCGCAGTATAGCCCGAGTTTCGCTCTTGTGTTAATGGAGATAATATCACGACAAATCACCTGAATGAAATGGTTTATTACGTCGGATATTGATTAGTTGTTGGTTTTCTCGTTCTGGTGTACAATGTTCACATAGATTATTATCGAGACGGGTCACACAGAGGCCATAAAGAGCCCAAAAGTGTTGAAAATAGTTGCGACAACCACGACAGGAGAAAAAGATTGGACAGAAGAGAAAGATTGGACAGAAAAAAGGAAAGGAAAAAAGATTTACAAAAGATTGTAATTGAGCATTATATGTTATGAACACCGAACCGACAAAATGTGTCATGATGTAATGCAAAGACTTCGTTAGGGCAAGATTAATCTCTCGCTCAGAGAAAAAACGAAAATAAAAAGAAATGGTTAATGATCGGATGTGACCAACTTGTTATTGATAGCTGTAATTTATCAAGCATGTCGTTTCATAATAAAATCAAATGTTATTACATCTTGCCACTTCACTGCTCTTCGCTTAATCTGTGATGAAGAAATCTTGGGCAAGCTTAATGTGAGTAATCTGGACACAATCAAGGTCCGGTTAAGAGCTGATGCAATGTAGATACATAGAGTTTAACATGAGGGAGACAACCTGTTTTTTGTTTGTTTGTTTGTTTGTTTGTTTGTTTGGGTCTTTGTTTTATTTGTCGGTCATGTCACAATCCTAGTGCACCAAAATGATAAGTTAATCTATATAGACAGCTTAAGTTATGAATATTGTTACTCCTTCCAAGCAAAGACCAAACTATACGATTTTTAATAGGCTTTAATTCTATACCCATGCAACGCAGGGTTTAATCTTATATATAGACAAGATACGGGCGAGACATACATTTCACTACGTGTTTGGCTAAGTCGTTGCTTATGATGAATAATAATTTATCATATTTACATTGCAGTTTGTAGTACTGAAGAAGCTGTGTATAATTCATGTTCTACATAATGATACCGCGCACGAGCAGAATTTGTTTTTTTCCTTTTCCGTCATAAACTGAATACGTATAAAATTACTAAAACACAAATAAATAATACTTCCTAAACGATAACAAACTAATCATTGCTAAGTGTGGATAACACAAAGTCCACTTAATACTTTATACACAAAAAGGACAATTTACCGGGATTGTCAACTTTCCAAGGCAATGCAGAAAATATCCCCGTTTCCAGTTCTCTGAATACACACACACACACACACACACACACACACACACACACACACACACACAATATTGCATTAAGGGGATCCGATGACATTTTCGCACTAGTAGTATTCAACTTTCAACTTATGAAAGTGAAAGTTGAAAGTTGAATATTACTAGTACGAAAATGTCATCAGATCCCCTTAATGCAATATTGTATGTGTGTGTGTGTTTGTGTGTGAGTATTACAAATACCATCTCATTTTCCCGCCAACACGAAAGTGGTAAGTCTACATCTTCTGCAGACCTTATAGCAACACGCCTTCAAGTCCCAGATAAAGCTGGTCTGCATACAGAGATGCGTGATCGTCTCCTACCCCCATCAGCCCACTAACATTCCCACGTTGTTAACCCTACAACCGCAAAACAAACGACAGACAACATTGTATTATATTATTAACATCTATAAGCGTTGATTTAGAAACTTGACAATGAGGAACCTGTTGGTGTATCGCCACGGCTTTTCGGCAAGTGGTCAAACTTTTGATGCTGATTTCCTATCTCAAAAACTGACTCACTAATGAGAGGTCTCGTATTGACATGGCGTGGAGTTCATTTAACCCTTTGCGTGCCACATTAATTTCCATGGACATAGATATTTGTGTGACATTTGTGTACATTTGAATCCTCGGCAAAGAAAGGGTTAAAGATTGAAACCGGCAATGCGAATCGTCAAGAGATAATTCTGTCAATACATAATGCCGGACCCGATGTCGTTTCCGACTTTCCCGTTGACGTTCACCGATCGCTTCTTGCGACTGAATATGCGAGGGTTCTCGACGAGTTGCGCCAGCAGGACGATGACGATGTTGGAGCAGAAGATGAGGAAGGTAACGACCACGAGCAGGAAGGAGAAGCCGAAGTGGGCCTCGGAGGTGCTGAAGTTAAAAGGAGGCCCGCGGTCGGACGGGTTGAGGACCTCGAACTGGATTTGGGTGAAGTAGACGACTAGGTAGAGTGTCAGGGCCACAGCGCTGCATAGCACTACAGGAGGGGTGAACAGAATGAGAGAAAGTTATCATATGATTGAAAAAAAAAAATTTTTCAATCAATGCCGCAAGAAAGGAAAAAACAAAAACAACACATTCTTGTCCCGATACAACTTATAAAACAGCTACACTCTTTATTACAATAAACACAACACGTGCACATTCAATCACGTTATTTGGAAAAGTCATTCCATAACGCTTTATGAAACATAATAGAAATATACATTATGCTCTCCCTCGTCTAGAAACCCCAGACAATGCTAATAGATAACATTATCACAAGCACACAAAATCACTCACATGACTGATAATCCCACCTGGAATCACTTTATATAGGAGCATTTTTTTTTAAACTATCTTAAACGTGGGAAGATGTTATTCTGGTAGACAAACATTTCGACGACCAACGACCGATACAGAGCCAAAAGGCCACAAGGAAGCAATACATTAATTTCTGGGATATGTCACTCGGGTGAGCCTTAATTGGGCGAGGCTCGGGAGGATCGCTCTCTTTCTTTACCTCCGATGATGTTCCAAATGTAGAGTCCGACCGGGCCGTGAATCGTCTCGATGGGAATCGTCAGCATGTTGACGAGTCCGAAGATGGTGGAGACGAGGGCGAAAATCGCCGCGGGAATGAGGAAGACGATGACGGTGATGACGATCCCGGTGTTATAGACTTCGGCGTGTTCGCTGAGCACTGTTGCAGGAAGAAGGCAGAAGATAACTTTCAAAAACAATATTCTTCTCGTTTGACAATTTTAACTGTTTGTTCTTGTATTTCGGAGCTGTGGAATGGACAAAACGAATGTACAAAGGAATTTTCAATGGTGAATAAAAACAAACAAACGTAGAAGCATTTTGATTGAAATTGATGTGGCTATATAAATATTATTATATGAGGCGTAGACAATTTGCATTAACTTTCATTTACATCAATTCAATTCAATTCAATTCAATTCATGCTTTATTTCATTTTTTCGAAAAGAACATCAGCTTCTGTTAAACGAAAACAATTCATGTTAAATGTACGAAAGTATGCATATCCACGTGACGATATTACAAAATTCTGATACCTTAGAAAAAGATTGATTTCGAGATCAGCCCAATGACAGACTACTACTTAGAAAAAAAAAAGAAAATATGCATAAATGTGTTCTTTTTGACATGAAGAGCCATCTAAAGGCAGCTTTTGGGTAAGGATAACATTTACATCATTTTTGTAGAACTATATCTCAGGTTTTAAAACGTTATGCAGTACAGGTCATCGTTTGTTATCTGTATTATCTCATCTCACTAAAACTATATCAAAGTCGCCGTTTTCTATAATTGCATAACGATTCAAAGTATAGTATACTTATATCCTCAAAGTGACTGAGGGGATCAACAAGAGTCCAGATTTGTTCGTATCTCAAATCGATACTGATACCTTACTTTAGGTTAATCGTTTTGTACGGAATCATATATCTCGCGCCAAAATTAATACTTCATCCTGCATGATGACATATAGTTTATTCACCTTCATTCAGTTTATTCCAATCTTAATTAATGTCTCCACGTGACAGAGTTTTTTTTTTCTAAGAAACCACACGACGCGATATTAGATTTTGAGACACAGTCTACACACTGCTATATTCCTCGCCATGCACAGCAAAGCTCAAGTCAACCATGCATACAACAGAGTTTGGAGTCTTTTGTGAAATATTTGGGGGCATTCTTATTTGGAGGTCGTTACGAGTCTCTATTGACATATTGTAGACTCCTTTGTGCGCCAGCCGTTCCCATTTGTACTAACGTTCCAGTGGGGACAATAGGCGAAACGTCATGCTCTGCCAAAATCCACGCAGAAGGCATTTTGAAGTGACGCATGCACCCACACAATATTTATATAATACCACTGTGCGATATACTTTGATGTGTGCAACCCTTACATTGTTAGGGCACTCTCATAGCACCGAAGGGCTTTGGACCTCCATTAAAAAGGGGGCACGCCTTTGTTATTTCACACCTTTCCTACAAACATCATACGTTCTATTAGTTTTGAAATCAATAAATTATCCTTCTTGAAGTAACACTTTGGATTTTCATTTTGGACAGCGACGAAACTTCCTTGTTAGTTAAAATAATCGTAACATCTTGTGTTCAAAACTGCGCAACGCCCTCATAAATGTACTTTGCAGATGGTGATTCAAATAAACACAAGATATGAAAATAACTTAAATTGGGATAAGTTTAGTCAGGTTTGTTTAAAGTAGGCAAGCGCTATTCATTAGTTGTCAAATCAACACTTCAAAGTATAGACGTTTATGAGAACGTTTTATCTAGATAGCCGAGATTGGATAGATAGTGTGTGTGTGTGTGTTTGTGTGTTTGTTTGGGTTTTTTGCAATATGGTGTTATTCCCTTACACTACAGGTGGTAAGAATCCATATTTAGTCATAGTTCTGATTAAAGTATTATATGTAAGATATATATATATATATATATATATATATATATATATAGTATGCAATGTCTTTATAAAAAACAAACAATCCTAGAGGCATAATTAGGTATAGCTTACTTAGTATATCATTCATTATAGGTTTGTCCATGCAGTTTGTTCTAATCCTGCTGGATTGTACAAAATAATAGTGTCATCCAAATAAATAAAAACAAAATGCACGTATGTTCCGACGTCGATCATAAACTGTTTTTGAGTGTTCATAGGACCTAAGTTTTTCGATTTACTCTGTAATGGTTATTAGATAATTCCTCAATACTACATTAGAGCCTACATAGTTATTGTCTTACCTGAGTAGCACTCATAATTCCGTCCCCCTAGCCCGTAGTTGAACCGCTTGCATCCGTAGAAGAGTCCAAAGAACGATACTCCCATGAAGGCACCAGGATCCCTGTTGTCGATGGGATTCGAACCCAGAAACCCTGTGAGTGGTTGCGAGGTGTTGAACACCGTGATGTCCCGCCTTAAGTCGGCCCGGACCCAGCTGGTCGTGCCGAGTGCAATGCCGAGGAGGATCAAACAGGCAAAGCTGCCCAGAGTGACCATAAAGTAGAGCGTCGTCCGTCGCTTAATCACGCCTTCACACATGGTTTAAATTGTATCGACACGGATTCTGGTACGAAATATTTACAATAATAATGTTAATGATACAAGTTCTCTGCGCTGTCCAGTTGTTTCTCCGTTGTTTCCTCTAACACTCCAAACTTTTATCGCTGAATACTAATTCCTGGTCATTGGGAGAATACCGCACCTCACAAGTGAATTCGTGGACTCCAAGAATATGTATTCCAATTCGTACCCATGACTCATACTGAGATATATATTACCTGCTTATACTCTAACTTTTGTCTTGCATAGTCCAACAAAATCTCGCCCCGTTTCCTTTTCTTCTGTTTCTCAGCCTGATGGGGCGCCAAGACACATCATAAATGCTTATCCGTTTCTTGTCTTGCCCTGATTCCGAATATTATACTTAGTATTGCCGAAGCTCTGCCGAATTTCTGCCCAACAACACGGAGATAACCGTAAGTTTTATCATCCAGCTGAAGTTGTCGAACCCGAAGGCGTGGGAACCGGGACAGTAGCTTTTGTAAGTTATTTTCTCGAGTTGCAAGGTTGTGCGCCATCGCCGAGCCACACTTTAAAAGAATATTCCATATACTAATGGGGGTGGTCATGTCATAGTAAAGTGACGCAGTGGTAAATTAGAAAATAACTTGTTTTGTTTTGTTGTCTTTTCAAACGTAATGGCTATCAAATAATCACGATCAATTATATGAAAAGCTCAAAATGTCTTAATGAGTAATTGAATAAAGTATAAATGTCTGTCAAAACGCATACATGGTCTAGATTTTTTTTTTATACCACCAGTAATGAGATCGACGACCTGTCGAAGATTCCACAGAATCCTATGTGACGAAGAAAATGGCGGCGTACATGCAGGTAAAATCCCTTTTGACATTCTCTTGGTTTTATAGAATGAACTGCGCATTTTCGTGGCTAATGATATCTACATACTTACAGTACTAGAAATGTCTGCGAGGCTGTGCTATGTATCTGTAAGGAAGATGATCTTTTACACACATTAAAAATGCAATTTCAGAACTTGCTTCTAACGTAGTCCCATATATTCCGATTTGTGTACTGTCCGTACTGTAATTTGAAGCGTGGAAGTATGACCCTACCTAGAGTAGAATTGTTGCTGTTTGCGGCCGTGCATCCGTTAACGGCAGAAACAACATGCTCGGTAATATACTGCTAAATACAGTGACGCACTCTATAGATGCTTTCCACATATTTACTATCACACTACCGATCTACAAAAATCAATCGTGGGCGTTGGGCGATAGTGTGGCCCAAAAGGCAAAGTGCTGAACAGTTGCTGAACAGGCTTTGATGAGAAGCACCATAGAAGAAGTAGAAGTGGGCATTAAATCTCAAAAGTGAAATTTTGTCACCTCGGGCCTATTGAAGTTAATGACAACATCTCGCATCCAAAAGTTTATTTTCTGTAGACTCTCCTTTCTTAACATGCTTAACATCACAGCTAACGAACAAGGAATAAAGGATCTAATAAACTGGATTTTTTTTCCCCGATGTTCGTGGATTTTGAAATTTAAAAACGTCCTCAGGATCATGTAACGTTAAAAATGGAACTCTCATGAGCCGGTGTGGGCCACAAAGCACCATTTTTTTAAATTTTTTTTTATGGAAGTGGATGTTACCATTAAAGAAAAAAAATGTGAACCAACAACACCACCAGAATTCCGATCCCTGTTTGCATGCTGTTGTTGCATGTGCGGCAGCTATTTTAATGTGCTTTCGTAATGGGACTTGGTGTTCATGCAACGTTCAAGAGCCATGCCATGTGAGGGCGTTCAGCATAATCAGAATGCAGAGCACGCGCATATTGCATAGGAATTGTACATCATGCTGTAAGTCGACTTACTGCTGCCGTAAATCAGCGAACGTGGTGCAGGTTTTAGTCCTGCTCAATCTGGACCACTGCATTGGTCATTGCCTATTATTGGTCAAATTTTTTGTGATAGGCACAATACAATAGTGAGTATGAATAATCTTGTCTATGTTATATGAAATGGTTGAAACTACTTTGCCAGATTTGTTTACAGTGTGGAAAACCCCTTAAATGGTCACAAACAGGGTATGTTACTCTACAACTTTTTCAGGTATGGCAGGGCTACACACTAACCCATTTTGTCTACTGGTCCGACCTGTCTGTCAGACCAGTAGGTTCCTAATTTTTCCATTTTTTACTGGTCCATTCCTGAAAAAGTTACTGGTTCGACAGTGATTTTTTTATTGGTCAGGGACCATTAGACCAGTGCCATTATGCAGCGTTGGGTATGGTGTTAAAGGATGGCATGAAATGATAATTCTATCGATAGAAATTTAGCTTTTGAATCAAGGCAATATTACACTTTTCATGAGCACGCCATAAAGGTGTCCACATCATGTTTGCAAACAATGCCGAAAAGTTGCTTTCACATGCTGATCTCCAGCAAATGTACCATGGTTAGCTAAAACGCATAACCAGCACAGAAGCCACTCCCTCTCGTATCATCATAATTTGTGTGTGCTGTGCACGTACATACGTGCCCGCTCTACCACCGTAAATCCCAACATCGCAAGCACCGGTGCAGTTGGCATTGTGAATGAGTCGCATGCATTGTGATCACCAGCCAGCCAGCGGAGCGGGCATGCTTTGCATATACACTGCATGCAGTAACAATTGACTGTACTGATAGCCCTATGTTCATGTCCTTGTCCATAAATTCTTAAATTCCTTAGATTGAAAAAATGAAATAGAGAAGTTTTGTCCATTTTATCACCATTGTGCCTTGCACCTTATGTCATTTGAAGTTTGAATTGACAAAAAATTCTTCTTTTCAGCCTTTAGTTTCCCACTCTGTATTTGTATGAATATATCAGGTGTGATATATTCTGTAGACTTAAATCTGATTTCAGATTTTTTTTCTCAAGTCTATGCTCATTTTGCTTTTTCCATACATCAAAATCACCTGAAAAATTTGATTTCTGATTGTGTCAACAAACCTCAATGTTATCCCTGATATATGAATAGAATGCAAGGGAGCAAAAACTTATTTTTGCCATTTCATTCATGTCTCTTGTTGTGTCTTATTAGTCTTTTGTTATCATTGCTATCTTGAAGGGTATCTGTAAATGCATGACAAAAATGTCAATTTCTGCAATTTTTACTTTCATGCCTTGTAGGACAAAAATGAATGTGTTCACTCATGCGTAAAATTTGTCTTTGTATTACCTTACCAGGATGAAAGCCAGTTGAATTACCTTTGATATGGTATAATGATACATTGATTGTTATCAAAATCTGTGAGAATTAGGAAGGTGTAAGAGTGTATACTTTTTTTCTTTTTTTTTGCTGAGTGCATATGTGACCATAACAAAAGGATCCGAAAGTCGCTGACAGCTGAGCAGAGAAAATCGAGTTTGAAGTCAGGTCATCAAAATCGAATTTGAAGTCAGGTCATCAAAATCAGACAAAACCATCAAATTTCTGTTTTTAACATAATTTTGTATTCTAATATTTCAAATATCTGCAGAAATTCGAAGCGAAATGATTAAAGGCAAGGTAAGGAAGTAAGTATTTTCTGGGCCATGATTTTCTGACTTGAAAGAGAACAGAAACGTTTCCAAAGATTTGGTTTTAGCGCCGCAGATAGACTCCGCCCCTAGCAAGGAGGGAGTGATTTTATTGGTCAGTGCGTGGCATCCTGGTTATTGATTGGACGTGCGTAGATCACTGGTGCTAAGCTTGAATGAACATCGCGGAGGTTGCTAAGAGCATACCTTCCATTGTCAAGATGTGAAAACTGTGTTACCTCCCCTGGAGCACGATTGCGTCAGAAGGAAAGCTTTGAAGGGGGTTTTCTCGAAACGCCGATTTCATAGACCACTGGACATGCTCTCTTAAAATCAGTCATATCTCCGCTACGTGTGCTGTTATGATTCATGTTATTGTTTTATATCAGCGTACAAGCTGTAAGAGGAAGCAAATAATGTCATGTCATTTTAGGAAAATCGACCTCCCCCGACTTTCAGATCCTTTTGTTGTAGCGGGTCACATATAGTTTGAATCTTTGGATCACAATACATTTTCTTTATTGCAGTAAGTTCCTACAATAGTCAACCTTTCCTAAGTTGACCTGGCACAAGTCTGATTAACATGGGCTACAGAGTGGGTTATAAATTTTACCCCAGATGAATAAAAAAGTGTTTACATTTGTGTAAGTTGAAATTCATTTTCTCTGAGTCCTTTACTGCTGTAGCTGCAGCATCTAAAGGCAAGGTTGACTACATACATATTTTAAGTCACTTCAGACAATCATAACAAATTCATAGAAGTACACAGTACATTCTGAAGGTTCAGCAAAAACAACAGCCGATGTCAGGGGATTGCCCAAAGCAAATTCACATTTTAGATCTGAAGGTCTTCCTCACTCGTTGATATCATACCAAAGAATTACATATGGGATAAAACTGAATAGTTATGCATGTGCGGGCAGACTGTGACAATAACTGCTGCAGGAGTGTTTCAAATTAAGGTTTACAAAAAAGTGTATTAAATGCCAAAACGTAGTTCTCAGAAGGGCGGGAAATTCATCTTTCACCATTTTGGAAATTGCTTGCAATTTACCAAAAAGGTCTACCTTGGAAGATTATTATGTAGCAACCAGGATCTTGCAAGCTCTGAGATTTTGACTTCCGACAAACTTTTTGGCTAATATTCAGCAATTTTGTCATTACCCAACTGAAATTGTATTATCACAGCATTATTTGACACATTTTTTATGTGTATGTGTACATTTTGGAGCAGTAATCGACAGTTCTACTGGCATATGAGAACTTTGTTTTGGCTTTAGCAGTTGGGGCATATCAAATAGCTATGCAAGATTCAATGAATGGACCAATAGCTGTATCAGCATCAAAATCAGTGAAGAATTTAACTTTTGCCCAACCATGATCTCAAATAGATCTCTTTTATATACTGTGCACATGATGCACCAGGCTCCCATAGGCAATAGGTCAAATCCAGTCATGTACTAAATGTGTGAATACCATCATGACTGTGTCAGAAACAATGTGCAGATACAATACGCGTGCTACTCTGGTGCTGCATATACATTACACTTTTGAAGGCATACTTATTCACGCACTTGTATGGTTGAGTAAAATCCCTCTCTATATTGGAATGGCTGCTACATGAAGTTTTTGATTATTTTATTACTTGAGTTATTCATTTTAGAAGTGGATATTTAGTGAAGACTTGTGTGTACTATTAAAGTCAGTAGAGGACATGTCAGACAATGAAATTGTCCTCTTTAAAATTGTCCATACATGTATGATTGCAAACCTACTTCTATGATTTATCGCTAAATCAAATGCACCTTCAGAATTCCATAACATTCCTAGTGTTGGTTTAATATTCATACGTTTATACTGCTCTATTTATGTTTTAGAGTGAACTCTTCGTCAAAGTCACCTTGAAGGCACAGTTGGGGTTTTTCTTTCAGTGAGGAATTCAAAGTTTATTTGATGAAAATTGGTTTGAAATGGCTGCAATATCAAAAAAAAAAAAAAATGAGCAAAACAAAGTAGTCTTCCTAAAAGGTGGGTCCCTCTTTTACTGTATACGCCATATATTTGGTGAGTCTAAATTTTTGGGAATCCGGACTTCCCGATGACATCGAGTGGTTAAATTCGCAATCATAGAGCATTTATTGAACTCAGAAATGTATACTTGCATATCACATTCATATCAGGATTAGAGTTAATGTTTCTGTGTGTCTTTAAATTTGCGAATAGCACCTGACTTAGGAAATTTGCAAAAATTAACAGAAAAAAGCCCTCTCAAAATATTTGGCTTAGAATACAGTATTAAGACCTCTTTACTTTTAGATATCTCAACCATTTCAAAGCCAAATTTCATCAATTTCATCAATTGAATTCCTCTTAGAATTGTATGCTCTTTCACATTTCCCATTATAAGGTTTCTCATTATATCACAAAAAAGTTGGAAACTTGAAGCCCCATCTCAACCAAAACTATATCATCCCTTTGTTTAAGTAGGTATTTACAGTACAATGTTCCAAACGCCTTATACAATACATTGTAGTTGACACAATTTATCGTACCACCATGATGTCTCAGAGTGCGCCTTGATAACATGTGTACATGTTTTTGGAAGAAGAAATGATAGCCCGAGTTCTAGGTTTTTCGTGAATATACCCTGGACTTTAAACAGTGATACTCTACTGCTCTCAATATGGGTTTGGTTCTTCAAACATTAGATAGTTCAAGATGGAGGCACGCTTTGGCATGTACTGGAATTCAAAATGCCAATGTTCGTGATAAATCATCATAAAATTATTAGATTGTGGTTTTATGGCAGAACCAAAGGGATAGTAAATTTTACAACAGCCTTTACATGGTAATCAACATAAAAGCTACATTTTAGACAAGGAATTAAAACATGGATATGGTTGCTGATGGTGGTTTCTGTGTAAAGTCACATATTTTGTTATGGTTGTTATTCATGGGGGTTTTGTTTTTGTTTTTATTAAAGCAAGGCGACTTTCAGATGGTACCGTACTCAAAACTAATTTTGGTAGAAATGTTTTTGGAAGAAGAAATGATAGCCCGAGTTCTAGGTTTTTCGTGAATATACCCTGGACTTTAAACAGTGATACTCTACTGCTCTCAATATGGGTTTGGTTCTTCAAACATTAGATAGTTCAAGATGGAGGCACGCTTTGGCATGTACTGGAATTCAAAATGCCAATGTTCGTGATAAATCATCATAAAATTATTAGATTGTGGTTTTATGGCAGAACCAAAGGGATAGTAAATTTTACAACAGCCTTTACATGGTAATCAACATAAAAGCTACATTTTAGACAAGGAATTAAAACATGGATATGGTTGCTGATGGTGGTTTCTGTGTAAAGTCACATATTTTGTTATGGTTGTTATTCATGGGGGTTTTGTTTTTGTTTTTATTAAAGCAAGGCGACTTTCAGATGGTACCGTACTCAAAACTAATTTTCTACCTCAATATTTGCCATAAAACCAGTGCTCTATTTCACTCAAAGTTGTGGATGTGAAGCAGGCGATCAGAGCTGGGTAGAATATTTTTTTAATATATTTGCGTGAAATTCATTCTTCAAACAAAGGCTCTGTAGTTTTACGTTGGGACATTATTTTAACACAGTTTGATCAAAGAAGTGCAGTGTTTGTTCTTGGCGGGACCTCAAATTGGTTATGTTGAATGATGCTCTCTACTTTTGGCATGATTGATGTACATGTCATAAAATAACCTTCTCAAATTTGATTTCTTTCTGTGAATTACAACTGAAGATCCTAAATGACTGTGGGAATAACAGGCTGTTGTATGCATTCGTCATCTTGAAGTGTTTAATTTTGTCACACAGTGTTTCATATCAAACCTTTGCCAAATGCTGAACAAGTACTGATTAAAGTGGCAATATTGTGTTCAAAATGTAGTAGTTTTTTTTTTTTTTTTTTTTTTTGGGGGGGGGTTGTTTCTGTTTTTTTACTAAGATGGAAAGTAGATGTAAGCTGCTATTTTTATACACATGTAGGACATGTTACCAATCATTTGACATCAAATTTGGAGGGCACAGTGTATAACACACTGATATGATACCATGAGAATTTTTATTTAGTTTGGATTCATGTTACGTAGCCAAATCCAAGCTAACTGATCCTTTATGTGCTCACGCATTGTCAAACTTGTCAAGCTTTTTCAGCAACATTCAGTAATCCACCAAAACTTGACCTAGTTGTCAATTTTGGCATGCCCACTCAGGTGTAGCAATGTGCCTTAGTCCAACTGGAAGATCATGGTGACACATTAGTTATGTTCAGATGACAAAACCCTAACCTCGAGATTAAGCTCTTGCCCCCTAACTACGACGTGTGTCCACACGACGAATCTTAACCTCGAGGTTACGAAACCTCGAGGTCAAATTCCTGCCCCTTTGAGTGCATTGATTTTTGTGTCCACACGGTGCTTAACTACGAGTGGGGACCCCCCTGCGGCTCGTGGTTAGAGCGCTAACCATAAGATTTCATGTGGCTCTTAACATCGAGGTAACCTCGAGGTTAGCTAACTACGAGTGCGTCTTCATGATCCCTAACTACAAGCTCTAACCTCGAGGTTAAGGCTTGTCATCTGGACGTAACTATTGATTTGGGATCAAGAGGATTAGATCATCTCAATTTATTGATGATTAGTTTGACAGAAATCTGTGCCAATCAGTGAAGAAGGCTCTCTCTTTGGAAGGATGAGGCTGTGGGATTTCCAGAAAAGGCATAAGAGAATGAACCATGGCCTTGAGGGGGATATAACATTTATTGCCTGAACTAGAATTGTATTGCTCAAGTTGAAGACGAGGGCAATACAATTCTAGTGAGGGCAATTAATGTTGTATCCCCCGAAAGTAGCCAGTCCATATCATTATTATTACCCATTTCTGTCATCTTGAGCATTAATATGAATCATTACGATGTAAACTTTTTACAACTTCCCAGTTCGTGGTATTCCACTCGGCGCCAGCTCGAGCTCTACACCACACTGCACGCTACATCCCTATGCACAGCCTAGGTAGGGCCTATACAGCGCTCATATTTTTTTTCAATTTCAATTTATTTTCATACTTCTCGTATATCAATGATACATAAAAAAATAACAGCACAAGTTTCTTTTTTGACCTTGTCAACAGTATATACATACATGATAATAACACAGTCATTATAATGATAACTGGTTGAAATCGAAGTGGGATTGTACAAAGAGGAGTATGATGGGACCTACATGAAAGCAAGCTTGTTTGGCTGTAAGCCCCGGATAATCAGTGTTTGTGAAAGAGAAACGGAGAACGGATAGAAGTTGAGACCAGATGATTTAATGATACCAAATAAGGGAAGCAGGGTATGCCTATATGATTAAGAAATTAAAGAAAAAGAACACTATAATGCAAACCATAATTGTGACCAAGCTATCATTTGTCTCCAAAATATATAGGACATGATTTACATATAAGGCCTACTTGAATATATCAGCCAACTGACACAGGCGCAGAGATCATCCTCTATTTTTACATGTTAACGTATGGGAATTTGCCCTTCATTGCGAAACCACTCCGCGAGAAAACTGTCATCAACAGCAAATTTTCTTCACGGGAGCTCTAGTGCCCGGATGTAATTACCTTCGTTTTTAGCATGCATATCCCATAGGCAATTGTCAAAGAGGGGAATATGAGAATTCACCCCTCTTCTCCCTGCTGTTGCATAATACGAGGGGAATACAATGTCGTAGAACCACAGCTTAGATGCCTGATATGGGTAATAATTGGTCTTATTCACATGAGTAACATTCATGAAGCTTGAAATACATGATGTATGTATATTCTACTGACAGAGATTTAAGTCAAAGCAGTGGTGGCATGTACATCTATCAATGTCCAATGAGTGCTAGAGAAGTCAGTTTCACAAAGTTCTCTTACCTATGTAAGTGAGTCTTTCCCTTGCTCCGAATCCGTAATTGAACTGCTTGTAGCCGTAGATTATCCCGAACGTCACCAACCCAGAATATCTGTCGTTGGGCGGGTCTGCGATGGTGTCGGGTGCACCTGTGACATTCCTGATAGCTTGTGCCTCAATCCAGTTTGGGGAGCAGAAGGACGCGATCAGCATACAGCTGATGCATATCGAGAAGCCTAATGTCACTCCGTACAGAACCGTAACGGAGGTCTTCATCTCGGTAGACTCGGTAGGAATGCAAGCTCTCGATTGATGGTCAGGGCTGGTGGCAGCAAATGATTACGTGGCAGAGCTACCGATTTCAGCAGCAGGGATAGGACTTATTGTGGGAGGGATGCAGATTTATAGCAAGTTCTAAGAGAAGGGAATGTGGGGGGGGGGGGTGGTGGTGCAGTGCAATGAATACGTTGATGATGTCCTCAGATGGCAACTTGTTCGAGAGTCACTCACATGAGATATTCATATCTCGCATTCCATTTTGACCGTGAGCTTCTGGATGACCAATTGTTGATGTGGTCCTGTATCTCTCCTCTCTTATCCTGGTAAATTTAGTTGAGATCTGTGGTTCACTTGTGTCCTGGAGTTTGTGGTTGGTCAGTTGCTACCACAGGTCTGCAACGTGCCCACTAAGAAATGAAGAGATACCATAGTTCATTAACAGTGCTCACCTGAGTGATTAACATCGTGGGAATGAGTGTTGATTGAAAAGAGATCAATGTCAGAATAGGATTTGTAACTTGGAACCTCCTCCTGTTGTTATTTTTTTCCCCTCTTTTTTAAATATCCGGATAAATGGAAGCACATGTACTGTAGGCCATGCTGGTGTGGCCTTCATAAAGAGTTGCAGATGAAAGGAGGCTGTAGGAGTTGGATGGTCTGGCCTATTAATCTATGTTATACAAATTGTTTCTGGAACTATGACAACTTGTAATGGCTAGAGGTCTCGTTGTGAGATGTAGTACCTGTACATGTGTATCATACATCCATACAATTTGCTGGTAAGATATATATGGTGATGGGTTAATGAGACAGTAAAACAGAATCATCTAGGATTGAAGGTACATGTGATCGTGTCTTAATCATGCTGATAGTGTATAATACTGCTGAGTCTCAAAAGGGCATTGATACTGTATTGATTTTCTCTTAATGTGGAAAAAAAAATAGAAAGGAAAATGTTCCTATTGGACAAGAAGTCATCTACTCACAGTCACAGCTACCACAAAAAAAAAAAAGTATTTATATCGGATATGGAAGATATAGTTCTATAAGATATGCAGTATGCCCAGGCATATGAATCTATTGATATCACAATGTGGAATATGATGAACAACAAGATCAAAGTGCCAAACCAATCATGAAGCTGTCGGCAAGGAACCATTGTTCACTATAAACCAAATACCTGAAATATTTGTAATGAAATTGAGGTGTATGATAGCTGTGGCCCACTTGCATAAGAGTTTAGCAAATTTCCAAACAATGTTGTGTAATGAGTTCCCCCATGTACTTTGTAATTTAAAGGAAGACACTTATTTCATGTGAATGTTGTGTGGCAAATATGAGTTGGCTTATGAATAGGCATTACAGTTGATGTATCTGTCTGTATTCATGACTTAATGTCCATGTGAATCTGTCAAATTGAAACTAAAAAATGACTCTATATGAGTTGTCACATCCCGATGCCCTGTCATAGACCACAATAATCATTTTCATGAGATATTATTACATGTTCCATCAGTTAAATGCAAATAAGGAAAACAACAACGAAGAATATTCTTGATGCAACACATGAATGGATAAAGTACAAAGAAAAAGGTATCAAACCACTATGGAATTGAATAAGTTATCACACAATTTTTAAAGTAGCATGGTGGCGCTTTGATGACAGAGCACACATACGAAGACAATTAATGCTAAGGTCCCAAGTTTTTCCAACATGGACATGCCATCAATATTCTTCACACATATACCCATTGCATGAATCAAGATGAAATGAAGCGGTGAACCCTGAATAGAATTCCACTCACACGAAAGCCAAGTTGGCAGAGCTGAAGAAACACATGTGATGATACAGACTTTCACAGCCCAAGAGTCGGCAATCAGCTCACATATTATAGGCCTCTCCCGCCCTTGTCATTAGTATACAGGCTTACAGTGAAGAGCAAAAATGACGGCATGCAAACAACTGTTCAATATATTCTGATGGGGATTTTTTTCCCCCTGATAAATTGTTAGGTGTGATACATATACCCTCTGGACTTTAGTCTCACAACTGTTTTAAGGATGTTTGCCAGAAAGACTTTGCCCCCCTTGTTTGATTGTCGTATGTTTAATCAGTCGTGTCAACACGGTGTGGAGGGGGCAGTAAAATATTGCTAGGTCCGCTCGGAGGAGCGAGTCTACATCATATTCCTATACCTGCAGAGCACTGTTGCCCCCCAGCCCATGTCATCTTCCATTTTGTGAGGTTACTCATTTTTCGTGCGAGTACGATTTTGCCTTTAATACAGCGATTACCGTAGTCACTACATCAACTGTTTGTAAGTGTACTGCACTTATACATGAGTTTGGTGGCGTCACTCCTCACGCTGTGCCTTGAATTGTAAGAGGGTCCAGCCTGAATGGAAGCTGTACATTTGGTCTCTCTTCCACTCCACTGCTAAGAGTCACCACTGCACTTTGCTCGAATTAATTTGGTTGAAAAAAGGGGGAAAATTCATCATACATGATTCTGATGTTTGATTGATTCAACATTGCAAGGCATACTGGTATTTACAGTAAATTTTTCGACAGTATCCTGTGTTTTGTGTTTTTTTTTTTATCACCTCAAGTTACTTCTCTTTTCGTTTTTTGTTTTTGTTTTCAAGAGTTCATAGCACAACTTCAGAGTAGCCTTACCGAGTAGACCCGTCACCATGGCGACAACGGCGTCGCTGGAGCAATGGACGACGAGAGAGAAGCTTTGTCTGGCTTCGTCCGTCATGCGGAGTGGCGATCAGAACTGGGTTTCCGTCAGCCGAGCCATCAAGCCCCTCATCGATCCCAGCCGTCCGTCTGACTGGTTTTCACAAAAGGTACCCGTCCCTCTCAAAGACCAGGACCTTTTTTCTCTTTCCTTCTTTTTTTTTTTGTTGTTGGAGGGGATGGCATTCCTGTTGGAGAGGGAGGGAGAGAGAGTGTGGGAGTGTGTGTGTTATTACCTCCACCAAGGAAGGAGGTTAAGTGTTACTGTATATGCCGAATATTTCGTGAGGTTTTTATTTTCGCAAATTTTGCAAGTCAGGTGCTATTTGCGAAATTAAAGACACACGAAAATATTGACTCTGATCCCAATGTGGATCTGACATATGCGTGTACATTATCTCCATTCAGTACAGTACTCCATGATCGCGATTTTAACCACTCGCGAAATCGTCTGTAATTCCTGATTCGCGAAAATTTAGACTCGCAAAATATATGGCGTATACAGTATTACCTCCACCAAGGAAGGAGAAGGTTAAGTGATCATTGACGTCAGTTTGTCTGTTTACAAAATATCTCCAAAACTTGTGAACGGATTTGAATGAAACTTGCAGGAAAAGTCGATAATGACACAAGTAAAAGATGATTACATTTTGGTAGTGATCCGGGAATTTTTATTCATTTTATTTATTTTTTTTTCTTTTGGCGTATAAGATCAACGACCTTGAACGTTCTAGCTGCGCATTCTTGAGGTTTACATATATGTGCACTAAAGTGCATGCGGATCAGCTGATGATGTAAACAAAAAGTTGGCGGGCTTGGCGGGGGTCTGCGCTCTCCGAGTGCTTCTCTTGTTTTTTAATGAGATCACTGATTTGACACTCACAGATCATGAAATTGTAAAGGAAGTCTAACCAGTAAGTCTCCTGCAAGATGGCATTATTTCATTTGATGTTACATTCACTGGAGACTTGGGAAGAGATCTTTTGACCAAGTAAAGAGTGAGTTGCATATGATCACTCTAATGATATTGGTTACATACTAAACAAAGTACCCAAGTCTGTGTAAAACCAGTGTGCAATCAGTTGTGAGCAGTAACCGTTTGTAGGTGTGGCCATGCAAGTAGGCAGAACAGTTGATTGCTGTATTTGTGTGTGTGTGTGTGTGTGTGTTTTGACATTAAAAATTGATTCTTTTTTATATAAGGGGAAAAAAAGAGAAAAAAAAATCATTTGGATGAACTCCTTTTTGCAACAAACCTTGTAAAGTGGTTTACAAGATGGGTTGTTGTTGTAAGTCTTTGAAATAATGTATAATAGTGTTTTCTCAAGAAATTGGAAACAGTAATGAGTTCATGCACAAAATCATGTATGGAGCTCTGCGTGTAATGGACACCATAATGGTGTCCCCAGTCATTCGACTCGAGTAGCAAATCAGTTGAAACATTTTTGTAACAACTTCATTTGGGCTGTCTGACACCTCCAGCAATCCACCACGTTTGTGGCCTAGCTGCCATGTGCGAGAATAACAGTAAGGGTTGCGGGTTTCCTATATATATAATGCACTGGCCAATGCGATTCAAGACCACCATTTTTGCTGGTCGCCAGTCATTCATGTTGTGAGCAAAGGAGGCGAGATGATAGCTGATAGAACCCAGCTCACAATGCAGAAGTTCACTGGCATATTGAAAGCTACATTGTTTATACATTCCTCAATCAAGTTCTACACCGTTGACCGCACAAACTGTTTTAGTAAACTTTGTTTCATGAGCTTTTACTGTAGTTTTGGGTTGTTTTGTCTTTTATATTAAAAAAAAAAACACTCTCCAAATCAAGGACACAGTCTATGTTCATTATAACCGATACCATAAACAGAAGTCTTTTTGTCCCCGCCGAACGAGTTCGAGCAGGGGACTATGAAACGGGCTCCGTACGTGTGTGTGTCTGTGTGTCCGTGTGTCCGTGTGTCCGTCTGTCTGTGCGTCCGTGTGTGATCAAAATGTTCAAAATGCTACTCCTTCGCCATTTCTAACCCGATTTTGATTCTGTTTGCTTTATATGATAGCACTACATGGGAGCTTTGAAACTTCTATACAGAATTTCAGTTGTGACCTTTGACCATGACCTTTGACCTATATTGTACATTTTGCTTCAAACTGCTACTCCTTCCCCATTTCCTACCCGATTTTGATTCCGTTTGCTTTATATGATGGCACTAGGTGAGGGCTTCAAAACTTCTACACAGAATTTTGACCTTTGACTTCTTTGACCTTTGACCTTGATTTTTGACCTATATTGTACATTGCCTACAAAATGCTACTCCTTTGCCATTTCTAACCCGATTTCGATTCCATTTGCTTTATGTGATGGCACTAGGTGAGGGCTTCAAAACTTCTACACAGAATTTTGACCTTTGACTTCTTTGACCTTTGACCTTGATTTTTGACCTATATTTTACATTTTGCTACAAAATGCTACTCCTTCGCCATTTGTTACCCGATTTCAATTCCGTTTGCTTTAAGTGATGGCACTAAGTGAGGGCTTCAAAATTTCTACACAGAATTTTGACCTTTGACTTCTTTGACCTTTGACCTTGATTTTTGACCTGTATTGTACATTTTGCTACCAAATGCTACTCCTTCGCCATTTCTAACCCGATTTCGATTCCGTTTGCTTTATGTGATGGCACTAGGTGAGGGCTTCAAAACTTCTACACAGAATTTTGACCTTTGACTTCTTTGACCTTTGACCTTGATCTTTTTACCTATATTGTACATTTTGCTACTAAATGCTACTTCCGGCGGGGACATATTTTACGCACCGCGTAATTTCTACTTTTCCTTGTTTCTACTGCAAAGCTTTTTGTTGACAAGTACTTCTTTCTTTCTCTTCAAGGAATCAGTCAAATCATCTATTCTAGTCACCTTGTTCCTACCGGTAATTCAACTTCGTTAGGCTCAAGTATTGTTTGTGTTGATATGTCAGATCATCTATTCTAGTCACCTTGCTCCTACCGGTAATTCAACTTCGTTAGGCTCAAGTATTGTTTGTGTTGATATAAATACAAACTGCATATATCCCTCGTCAATGTCAGCAAGGGATGGAGCTGTACAAAACACTGTCAGCTGAAGTCATACAGTGCATGTCTGGGTACTGGGATTGCTGTTGTTGTTTCAGATTGAGATCCGCTTTACAAAGCCACTTTCACTTGGGCTCCCTGTGTGTGTGGGGGGGGGGGGGGGGAGGGGAGGGCTAATTGATCAGTAGGGATCATATTTTCCATGGTGTTCAAGATGCATTTTTCCCCCTTTAGAAGATGTCTGCAGGGAGAGTAGTTCTGCATGTATGTGGAACTGTTGGCATTATAGGAAACAAAGGTATCACCACCACAACATGTGCTTAAAACAGTGCAATTATCCATCCCTTTACAGTTGAAACTCTGGTTCTCACCAGTGTGCAAACAGTCATGACATCTAGATGTGCCCACTTGGGACTAGGCTGTTTTGTACACCTGTTTGTGTGCTTTCGTAATGTCGTCCGTAAAGAGATTTCAGCCGTAACTCATACAAATGCCAATGTTGCGATTGTAAGATCCTTCCATGATCACCCAAATTTCATGTGGTTGTACATCTATAGGCAAATGTATAGTCATAGATAATTATTCCATGGCACAATTTTTTTCAGCCACCTGTAGAGGGCAGCATACCACTTTCCAGTGGTGTCATCACATGAGGACAAAGAATTAGTTTCTACAGAGTTCTCCATTTTAGGCTTCAATGTATGATGGGTGTGATACTGATTCTACTCAAAGTTGTTTGTTTTATGTTGTCCATGAGTTTAAAGAGAAAGGGACAGCATTGTACCCGAGAAAAAAAAGAAGGATATTCTTGTTAACTTCTTTACCTCTTGATACAGCTAATATACAGAGAAAATATTATTGAGCAGTTGTGCTAGTAAGCTTTGGACGGGATAAAGACTGCATGATTAAGATTCAAAGTTTGAAGAGTTTTAGATGTGAAATGAATCAACAGTTAACTGCATCCCCTTTCATTGATACTAAGTGTTCTGTGTGAGGTGACAGAATGTCTAGCTATGTAAAACATCTTCTTTTATAATGTGATGGGGCATTCAATCTGCATAATGTACAAAAGACGGTAACTCCTAAAATGCACAGTCACTTGATTGGTCTTCCAGGCATGCCAGGTGTGGATTTTCCTATAAATTGTTGTTGTTTTATCATCACCTTTGTTTGTTTACCTGTTTTCTTGCCAATTCTGTCTTCTGTGTTGTAGAATTGTGCCATCCAGTACTCTGCCATGCTCGAAGCTGTTGACACTCCAAAGTAAGTTCATTTTTCTAGTTGACACTCTCTCACATTTTTTCACCTTTGTTTCTTGTCTGTCAAGTCTTCTGTTTTTTTCTAAAGTGATAAAGCTTTTTTTTTTTACATTAACTTGTTTAAATTAGTCAGATCAGTGCCATTTCCTGTGTAATACATGTCATGTCAAAAGATTTTAATGATTTGTATGTCTTGAATTTCTCTGAACCTACAGTATATTTACAAATATTTGCATTTTTTATTCATCATGATCGATAAGATCGTGGTTAAGAATGTTAGTAGCATGAAAGACGTCTTTGACCATACCTACTTATAAAGGCATGTCCCTGTCTTCCATGTCCATGCATTGTTTTTGAGTCCTTTACCTGCCAGTACATTTTCCAAGTTGGTCTAGCAAACATGAATGCATATTTTGTTTGGCATATATATGTGCAGCAAGTCAGCATTCATGGCAATGCCCCTCGCAATGCTCTTGCCAATGCAGGAGAAAGAGAAGTGGGGAGAAGGGGGAGGTGGAGACCCCCGTCGACCTCCTGGTCCGCAAGATGACCCAGGAGCGCATCGAGGAGCTCCAGCAGCAGATCAGCGAGGAGAGGAAGAGATTCAAACAGCTGCAGGAGGAGATCCGGGCCATCCAGTCTGGCCAGATGGACGACCAGTTGCCCGCCATCTGGGAAGGCATCCAACAGTAAGACATTGTCATCACGGCCTCTGATACCAGAGCATCACAGTGGAGCACTGATGATGATGATGATGATGGTGATGATGATGGTGATGATGGTGATGATGATGATGATGATGATAATGATGATGATGGTGATGATGATGATGATGATGATGATGATAATGATGATGATGATGATGGTGATGATGATGATGATGATGGTGATGGTGATGATGGTGATGATGGTGGTGGTGGTGGTAATGGTGGTGGTGATGGTGATCATGATGATAGTGGTGGTGATTATGTTGGTAATGGTGCTGATGAAGATGATAATGATACTGATGATGATGTACATGGTGATATGATGATGATGTTGGTGATGGTGAGATGGTAATAATGATGATGTTGGTAGTAGTGGTGGTAATGGTTATGGTAATATGATGATGATTATGTTGATGATAGTGGATGCAATGGTAATGATGATGATGATGTTGGTGATAGTGGTGGTAATGGTAATGGTGATGGTGGTGATGGTGATAGTAATGGTTGCAATGATAATGATAATGATGATTATGACAATAATGAAGGAGGTGGCGTTGGCATTAGAAGTGAATTATACCAGAGATGAATGTACATACAACGAATAGCATCAATTGTAACAATAATCTAAAGTTGAAGAGGATGATTGGTGTACTACCTCATATGCAAGATGATGATCAGTAGCATGATGATAACATAAACCCAAGACAGTCAATGTATGCATAACTTATGATGTCATGGTCACATTTTCTGGTCTCATTGTGTCTTTGTTTTTTTTGTAATTCCAGGAAGAAAAAAGAGGAACAGGAGGCAGCAGAAGCCAGGAAGCTGGCAGCAGAGACCAAGGCAACAGTAGCAGTTACCGGTGAGATGAGATGACTCTTTCACTGGTAGCAGTCCCATTCCCGTTGCATGCTTTAAAAGTGAAAGTCCACCCCATGCTCAAGTTTGCTATACTTCATGAAGTCAAAATGACAAAATCCTTGAGTGTCCACACTTTGATATTTGGAGAGCAAACCCTGCATCTCTCAGTCTACGTAACTGAACTTTTCTTTTTAAACTGTGAATGTGGGAATTTTGTTATATCCTCAAATAATATGTGGTTCAAATGTGTGCAGCTTTGCTTGTGCCTTATCTGTCTGACAAAGACGCTTCTCTGTAAATGTGTTTTGCATTCTGAAGCAGTTTAGAGGTTTTCAGTCACGTTAAAACTGGCCGCAGAGCTTTTTCATTCATAAAGCCTCGCCCTGTACTTCAGTAGCTTGAGACATCGACCCTGTGCTAAGGATTTTAAAGTGCTTCATGACATGAAGCTGTATCCTTGGATGTCTGACTTCTCTCTTTCCTGTAGCCAAGCCCAAACCTGCCTTGCAGTCTCCAAACAAGCGGCGCCCACCAATCAGACCACCTAAAGTCCCTGCCAAGCAACAGGCCACACCCACGGCGACAGAAGCCGAAGAGTCTCTGGCAGAGTCCGAGGCCATCATATCAGTGGAGGTATGTTTTCCTAGCTTGTTTGTGGCAGCTTCACATGAAGCCATTGCCTAGCATAAATGATGATGATTTTGACCTCAAGAATAAGGCTCCTTTTGGTGAATCCACTCTCATAGCCAACCTGACTCGAGGTTTGTGATTCAGTTAAGTAAAGGTAAAGAGAGTTCTTTCATCTGGAAGATGTTCAAGAATCTGTGCAATAATCTCAGCATTGTCAAGCACAAACGACGACAATGTTGACCTTAAGAATATGGCTCCTTTTCTTTGAATCCACTCTCATCCCGAACCTGACTCGAGTCTGTGATTCAGCAGAGCAAATGTAATGAGAGGCTTCTCACAGCTGGGAGACTCGCAAGAATCTGTGCAGCAATCAATCCTAACTCTGAAATGATTGATGGAAACTCTTTTTTTCTTTTCTTTTTTTTGACAGAGCCCCGAGCCTGTTGGCATAGCAACCAACGATGCTGAGGAGGATGTTGGGCTCAAGGAGGGGGAGCAATCCCAGCCTGCTTTGCTATCTTCGCTGCTCACCAGCCAGGAGGAGAAAGCCAAGGGTGCTGGGAAGGGAGACGTCCAATCAGAAGTAATGACTCATTGACGATGGGCAAAGTCATCTATCATCAGCACTTACTTGAAAAGAAATTTCATTGTGATGTTATGTTGCTTTGCAGGAATACAAAATAATCAGATGAGCAGATCAGGGAAATGTGTGTATGTGTTGAGGGGGGGGGGGGGGGGGGGGAAGGGAATCAGACAGACAAAAGAAGTTATGAAAAATAAAAATTTAGAGAGTAAGGCAAATTGGCAACTCGGTGTGATGTACCGTAGGTGTTGAGCAGCTCCCGCTCTCTGTTTGGTTTGTATACAAAATGTCACCAGTTATCTTTCTCCCTCTTTCCCTCTCCCACTTAAGCTAATTCAAGGTGAAGGAAAGTGAACATTCAACACATTTGTGACAAACCTGTCGTTTTAATATTTTGCCAATGATGTGAAACTGTCATCTCACAGTGTCTAGATATGCTGTAGACCTATTGGGAGAACCATGCATTATGGCAGAGGCATATCAGTTGCCATAGCGACATTTCTAGTTTTTAGTATTTTTTTGCAGTATTTAGGACTGATTTCTATCCAAAATGCTGCAGGTTTCATTAAAAATGAATTATATCTTACAACACGTATCTACTCAGGAAAAGTAAAAAATACTGTTTTTCCATCAAAAATACTTTTTTTTTTTTTCCAGCCGTAAGGGTACTTCAGTGCTATTTACAAGGTTGGCATCCCTTTACTTGTGTATGTGAGTGTGGCAGTATTAGTTTTGTATGCGTATTCTCTGGTATTTTGTCGAATATCTCATCGGTGACAATCTTTTCTGGCCACGTTTTACCAGGAGGCGGTGACGATAGAAGAGTTCACGCACATCTTCACCGACAGCACCAAGGCCACACCCACCAAAGAGTCTGCAGCCAATGAGAAGCACAAAACTGGTGCCGCAGTAGCCACCAAAGTCAAGGGTTAGTCATATGTTAAGTGTAACTGTGTAACTTGTTGACTGGTCTTAAAATCTGAATCTATGCTTGAGGGATCTGGGGATGGTGCTGATTAAAACCTAATTTAGTATTCATCAACAATTTCCCAATTCACACTCCACTGACTTACGGAAATGAAGGTTCTTCGTGTTTGTTTTTTAAATGGAAATGAAAGTTTGACAGACAATTTGACACTAATTTCACAAAGGCAAGCAGGCCATGAGTACATTCAAAACCATTGTGCGTGCATAGTATACACAAATGATGCAAGAGGTCTGGGAAGCCTGTTATCATTAATTTTCACGGAACAGTGTTGGAAAAGTGATTTTCTCCAAGGATTTCTGTGATTGGTGCTGAAATACCTTTAGTTAGCTAGAAACACAGCTTGTCAGGGAGTTGCTAAGATGGTATATGAGACATTTGGCTAGCCACCTTGATGAGTAATCTTGAGACTGCGTTTTTATCTACCTCCAGCAGATAGTCAATTTCCAATTGACAAAGTAGAAGGTTTGAGTCTCTTTCTCTCTTCACTTCAGCCGCCACATATGTATACCTAAAGGCATCCTTCTGAGGCCCATCTGTGGAGAAACCATGTTTATGTCTATATGTTTGCCCGTTCTCATTTGGGTAGTCCATGCAACAGCCTTGCACAATTTCTAACACAATGGGACTAACAAAATGTAGAGGGGGGGGGGGGGCATTCATGATCTGTACCTAAAACAAACCTTGAAAAAGTATATGAGTTCTGGATGCCATTTATATTGCCAGATATTTTGTTGCTTCAACAAAATTTGATATGTCTTGGTGTGGTCCAGGTCAAGGCACAACAAAAACAAACCTTAAAGATACAATAATGATAATAATAATAATAATGATAATAATAATAATAATAATAATAATAATAATAATAATAATAATAATAATAATAATAATAATAATAATAATAATAATAATAATAATGATGATAATGATAATGATAATGATAATGATAATGATAATAATAATGATAATAATAATGATAATAATAATAATAATAATAATTCGGAACATTTATATAGCGCGTTATCACATGAAATGGCTCTAAGCGCTAAGATATCAGTAGCATTGGGGGGGGGGTTGCCATGGAGTGGGAAGGCTGGTCTGGCTCAGATATGTCTGAGAATCCCCGTAACGAATTGTGTACAGCTTTATCACTGATCTCAGTTTAATTACACACATGGTCAAAGAATCTTGACTGGTGTAGACAGTTACCATTTAGCGTACGCTTCGATGCACAGATTCGTAGATTGATGCTATTTGTGGTTTTCGAAAATGTACCCCAGTGGGCAGAGAATGAATCAGGCCACCCGTGAATCCCATGCTACAGGATCTTTATCCCGTTGAGGACGGACTGATTTTGCTACAACACACATTTCCCATAGACACTTGCCCAAATATACTTGGGACTCATCTTCATTCAACGCGTTAATGTACTTTAAATTTTATGGGGAAATTTTTCGTTTATTCTTTTTTTTTTTGCTTCCATATTGTTTACAGTGACATTGATCACATGCATTAGCAGAACAATCAAAGACTAAAAAACAAAAGAAGAGAACAGACAAAAGATTATATATCTGCAGTATGAGCTTTTACCTATATTTCAAATACATGATGAATACATAGCAAGTTATCTCACTGGACTCAAAAGGATGTCTTTAGGTATTAAAATACCTCTGTCAACAGCATTGGCATTTATCATGTGAATTCTGTTGGCAATCCTCTCCAGCTTTACTCTTGCGTCACCTGTTTGTCTAACTCTACCATTCAAATCAAGAATCCTTAGATATATGATCATCTGCTGTATATCCATTGTGACAAAGTAACTTCATATTTAATCGATAGATGCAGTTATTCTGACTCTGTTTTCCTGCATTTATTTTAATCCTGGCAATAAACAAAAATATTCAAAAAAAAAAACTCACACACTTACAACTGATGTAATATGCTTTTAAAAGCTGACAAAGAGTGTAAAGTAATTGTTTGTATGCAATGCATGTCAAATGCTAAAGATTCAAACTATGCAATTTGTTTGTAGTGTCTCCCCATCCCGTCCTTTCCCTGTCCCTCCAAATCCCACCCACTCCTTTATGAATCTTTAGGGCTATTTTCGTAAATATGTCTTCTGACAATCTCTCCCTCAATCCGGAATTCACAATTCACAGTATTTATTGTTTTCTCGCCTTTACCCCCCCCCCCCCCAACACTCTTCCGTACCTCAAAAGCCTGCACTTTGAAGAAGAATTCAAGACTGTTTTTCAGTCTCTGATGTATTCTTTTGTGTTTTTCCCCCTGACATTTTTGTTATATTGTAAAAGTTAAAGTTCCTGCCACTTTTTCAGTATAATTGTATATACCACCCACCTCTATGGATAATAATCTCTCTCAAATGAATGATGATGAATAATGATGATATTAATGACATAAAAGAAAGGCATTTCAACAGCCACATAAGCTGTGTTTAAGTTTTCCTATGGCCTGAACAAGTTGGACATCTGTAGTGTTCCTGAAAAGTCCTGGAAATATGCGATAAAGTCCATGAAAATATTGAAAATGATAGGGCAATTTTGGAATGTAAGTCTGATATCTATGTCTCTGCCATGAAGGATTCAAGGGATTTTTATATAACTTTTAGAAATCCAGATCTTTTATCCTGTGCTTTGAAGTTATTCTGCAATTTTTTAGTTGTACAACCTCTCTTCTTCTTCTTCTTCTTCTTCTTCTTCTTCTTCTTCTTCTTCTTCTTCTTCTTCTTCTTCTTCTTCTTCTTCTTCTTTTTCTTCTTTTTAGAGAAAGAATATG
Source organism: Diadema antillarum (assembly GCF_040938485.1). Classification (NCBI taxonomy): domain Eukaryota; kingdom Metazoa; phylum Echinodermata; class Echinoidea; order Diadematoida; family Diadematidae; genus Diadema; species Diadema antillarum. Next base: position 113,301 of record NW_027271524.1, on the reverse strand, counting down.
TAGATATATGATGGTAGCATTTATTTTGTCCAAGTACTGTAATCTAGGTTCACAGATAAGGCTTTTCACAACATCTTCAATCCATGAAAAGCACAGACTAATGATGTACATGGTAGTTTGTAGTCGTGGCAACATAACGATAATAAACATTGTCCACACCACCATTGACCATCAGGAGACATAAATGTATAGACCAGCTGGTCATTGGGTTAAGTCATTCTTCACGTGATATTGTGTGTATGTGCCAAGCCGGCGCTTGTGACTTTTGGTAGACATTTGCATGTGGAATACATGAGATCGCATGGAGCAATGCGTCGTGCTGTCTATCCATACATTTTACATACGCCTAAATGTTTTAGTACAGACACGCGCAGAAGTAGCAGGCAATATCGTCCATCTCCCTCACAGCATCACCTGTCGTTTGCAAGGCATTTCTACCGTTTCATGACAAGAGGAAGCAACTCTCTGGAATAAATTTCCTAGTAAATGAAGAAAAGTGTCATTGTTTTATGAGGAAATCTGTAGGGTTGCTTCCTCTTGATATGTCTGTATTACGGAAATTAGGGGTCATGTGACCTCAATTTTTTCACCATCATGTAGAGCATCCTTAAGATACCCTAAATCAAAAAAAAAAGTAAGAGATACTCAAAAAAGAAAAGTCAACTTATTGTTGGTTTAGATTAGTCTAATTTCTTTCTTACTTCCTTTGTTCTTCTTTTGAAGGATTCATATTCTTCTTTTATTCAAAACAACTTTTTTTTTTCTCCTGCAGAATAAATCCCCCATCTCTAGAGGCCCATATTCTCACTTTCGTTTTTTCTTGAAATCTTAAACATTTTTAATGAAATGTTTTATTGTGTGTCTATCTTGTGTTCACAGTATACATTTGTATGTCGGAGCTGGTTTGAAAATGCAGTTCCCCCTTCTCGCAGACGCTGCAATAGCCATGCTCCATTGATAGAAGTAGCATCAACTAATCAGTCAGACATATAACCATGTTTGTTGTCCCCCCTCTTCTTCATCATTCTGCACTCCTCCTTGCCCCCCTATTTTCCTCCCCCCCCCCCCCCCACCCTCCACGCACCCACAATCACCCCTAACCCAACCTTGTCTTGTCGACTGTTTGCTGCGTGTTCCTCCGCAATTTTCTGAATTGAGCTGGGTCTGAAGCAACGCAGATATCACCCAACATATTTATCTTTGCGCATCCATTAAATGGGAGTGCAGTGACATCACTAGTTTATTTGTGGTTTACCCCGGGAAATTACTGATGCCCCCCTAAATAAAGAGTGAAATTGACGTCTGGAAACCTTGCTGTTTTTGTACCTTCGCCACAAAGTGTTGCCAGAGGCACTATTTTGTATGAAGTTGACAAAACATTCCCACCCACCTTCATGTGTGCATGTCACACACACACACACATACCTAAGCAAAATTCAGATATAGATTTTCCTTTGTGAAAAATCCCAAAAGAATGACCCATCTCTAACCATATTCTGCTGTCCTGCTGACAAGGATGGCCTGGCGAATTCATTTTTGATTACTCTCAAGTGAGTGCTTCATTTTCTGAAAGCATTGCGTGTGTGCAGTTACTGTCAAAATAAAAAAGAAGAAAAAAGAAAAGTCATTCATTTCAGTATGAAGGTGAATCCCCTCGAACTTTTCTATTTCTCTGGATTTGACTATATGTCTTCAGCAGTTGATGGAGTGATATCCTGTTCTGTGACGTGAAGTGTGACCCATAGTTCTAAGGCTTCGTACGCATCTATACTGTTGTTTATGATGCCTCCAAAAAGGAGAGGTTGTTTGGCGTTCACGCAGTCACCATGTGGCAAGGTGCCTGATTCAATTGGTGTGATGTCTTGTCTGCTTCAGAGCCAGCCGGCCAATAATCTTCTCCAATCCATTCCAAGCAGCGACCAGCTCACTAATCAGTCTTCATTCCATTGCCCACACTCTGTTCTCGCAGAGAGTCCCGCCCTTTCTAAGCTTCTTCTCCCATCCCCTTCGGCAGAAAGTGGAACAGCCCAGGACAAAGATAAAGCAGATGTTGAGTTGGAGGATGCCATTATGGATGATAGGGAGGAGGCAATTGCAGAGGTTTGTGAATTCAGAAGTCTTTCTTATCTTCTACATTACATTTGCATTTATTTATCCTTCTTTTTCTTTTTCTTTTTCCATGTAGAATAACACTGTAAAGTAAAACACAGAAATAATCTGATGATATATTCAGTAATATGAAAATATAAAGCAGACATTTTTCGTTTAATTACTATTCTGGAATTGTGTACAAATGCCCACTTAGGAAAAATTTACATTTTATGTCGTAAGAAAAAAAAATGGTTTCATGTATTTTTTGTAACCTATGCAATCAGTGTGATATGCATATGCAGTGTCGGAATGATTTACTGTCAGTTTGTTGATTTTGAATGATGTATCTTGTAGATTTCATATGATCTGCACTTTTACTTTCTCAGGCTGGGGAGGGTTGTAATAAATGATAAACACTCAGCTTTTATCAAAAGTGCTGAGTTAGATGTAAGGTTAATTTGTAATTCTTGGTAGCTGTAAAGATTCTGAGAAACAAATTTGGTATATTCCAAAGCTGCTAGATGATGAATTGTTTGTGAATGTATCATTTTTTTTTTCCCAACAAGCATTTGAGTACAACTTTCCCTTTTCACAGCCTTGGATGTGCAATGCTTTTGAAATGCATTTGTCCCTACTTTGATAGTGTGTTCTTGTGCCTCCTAACAGTGTTCCGTGCACTTTAATGTGATTACTTACACTATCGTCTCTTTCAGACTATGAGAAACTATGTGTGAGTTTCATTTCCCGGTATTTTGCTTCCCTTCGTTTAGGACAGTCTGACTGCTAACTTCTCAAAAACAGACCAGCGATATTTCCCAGGAAGCTTCCTGCTAGTGCTTGGGAAAGTTCTCACTTCCTGTGAAACTACACGTAGTGTGTGTCGCATGGTCACGCATGATTAAAACTACAAGGAGTTTGTCACATGATAAGATCCACTTCTGGTACCACATCTGTGGTCATTGAAATCAATTGTTCTTGTTGTACTTACTGTATGTTTGCACACTTGATACGTGATCAAATTTCCTGCGACATACAAGAAGGGCGCGCACTTTTTGCTCGTGCGGAACATGCATGTTAGGGACCGAAACTACGAGTATTTTTTGCATTGCTCATGTAGATTGTTAGTAGTGTGATTGCGTGCTCAAAACTACGGGAAGTGATGGGGAAGTGAATGATGCATAGTTTCTCATAGTCTGACCGGGGCTTATGTTGAAGTTATGTTTGCATGAAAGGAATGAATGATATGCTATTAATGCAGTGTATATAATTGCAGGAAGCACCACAATCTACTTTTGAGCTCTGAGCCAGTGATGCAACCATGATATCTTTTGTAGCATGCCATCCCTTCAAATGTAGTTGATTCTCATTAGGCCTATGTCATATGGAACGATAAAAAAAAATAAATAAAAAAAAAATGAAAGACTAGTTTGACAATATTCTGCAATGTCTAGTGCAATCGTGGGGAAAATTTAGAGACTTGTTGAATGTTTGTAAGCTGCTGCACTCACCCAGTGGATGATGCATAAGGGCAGCTCTTAATTAATCTGTGATATGATATGTCCTTATTGCACACATCTCACCGTCGCCCCCAAACGTGGTGTCTTGTTTGAAATTCTGGCGAACTGTAGGCAGAGGAAGGTGTGGAGGAAGGGGTCGTAAAAATGGAAAGTGTTGAAACGGGAGAGACGCCCGAGGGCGAGGCGCAGAGGGCTAGCGGTGACAGGACCGACACAGAGGTCAGGGGTCAAGCTCAATATTGGCTCTTCTTCTCAGCGCATCTACTAACTACATGTACATGTATCTTACAGTTAGGTCGCATAACACTGTTGCTTACTAGGACACTCTATTTCATGTTCGACAGAGATGCCAGCTGCTACTGTTTTTGCAGTATTTTGGATTGGGTTTTTTGTTTGTTTGTTTGTTTGTTTGTTTGTTTGTTTGTTTGTTTGTTTGTTTGTTTGTTTGTTTGTTTGTTGCTGTTTTTTGGGGGGTGGCAAAAATGCTGCAGGTTTCAGTGAAAACACTGTTTTTCCCAAATTGTATTACTATGCATGTCTGTTTGCAGAAATGATAAAAATACTTTTTTGGCAAAAAAAAAAAAGCATTTTCAGCCCTAAGAATACTGCAATGTTGTTTGTAAGGTTGGCATCCCTGTGCTGAAGTTGACTGAAATCACTCGAGTCAAATCAAACAAACAGAAAGGTGTAAGTACATGTAGTCCTATCAAATTTGGAATTTTGATATTATCTATTTTTGTCATACTTTTGTGATGATGTCGTGTCATTGCCTCACAAATCTATTATCATGCTTGCAAACCTTCATCAAAATTTCCTCCTCAAATGGATTCGAGAATGAAAATTTGTTTAAAAGAGTTGCTTTGATGTAAGTATCATGACCTTAAAATGGTGTGTTAAAGTCACTTAATTATGAATGAAAATGATATTCATATGTCTGATTAAAGTCAGAATTATCAAATGATGACCACAGCACCCATCTAATTTTGATAGTAGTTATGTGAGTAGTATGAAAAGTCTGTGCCCAAAATCGCTTTTCGTATTTCTGGAGAAAGTCTCCAATTCTGCAGCCTTCTGAAATTGTTTGATTGCACTCAATGCAATCAGAGTCAACTTCTTGTGCATGGATAGGAGTGTCCCATTAATGTCGTTCTACTCAACAGCTTGGCAGACTTGAGGTAGACTCATACTGCTTACCATGACTAACCCATCACACATCCCATCCCCACATGCTTACATTTACTCTAATAGTAAGATGGCAGACATTTGGTTGCACTTTGACATTCAACTGCACAGAGGCTTGATTCAGATATTGATATTAAAGGTGTCATTTACCATTGGGAGCCATGATTTTAAAAATGTCCAAGTGATAGCATTTGATGCATATGTGTACGTCAGTTGAGTCACAAAACATCCTACCATGTAAAAATTTTGCAATAAAGCCTAAGATATATTAAAGGAGATATATCACTATATTTCTCGATAAACAGAAACTGCAAACAGTGTAGTCTTGCAACTATTGTTCACATTTTAAATATTATACATTTTAAAACACTACTTAAAATTGATCATACTGATTAACATTTTTACATTGGTTGTTTCTATCACTGACTCACATTTCTGAACTATTTTGAAGGACTATAGCTAGGTTTTTGTTTCATCTCCAGTGGTAAATAATGCCTTTAACAGTGGTGGATCCAGAAGGGGGAGCACCAGGCGCGCGCCCCCTCTTTATTTCTTGTTAAAATAAAAGAAATACAAAAATATGGGGGGCGTGTGCCCCCCTTTAATTTCGTAGAGGCGTCTCCCTTTTATGGAATTCCTGGATCTGCCCCTGCTTTAATATGACCCCCCCCCCCTTAAAAAAAAAAAAAAAAAATATGGTTAGACTCATTAACAAACCCAGTACCTGATCTGTGTATGGGTCTAAATGAACACAAGTGGCCAGTGAGGTTTTGAGTACAGACATGTTTCTGAAAATATTTTTCAGTAGGTCTTTGGATTCAAGTCTGATATTATGGTTTTCTTGGCCACTTAATGAGAGGCCAGGGTGTTCATAGCAAAGCTGCCTCTCCTGGTTTTTTGCCGATTTATTTCAATAAATATATATGGAAAGCAGGAAATCTGCCACAAATATTTACCAATTCATGCCACTTTGAAAGAATCTCTACAAGAATATTTACAGTTAAGTCTCATCCTCCCGTTCCATCTCAACTAGACATGTGGAATGCTTAAAGTCTGTCCATAATGGAAACAAAATGTATTTATGCACATTTCCATTTCCTAGTATTGGTGATAATAGAAAAAAAAATGTGTCTTTTTGTGTTGATATTTATTATGCATATATATCTAATGCAAGGTAAAACAGGTAATCTGCCCTGGTGCACTGTGGTAAAGAGTTGCAAACACATATCCAGGTGCTTGTACTGATATATTTTGTCACTGATGTGTTTCATATACCGGGTAATGGAGAGTCAAATGAAATGTTTCATCGCATTTTCATAGTTGTTCTAAAATGGACTACTTCTGTTTGTTGTGGTCTTGATATTCTTGGGAAATGTGTGCAATACCTCTATTCATCCAAACAACAAATGGCACACCTGCAAATATTGGACTTTTAGGAATGTGTCCATGGTGCTAGTCCAACATGATACTGTTCATGATATTTGTGTGAATGACATAGTGATGCGACCTTTTTTACTCTCGTTGCAATATTGAATCTTTCCAGCCATGCAGAATAGGCCCTTTCACACATAAGTTATCGGTTTGTTTCAAAGAACTGTAGTTAAAGGGATATTTGCATCAATGTGGATTGGGAGCGCTAGCCATTTTTGTGTCCATGCACGAGAATTAGCAGATTTTGCTTGCCACTGAGCAAATTGATTTTTGAAAAACTATCAATTTTTTTTGTGTGTTCGAACTGGACTGATGGGAACTGTATAAAAATCTTACAGTGACAGTCATCACACTTCAGTGATGTAATAGGCTGCAGACTTCTTATCATATTTCATGCTTACCTAGGCTCTAACCCCTTGTTGTGTGTAGTGTCAGCCCTAACTCTTAACGCATAGGCCAATCAGACTCACAAAGCAGAATGAGGAGTGCTCTTACATGCCCTTGTTGCGACTCATTCGCTTTGTTTTCAGACCAAGAGTAGATTTCAGATAGGGCACGTCCAGAGGGGAGGCCAACCTCTGTGTGCAACGGAGAAATATGCCATCGATGCAATACATTAGTGTTGCATGCCAAGCAAGGTCTCCATGCAATACCACAAAATGAGGAATTATGTTCACATGCATTTCAATGTCACGAATTGCAGTAGAGCCAAGACTTGTGGATTAAATGCATGCAAAATTTCTTGACTACACTATATGCATTGAGTGCCAGTGGCAATTCAAGAAAATCTCATGCCGCAAAAGAAAAGGCGGTCGGCTCCAATTCGCAAATATTTTAGGCCACAAATATATCTTGCTTTACAGTAGTATATATAGGGAGCCAAGCAAGTGTGTACTTTTCTGCAGTGGCTCACACAGTGCAGGGCATTAGATGACCTTCGACCTTTTGCACCAAAGTGAAGCAAAGTAAATGCATAATGTTGCATGTCTTCCAACCGCCTCGTGAGGTAGTTGAAGACTCCAACCCCATGGTCAAGCAGTTTTTGGATTCAGCCTCAAAATGTCCCGCAATGTCCCACCATGTTCTGTTCACACCAAAGTGCCACATTTGAGAGCACATTAAATTCTGCTTGATGTAGCTCAGTCAGAAAGGCAATGCCTCGACAGTATTCTCTCTGTGCAGTGTGTGTGCGTGTGTGGCCACTTATATTCCTTATTGTGCTGTATGTCATCACAATTAACACACAACCCACATGGCCAAAAATTATAAAAGTGGAAATTTCTGCGGTGTGGAAATTTTTGCACATTTCACAAAATATGAAACCAACGTGAAAAGAAAAGTTGTTGAATTTTGTTGTTCATCATATGTAACATTATTTTAAAATCTTTGGTCAGATTAAATTAGGTATAGTGTAGGGGTATAACAGTAATGTTATTTGTAGTTTTCTTCACGTTCGCTAGTCTTCGTTGTAGAATGAGTAAATGTGCTGTCGCAACACGGACTAGTTATCATTTACTGTAGTATGTGCTGCCAAAGCCTTTTGATGCCGTGGCATTGGTGAGCTGTGTAAAGTGCTTGCTCAAATGTGAAGATCCACGAAATTCCTCTTACCTGGCCAATCACAAAAAAAAAATAATTTGCGCAAAATTTTCCACTTTTACAGCAATTGGCAGATGTATCGGTGTATACTGATGTCTTGTATTCTCCTTCACCACCTTTCCCTGTAGGTTTTTTTTTTTCTCAGAGTGCAAACATATATCACCGTGCGAATATATATGAGCTGTTACAATCACCAACAGACTTGTAGGTCATTGAAATTACTTCAGCATCAGATTTCTATAACATGTCATATCACAAGCAGTGTTATTTTGTCTATCAATGTATTGCACTGTATAGTTGCCCTCCTAATGTTGTGCTTGTACACCGTGCCCTCTTCACCCAGCTTTAATCAACAGTATGATCTGTACTTTGATAATGAGTGAAGGTTTTTTTTTTTGGTTGATTCTGCTTTCTGTGTAGTGTGTATATCTATAAATCATCTTATCTTCTTATTCATGTAACGGTTACCATATCATGTTTAATCCTGTCTCATAAGGATCTTCTAAATGTTGAGTCAGCTCATTCATATTTTTATATGTGTGTATGTGTATATACCTGGTATGTAATTATAGGTCAAAATGGCAATGACCGTGTAGTTATTCTATTGAAAGAGTCAAATTGTGTGTACGTAATACACATATGTTGCCATGAAAGTATGTGTGTTGAGAAATGCGTGTTTCCCATTTTAAAACAGATTGCCTCCAAACTGGAGTCGGAGGTGGAGGCTCGCAAGGGGGAGTCGGGAGGCGGGAAGCTCCTCCGCACGCCCAACGAGCCCGCCGACATCGACCCGGGCTCTCCCAGCGTCCCCGCCAAGTCGGAGAAGAAACGGGGCAGAGGGCGCCCCAGCAATGCGTCACGGAAGAGCATGAGGGCCAAGGCGGTCAAACAGGTTAGGTTTCCTCCGACCCCGAAGGTTTGACATTGGAACGTGGGGACAGATTTTGGGATGGGGAGAGTGCATAGCCCTCAGAATGCCCAAATTTGATGAAATTCATCTGCAATCAGTTGTAGCATCATTTTCATGAAACATGCATCTCCAGGAAATGCAAATGATGCAAAAGATTCCACGGGTACAGTTTTAGTGAGTGTGATCCTATTTCTCCTCAAAGCCCCACACTATTTTGAATGCTTGGGACCGAAGTATTAACTGTTAACATATTCGATACCTCTCACTGTCAATGAAGCATCATGTATTGTGATTTGAGTGGAACTGTAGTGCAGGAGGGATATTACCTCGTATGTCTCGAAAGATGACAACAGGGAATAGTGTTTCGAATTTCAAATATCAGTAATTGATTGTCTGGTCTCATAAGTGGGCATGGTAATAGAGCATATACAGGAACCTCAATGTTACTGGCTGATTGGAACCACCGAAATTTCATCGTTTTATCAGGTATATTATTATATCAGGAATAAAAACAAGACAGTATGAGATGAATAATCAGGTATCTCACCATGTCCGACCTCTATATAAGGAGGTTCTACTAGATTGGCGGATTTTTACTTTGCTTCAGGAGTGAATATCGTAATGGTCTGACAAGACATCAATCAGACATGTGTAATGTTGTTGGGTTTTTTTTTTGTGTGTGTGTGTGTGTGTGCATCAGGATGATGATGAAGACTTGGAAGTCAAGCTCCATGGCGACGACAGTCTGATGAGTCTGGATGACCTCAAGGACGAGACCAGGAGCGATGCGGCCGACTCCGAGGACCACGACAGACCGTCCGAGAGCGACGACACCTCGGTGGCCAACCTGTCGCTCCCGACGTCCATGTTCAGCGATTCCGTTCCAAACAGTCCATCCTCCATGCCCCACAGGTTGGTCAACTGTTGCTTTTTTCTTTTCACATTGAGGGATGCTTTGAATTGTATTTTTGTCATCTTTAGATGGGAACAATACGCACTTTTCGATTTGCACGTTGAGCCAGGCGTCACTGTGGGTCGACGCAATTTTTACGTACTGCGCATGAGTGAGTGTCGACCCTCGGCTCATCACCCAAATATCGAACGCGTTCACCCCGGTTATCACCGTCCACCCAATTCACTCGCGCCGCGCTCAACCCACCTTATCTATGACACTCCTCTGCGATAGACGAAAATTATGCGAAAGAGCAAGATGACTCTCGGGAAATCCGTGCTCAGTTCACCTGTTTTCCTTTTTCTTTCGAGAGAATATTGATATTCTAATTACATGAAAGCTTATGATCTTGATACGTCACAGCAGCAGCGCTGACATACAAACTACAGCCTCTGGTACCTACTTTATTTGCCCGCTTTCACTGTTTTGCACTTTGCAACTGCATACCTTAGTCCCACACATGCATTTACACGTAATGCTGTATGCAGTCACATCTCGGTGCTTGGCCTGGTGCAGTCCATTTACCTTGTAGTCTTACCATGCATCATGTTTTAAAATCCAAATAATTCATCCCAGGATACTTATTCGGCATCTAGTCAAAGACAAAATGAATATTACAAGCACAGAAACAAGTCACAAATTCCGCATATATGCACCCAAGGCACAGGTCGCCTCCTGCACACGCCACGAGACGTGACGCCTGAAATCGAAATGTGTTTAATAGCAGCAGGTCAGCGTACAGACGTGACGCCTTGACGTAGGCTTGGGCTCGGCGTCACAACCCTCTCGTTCACCCAATCGAAAACTACCTAATAACATCAAGGGTGTATGTCAGTTTTATCCCTGGACCTATCCACACCACTCTTCATTAGCCTACATCATATGCCTAAAGCCTCGTAACAAAGCCTCATAGTGTTGTTTAATTTCCTTGTAGCCACTTCTTTTATAGCCCTGAGTGCAGTGAATTCCTGAGCATATTATGTTTCTTTTTGAATTTCTTTCTGTAAAAGGTTATCAGTCAGGATGCATCAAAATTACATTCGTTGTAGAGTTGATAGACTCATACAAGTGTACATGCCCCATCACATCGAATCTGATCCGGGCCAGTGTGGCCTGGACCGCTTCAAATCGCTTCTAGAGCAATCACATAAAAAGCATTACGGATTCCATTCTGGTTATCATTGCACATGTGTGTTTGGTGTGAACAGCATAAGAACAGCTAGTTTCACTGTTTTTGTGCACCATTGCAGTGTCCCAGACCGTATTCAATGTGCCAACGCCTTTAAGCTTGTAATCAATGAGGTGCTCACCAACTGATCTGTGTTTTAATTGGGGGTCCCCTCCAAAGTGCAATGACATTCCATGAAACATGCCCTCTTCTGCTGTCATTTTCATTATGTAAACAAGATTATAGTCAGGTGTTTGTTTGTTGTTGTTTTTTTTTCCACTCTGTCACTCACTTTTTTTTCTCTAGCAATTGATACATATTGTGTCATGCCCAGTTCAGTGTGGTATTATATTTACCAGTGCAGCGGAGCCTCATTTTGAAGAGGTTGAATATTATACAAATGATGCATCATTTGTTTTATAAAATGGGTCGAAAACTAACAGCATTTTTCACGTACCTTTGTAAGATGTCCGAAGATGTTCGTCCCAAACATTTACGCACGTCGCACTCGGAAATCCCGCATATATAAGTACTGTACGTATAAGAGTATACGTGCGCCACACATGTTATGCACACAAGATCAGAAAGGCCGGCCGGCAGCCCGAACTAGAAGTTGTTTACAGGATTGACAGCGCGTATAGTAGCGCGAGACGCACTTGTAACAACTGATTGAGTGTGCACTGCTAGTATAAACATTGTGACGTCAGGCCGTGGATGTTAGTGAGAAATTAATGCAGGCACACGTGACTCATTTCAGCGCTTCCAATTGGCTACATTCTTGAACCCATTTTATAAAGCAAACTCTTTCTCTTTTATATCAAGTGATAGTGCAGATCTCAAGTCTTCATGTTTCTCTGTTTTCTGTGCCCTGATATTGTGAGAAATCTCATATAACAAGGTAATAGTCATGGTTTTCATGTCCTCATCATTACGAAGTTCCCCCGTAATAGACAATGCATTCTTGCTAGCGACATCAGATACCAGGAATGATGAAAATTCGCTTCGTAAATTGTTGCTTTCACAGTGAGGAGGACCATGCCTACCGCCTGTGGAGGAAAGCCATCATGTTAGTGTGGAGAGCCGCCGCCAGCCACAAGTGAGTGGGACTAAAGGTCTTAAAATCTTGGGAAGAGAGGATTGCAACAGTAATTACTTTGTATTGTCATTGTAAACAATGATTTTGGCTGTAAGGTTATCTGTGATACAAGTACAAGCCATTAAGGAATCAAAAGATAACATTTCAACAAAAAACAAAACAAAACAAAAAAATTACCAAAAAAGTTATGAGCTGTAACAGCAATGAAATAAATGATTCAGGGAGACCCCTGAAGATTTCTCCAGAAGAGCTGGTTTCATTATGTTATGGCCATAGTGTTGTTGGGGTGTTTACTAGTATATAAAGGGCACACACACTGAGCTACTTGTTTTCCTGCAGTTTTCAGGTTTATTGCCAACATAATTTTTTGAAGTTGCATTACTCCAAGCTGATATTTACTTTACAAGCCCTTGTACATTCTTTTCATAGTTGTACATATGTTTTACTTAGTTTTGCTTTGACGTTATGAATTGAATTTGACCCATCATGGTTTCTTTCCATTTTCTTCCAACCTTTTTATACCTCCGCCATGAAGTGTCGCCGGAGGCATTATGTTTTCGGGTTGTCCGTCCTTCCGTCCGTTCGTCTGTCCGTTCGTCCATCTGTCCGTCTGTCCGTAATGAATTTTGTGGACAGCGTAACTAAAAAACTGTTTAAGGTATCCTAATGAAACTTGGCATGTATATGCATGAGTGGCAGAAGTTGTGCCTATTAACCTTTGGGTGCACATGCTCAAGGTTAAAGTCAAATGCTCAAAATTTCACTATTTCCTCCATAGCTATGCAATGCCTGGAAGTTTTTTCTTGAAACTTGGTGTATACATGTAATTCCAAGTAAAGATTCTCCAGAGAGAATTTCGAGTCATGAGGTCAAAGGTCAAAGGTCAGAGGCCAAGTGAAAATGTTAACATTTCACTTTTTTTCCGTAATATCTTGGAAATGGTTCAAGGTCTCTTCATGGAACATAGTGCATATGCATGTACTGACTAGCAGTGATTATCTAGGGAATGTAGAGGTCATGAGTCAAAGGTCATGGGTCAAAGGTCAAGGTCAACTCATAATTTCACTTTTTCCCTCTCATATTTACGCAATACTTGCCAGATATTTCTTGAAACTTGATATGTACATGTATAACCCAATAGAGATACTCTGGGAAGTTTCTTGCCCAAAGGTCAAAGATCAAAGGTCAAGTGGAAGTGCTAAATTTCATTTCTTCCTCCCTATCTCGAAAGTGACTCCAAGTATCATGAAACTTTCGTACATATCTATGAATATTCTACCTGACAGTGATTCTCTTGGGAATTTTAGGGTCATAGTGTCAAAGGTCCAGGGTCAAAGGCCAAGTTAAAATGCAAAAATTGTACTATTTGATAGTGAAATTACACTTTTCTCCATACCTTTAAAGTTACTCAATGCATAGACTTATAAAAAAAGGGTAAAAAATGAAGTAAAAATCCTCAAATCCCCAAATACCTGCGCTCTTTATAGGCAGTATAGCCGTCCATCCAATTACACTGTAAACCTAGTTCAAGGAAAGTGAACATTCAACACATTTGTGACAAACCTGTCATTTTAATATTTTGCCAATTATGTGAAACTCATCACACATTGTCAAGACATTGTAGTATAGACCAATTGGGAGAACCATGCATTATGGCGGAGACATACCAGTCGCCATAGCGACATTTCTAGTTGTTGTATGAAATCATCTTATCATTAAATAGATTACAAAGAGGCTAAAAGACCCCGATTTGTTTCTGATTGACAGGTATGCCAGCGTGTTCCTGCACCCAGTGACCGATGACATCGCTCCTGGCTACTGCAGCATCGTCCACCAGCCCATGGACCTCAGCTCCATCAAGAAGAAGATCGAGAACGGCACCATCAGAACCACGGAGGCGTTCCACCGCAACATCCTCCTCATGTTCCAGAACGCCATCATGTACAACAGCTCGGACCACGATGTCTACAACATGGCTGTCAGCATGCAGAACGACGTCATCAGTAACATTGAGGTACAGTGACAGACTTGAACTTGCTACTGTAGCATTACGTTACTATCTCATACATGCATTAGGCACTGCTTTGTATCTTATTGCAGTGTCATTGCGTGATGTTTTTATGCCATTTTAGGTCAGCCGTTATGCCAGAGAGCGAGATACAAGTCAGTAGTGTTGTTCATTGGAATCCTTTTTTTATGCTTGGTTTCTGGGATGTGTTGTGTTTTTCATGAAATGTAATGGTCCTTTGTTAGTTAGATCAAAGTATTTGCCAGCATCATTTGATGTAGCCCGTTGTGGATGAATTGATTTTGCTATAACACAATTATTTCCCATAGACACTTGCCCAAGTATGATAGGACCAGTCTTCAATGGGGTAAACACCCAATGAAGAATGAAAAGGTAAATATTGTCAACTTTTTTCCCCCAGGAATTCATCTCCACTCAACTGATGGTCCAGCAGCCTGATGCGTCCAAGATGCTCAGAGGTCGAGATGCCATGGCCAGGAGGTCAGAGGTTACCACAAAGGTCAGTGTGATAGCGTAAACTACTGTCAAACCAGCAAACAGCCGACGACCTTATTCGCGGCTTGAAACTTTCTCGAATTGGTGACTGGTGGTCAAGGCATCATTTAGGCAAAAACTTTGATGAGCATTTCACTTTTGCGAATCTTGGCTCCTTGCAAAATCCACGAAAGTTTCATGCACACAAAAAATTTATGGTTTCGCAGTAACTTGAATTATAAATCATGCTTCCTTTTCTTTCTGTTTAAAACAAAGATTAGGTACTTATAATTACACCATACATTGTAAAAAATCAATCTTTGAAATGTGAGCCACTGGTATTGCCTCTCTTGAGCTCAACAAGCGCTGTAAGAATAGAGAGGAATACATAATTGCCGCCAACATCAGAACAAGATTGATTGAAGTTGAAATTGTACCCTTAAAAGTTTTTTTTTTTTTTCTGGTCTGTGTACTGTAAAACGACTATTCTAATGTTTGCATGCACTTTGATTTCACGAATTTTGCAGGAGCCAAGATTCATGAAATTAAAATGCACGCGAAGGCTCTTGTCTACACTATATGCATTGAATGCCAGAGGCACTTCACCAAAATGTCATGCCGTGAAAAAAGGCCATCGCCTCCAATTCGTGAAAATTTTAGGCCAATAAAATATCATGTTTTACAGTATGTGTGTGTGTGTGATGGTGGAGTTCCAATCCAGTGTATATTACCATTCTCTTTTATTACCTCCGCCAAGGGAGGAGGTTATGTTTTCATTACCGTTGGTTTGTTCGTTCGTTCGTTCGTTTTTTCGTGTGCAAAATAACTCAAAAAGTTCTTAACGGATTGGGATGAAACTTGCAGGAAAGATTGAGAATGACACAAGTACCTAACGATTAACTTTTGGTGGTGATCCGAGAATTTTTGGGGAATTTATGACAGATTTTTTTATATTTTGGCAGGTAGGGTCAATGAACTTGGGAGTTCGGGCTGCATGTATTTGAGGTTTGCATGCGCACACTAAAGTGCGTGCTCTAGTTTCTGCTAGGACGAGGCGCGCCGTGGTGCAGCTGAGGGTTTATGACGTAACAAAGGCTTCTATATTGGGAAATCGGGCGATTTTTCAGTGGGTGGAAATCACCGATCTCTATGGAAGGGCAAGATCACGGTGGAAAGTAGCTGCTTGGCGGAGGTCTGCGCTCTCAGAGTGCTTTTCTAGTGTTCAAAAGTGATGTCACTGTTCATGAGCATTTTGTTATTAGTAAGCTTTAGATCTGCAACGCGAATGCTATAAACAAGGCTATTAGGCAAAAAGTGGTGTTCTGCACATGCACGCGACAGCCGTTTCATTGTCCAACTCGGGAGGAGGCGTCGCCTTAACTTTCGCGTCGCAGATCTAATAGCTCGCTATTATGAGGGTCCACAACACACATATCCATACGGAAGCTTTGTTTTACTCTCCATCAAAGAATATCATCATTTTACGTCACATGTTTTCTATTTTCTTTGTTCTCCCACAAAGGAGGAGGAGGGCAAAGCGAGACGAAGCTCCACAGACCACCAGGAGACGAGTGGGAAGAAGAGGAGGACCAGAGCAGATGAATATTAGATGGCATCATTCTCTCTCTCTATCTCTGTATCTATCTATCTATCTCTCTGTATCTGTCTATATATCTATCTCTGTCTTTCTGTCTATCTACCTCTCTATCTATCTATCTATCTACCCATCTATCTATGTATCTCTCTTTCTATCTATCTATCTTTCTATCTATCTATCTTTCTATCTATCTATCTGTCTGTCTGTCTGTCTGTCTGTCTATCTATCTATCTATCTATCTATCAATATCTTTCTCTGATTCTTGAAGCAAAGAGCTTAATGGACTTTGAAGGGGAGAGAATATTTCTCACAGAGCCGTAGAGAGGAGCAGCTCGTCACAGTGCATGAAGCTATAAGTGTTTTTAAAGGGAGAGATATTCCACCGACGGTGTGGCTCACTCATCGGAATGACTTGGTCTTTGCAACATGTTGTGACAAAGAGGACTGCTCCAATTTACCAAATAGCATGTTGTGAAGGGAGACATACTGTTTGTGACGCTATTATGGGAGTACAGTAAACTCCACTCACGTCGATCTTGACAGGACTGAGGAAAATGCATCGACTAAGGTGATATTTAACTTCTGCTTGTACAGAGGAATAACATACCTAAGACCAACAATGTAAATTGGGACTTTTATTTTCATCAACATAGTCGATTATTCAACACGTGCGCCATCAACTGACATGATTTCCTGTAAGACAAGATGTCTTGCAGTTGCTTGTAAATACATGTAGATCATTTAAGTTATCTCATTCTCGCTTGGATGTGGGCATGGTATACAAACGTGTAAATGAAGATATTTTGCCTGTATTTCAGCACATATTCTTACCCAATACCCATTTCCCTGGATTTTGCAGGCAGTGTAGAATGTATTGCTAATACACATCCACTTGTAAGTACAGTCAACCTCACCAAAGTCATTGATCTGCTCATATTCACTTGAAAATGAGACATTTGTAATAAATTATGTACAGTCATGCAATTTGTGTGTGTGTTATTCTGTTTTTGTGTTTTGTTGTCCATTGCATACCCCAATTATGAAACTTGGTTATTCTGCGATCAACAATTAGTTATCAATGAAGATACAAGAATGTGAACGCACAGAAATTTCCTGGAATTTTAACAGAACATGACTCAATAGTACACGTATAATGAATGTTGGCAGTTAAGGCCTCACACCTGTAAATCAATCTCCATAGACACACATTAGAAATAAGAATTTAAAAAAGAAAAATATGTAAAATTCACAACACATTCAGTATCTTCAGATTTGATATACCTGAGTAGATACACAGATACACAACTTATCTCACTCCAGTCTTGAGATTTTCAAGGGGGGGTTATCTGCTCATACTCCACTCAGAGGTTTTACCAGTTTTACCGCTCAAAAATTTAATGTGTTTTTGGAATGCATGTGTTGATGGCATCACTTCACTCAATTGATTTTGGTTGTGACAATCGATAAGTACAGTGGAAACTAGATATAAACAGATCTGATATTACAAAATACCTGATATACCGAACTCGTTTCTATGATCCCAATGAATTTATTTCCTTTGTTTTGTATTGTTTACGGACTACTGATATAACAAAATATCCGATATAAAGAACAAATTGTCTTGGTCCCAAGGATCTCGTTATAAAGTTACCCAGTTTCCACCGCACTTGGTGAAAGTGTGAAACTTTTCATTTCCATACATCTGTGATTTTCTTCTGTCCGATTTCCCCAATGAGAATGAAACTCAAATATATCTGTGGATTGAGTGAATGCTACAACAGAAGTACAACACATCAGTGAAATTTTGAGGAAAATCAGACAGTCCATTCAAAAGTTCTGAATTTTTAAGTTCTGGTGCTGTCATCGCTGAATGAGAAGACTACATTTTGTGACATCACATTTAGAGGACGATATAAGAAAATGATAAAATTCAACATATTTTCATTTTTCTAGCATAATAAAAAAGAGTACCCTTTCAGAAAGTAGGGGGAAAATTACCCTTAATACATGAATGCATAATTTTCAACAAAAAAAAAGATTAAATTTTGTCGAATTCTAATTTATATTTTCTTTATACATGTACATGTCTCATTTTTTCTGTGACGTCATGAACTGTAGTAGTCTTCTCATCCAGCGATAGTTGCACTCAAACTAAAAATGCATAACTTTTGGACACATTACAGTGTATCTCATTTTTGTCAATGATGCGTTCTACTAGTATCACTGCATTCACTCAATGCACATGTATATTTTAATTTGGGTTTCATTTCTTTTTAAACGTGGTGTAGAATATTGTACTGGAAGACATTGAGCATCATCAAGTTTGCACCTCCACCAATACAGGCTATCACACAAGTGAGAGAAAGAGCATGGTACACATTAACTTTATAGGAAAGTAAACATTTAATTGCCAGAACAAATCACAAGCTCTAAGAACAGCTTTTGCAGTGTATATTTATGTATACTGTACTATGCATGAATATCTCTTCGTGTACCTGGTCAAAATAAAAGACACAAATCACATTTCACATCTGATATACTCATTTTAATAACTGGACTTTCAATGGGAAGCATCTGATATATCGGCATTAAACTGACTCGTTTTTCATTTGAATACACACAGAACAATTGGTGCATACACTTAAAAAAGAAGAAGTTGCACATGCCTGCACCTACAATTCTCCTGTGATGTTCTCGAATACAGGCACATCAGACATGTTTGCTGGCTTGCAGGGAGCACAGAATAAGAACATATAAGTTCACATATTCACTTCTAGGGATTATGCATATAATTATCGAAGATTGGTATTTATTAGTAGAGTAGATGTGTAGTACATGGTCAAATGTGGCACATGGAAGCATTATCAACTTGCAATATGGGATTCATGCCATAAGATGTTTCCAGTAATTATACATTCTCAATTATTAAAGTTACTATGGGCTGCTATAACAAGGCTTTTAGGTCTGGCTAATTTACCTCGTTATATCCGGACCCTCGTTGCATCCATACCCTTGGAACTCATCCTAAATGAACACTGTATTCATTTCAGACCCCAATCGAACATTAGTTTCAGGGAAACAGTAATGGTCACAATGTCATTTGTCAATTGTCGATCAGTCCTTAGCTAAACCTTGTGGACTTAAGGAGAATGTTTTTCCATTTTTATGAAACCAACACAAATTTCTCCTAAGATACAGAAGGGCAAAAAAAACTTTTTGTCTTTTGTCAGTTTAGTAGTTGAAGCCAAACATGACATGTCAATTCAAGAAAATCGAGTGCACAGAAACTTTGCAATTTACATGAGAAATATTCTGATCATTTTCTTTCTTTTCTTTTCTTTTTTTCATTTTTGTCGCTGCAGTATGGACACTTGTCATAAAGATTTCCACATTTCAGGAGTGTAAGAGTAGGACAATGTTGTACTTGGTGCACAGGGAATAAGAAAGGCAAGTATCAAGATACATGTGAGGAGCTATCTAACACCCATTGACAGGTCCTTGACAGCTTGAAAAATATTATAAAACAGTAAGCACAATCCTATACAACATGAATTCTACAAACAGAAAACATTTCTATTCACACTAATAGAATGAATGAATGAATGAACCTACCGAACACTTGAACTTACATAATACGAATGCGCCCAACTGATGACACAAATTTGAAGCACATTTGAGATAACAATTGGGCCTCCCAATCTGCCATCTTCCTCAAATACTGTTTTTCTGTGCAACACATAAATTACTAGCTAGATGAGACATAACACTGACCTACATAGCCAACTTCTGCTCTCTACATGAAGTCATTCACAAATAAGAAACAGGTGCTACATGTTTTCCACCCTGCTCACACGCCTACCTTCAATACCAGCTGCGTCCCTCCTATCTAAATGAATCCTACATTATGGAATATACCTTGCATAGCACTCGACACATTTGTGTTAACACAAGCTCCCAACACGTCATATGAACATGCCTGGATGACCCTATATGAAGACATGGACAGAAGAATACAATGCAGAGTGTTCTCTACACGTCATAGACTCCTAGCTGATTTTGGTATCACACTATGGCATGGTTCCAGAAAACACTACGGCATATACTGATTTGTCTTGTAGCTATATAGCTACCGTTGCATCAGCTTTTCCGAATAAGTTTTGCTAGCACATCTCTCCACAAAGTCCTTCAAATAGTCCAACAGGGACAGATGATAAACTATGAATTCAAAGACCATGACTGAACGTTTAAAGCATCCTCTGAAAACAGACATTGTGTGTAGAAACACCTACAACTCCGTATGTCAGTATGAAAACAATATGGTCCCTGTGAACAGGAAATGGTCACACTGCAACTCTTAGTGCTAACATATCCATGTAAATATGTATTAACTTAAATACTGTATAGTGGTTTTCTCGGCTAAGCAGTGTACTGTATACGCTGTTATATTCGCGTACAGATTTTTCGCGAATGAGGAGGTCACAGACATTTTTGCGAGATGCTGTTTTCGCGAATTGACACAGAGGCCTTCATAAGTGCATTATTACCATAGTGCATGGTGACATTTTCGCGTGTTGTTAAATTCGCGGCCCAACTTTGATTCGCGAAATTTGCGAAAATAACAGCTTATACAGTATATATAGGAAACTGATTATCTTTTAGAGAAGGGGAAATACATCGCAAGGGAGACAGAATGTGTGTGATTTTGTGAAATAGACCAAGAGTGAAATAATTGCAGGAACTTTTCTAGAACAGCTCACGACTTGGCATTTCCTACAAGAATATAACAGGCAATAGACAGTTGGTTTTAAGCACAGATATTTTTCAGACAAACAAACAGAAAACTTGTCCTCTTCTTTTACAGATGCAAGCACAATGGATGGTTAGGATGTCAAGAACTCAAGACAAGTTAAATACTGATACATGTATGGCTTGCATCATCCATTTTACACTTCCTAAAAAAATACAAACAACCTGTACATCGACTTCTACAGACAAAATGTAACACATCAAACATGTCTGTAGGGCATCTTACAACACATGGAAATGCTCACAGGGCACGGTGGATCATCTTACACTATTCAACAAACTGTAGAATATTGTCAAAAATTTCTGCCCCACCTCAAGTGAAATTTCTAAAATGTAATCAATTTACTGTGTCCAAGGCCTTTTAAGTGATTTTGCTATGATTTTATTTTGAAGATTTCACATGTGTAGCCTAGTTTGCAGTCCTTCAATTAAACAAACACTCCTGTATCACCTAAAATCTGATTCGTGAAATCATTCACTTGGATGAATAAAGTGTAAATGCAAACACAGACTCTTGGTGTGTTTGTTTGTTTGCATATTGAAAAGGTAAAATACAGACAAGGTTCTGTGCATCAATACACACATTGCCTGAGGGGCAAAAACAAGTCACATATATAATAAGCGCATAGTTCTAGCGCGCAGTAGGCATACCGCATACCAGCCTGCCTGGCTGGCCGGATAAAATCATACGCGATGATGGGACGTGGGATGTAATGCTTACGTGCTTGCCCATGCATATGGGGGCCTCCATATGCAGTTTTTGCCCCTCAGCAAATTGAGCCATGGCTCGATGACATTGGAACCTCACCTACAGGTAACCAAATAATCTTGCACATGAGGTGGACATGGTAAGATACCAGCCTCTGTGTATTCATCCTGATTAAAATGTGACAATGATGCTGGATGGCATTACAGCACAACCCATTCTACAATTGTGCATTTGCTTTATTGTTGTGATATCATAGCGTAATAATATTTCTGATGTGTCTGACTGCCAAATAAATAAAATAAACAATAGTAATGGTAACAGGCATAACTCACAGACAGAACATCACTACCTACCGCATGAAACAACAGCTGTCGCATGAAACCAACAGCTCTCTGGCCTGCTAGCATATAGATAATGGAGACAATACTGTGGCCATCAACACATTGCTTGCACAGGTGGCTGTGCCCTGTAAGCACTCCAGAGTCCCAAGATGCAAGACGCTCACGCTTTTGTCGTGGCGCCCGTGGAACTGACCGCGGCTGCTCCAGCCTATCTGCTTCGGCTCCGGGACCTTGATCTGCTCTTGGACCGCGACGGCGAACGACTGAATGTTCTGTCCATCGGAAAACACAAATGCCATATTGTAAATCATTAAAGGTTTCAACAGCTTTATATAACTGTAATGAAAAGGAGAAGCTATTGACAAAGATATTTCTGTCAATAATTTCTGTCCACATGTCCACACAGCAGGGAAAAAAAAAATGTATCAAACTTCATATCACATGAGAGCATCTGCTGTTGACATTTTCAGATCAGTGTTTGGTATATTTGTGCTTTAAAAGAGCTGTAAGACACACTTTCTGGAGTGAAATGTTGCCATACATGCAAGCAATCGATGCTATTCTGAAATAAAGTCATGGAGGTTTGGAAGAATGTAGTTGGATTTATTTTGTTTTTGTTTTATGGGGGTGGGGAGGAAGAGGGAGTGTTGTCTCCCCTCGGGGAGCAATATCCCTTTCTGGCGTCAGTTGCAGCATCAGCCAACTTTAATACTCTCTTTGCAATCAGATTATTCTGAATGTGTTCGTGACAAAGAAAAGAATTCTTTAATAAATACATAGTATTTCACTCGATTTGTCAAAATGTTAAAAGCCGAGACTGGTGAATGGAGCTTAGATCAGACATCATGGAACTGGGATTCTATTTCAGCTGCATATATGAATATTGCACTGGTTGTGTCACCTATGGAGGCTGAGGTCTCCTTATTTTCTTCAGCTGGCCATGAACCATGGAGAAAGAGAGAAAGGAGTCACTTTGTGATAGAGGGTATAGGTGAGTCCCAATATAGCGAGGTCCTCAGGACTACACTAGCAATTTTCTTTCGTTATATCAAAATTTTGTTATAGACGAACAATAAAGTACATAAATATAAATAGATGATACTTTGGGGACATGAAACCTTACTTTGTTGTAACAAGAATTTCATTGATAGCCTTGTTTGTTAACGGGAGTGCACTGTACACGCTATCACTTTGAGTGCATTTGGACATAGCCTCCCTGATCTTCACCAAGCACGGGGGTGTCCTGCTGCTTGCCATTTTATCTGCTAATGGCGAGCTGGCAAAGAGAAAACTCACCTGCTGCGTGTCCTCATCCTGTCCCGCGACAGCGACCGAGAACGGGAACGGGATCTCGAGTAGGACTTGTGACGTCTCCTGGACATTGATGCACACATAATGAGAAAGAATATGCCGATTGTAGCTGGTGATAACAGCAGTCCAGCGAAAGACTTTAATAATGAAATAATATCCTCCATACCATGAGCATACAAGCAATCCCCCCCCCCCCATACTTCTCTCTGTTCATCTCTCTGAATATTGTACCACAGCCTTTCTGTAATCTTTTTTCATCGATTGCTCATACATCAAACTGCAATTTTTCCACGGCAAAGGATCTTGAGATAACCCACTTTCAGTAAGACTGACTGTTTCAAAGACACAAAATCAATTCTGCCTTGGAGGACGAGTACACATCCTCCTTATACCTGTAACTGAGCACTGTAGCATAGTGGATAAAACTCCTCACTTTTAATCAGAAGGCACAAGTTTGAATCCAGCCCAGGGCTTACATTCTTGGCTTTTACTCACGAAGTCCCTCTTGACCCATGTGTATAAATGGATACTTGGCAATGCTAGGTAATAATACTGGCAGGGTCCTCACTGAGGAGGCTTCCCTTGATAAAGAAGATCATATTATTATTACTATCATTATTATTATCATTATTGTTATTATTATCATTATCATTATTATTAATATGTCTCTATCATCACAAGATATCTCTTGGAGATAATATCACATCAGGTTCCATCCTGGAACCTTAGACTTCTAGTACTTTTCTGAGGATTCGCGCCATCCCTAGCAGTGCTGCTTTTTGGAGCGTTTGCACTCGGTCGAGCACATTATCATCACCATCATCACCATCATCCATCATCCTTGTCGTGACTTATATGCAAGGCATACCATCAATGATGGAAGTTTCCTTACCTGTCTTTGCTCCTGCTTCGGCTTCTACTCCTCCTGCTCTTCCTGCGGGGGCTGTAGCTGGGAGACCGCTTCCGGCGTGGACTGTACGAAGGGGACCGTCGACGTCGGGGGCTCCTGCTGCGGGAGCGGTAGGAGCGGGAAGACCTGTACGTGCCTCTCTCCTTGCCTCTCATCTGGCTCGGGGCTGTGATGGGTGGGACAGCAAAGGCAACATGATGAGCTCCATCCAATAGATTGTTGCACCACAAAGGGAGGACTTCTATATCTTTTCATCCAACCATCAGCTACATTGTACATGCCACACAAAATATATTCCCCCTAGAAAAACCCCTCATTAGGCAGTCTAGGCTCAAAGTGATGCTCCAGAGCTAAGGTGCTAATAGATACCCAAATTCTTGTTACGCAAAATTGCCTGTAATATTTGTCATTCATGGCAGCAGCTAAAGATGCAACAACCACTTCTTGACTGCAAGCATAAGTGGATGCAAATATTGGAATGTGCTATAATCACTAAACTCTTCATACAACAGGTCACCATTACCTGCACTTCATCAGCTTTATTCTATACTTTCATTTCGAACTTCTACAAATAAGCTAACAGTCCTCTCATATCAATACCCTGGAAGTCAAATAATGTTCAATTCTGACAAGATAAATTCAGTCAATTTCAATTTTACTAAAAATGCTGATTTCACATAAACTGTGCACGAGTAGCACCCCAACTAGAAGGACTTACTCTTCCTGTCTCCTTCAGCATACTGGATCTCCAGTTCCCTGCCGTAGAAGCGGTAGCGTTCCAGAGCATACATGGCATCCTCAGCATCCCGGATGTCGTCAAACGTGGCAATCTTTTCTGGTCAAGGAAGTCTTTTTCAATGCATACCTACGTGTTCACCTCCCAGTATTTAACAGATCTGTACCTTTGCACTACCCTCTGAGAATTAGCTTCTACATTACTGTAACACTGCTGCATTCATACCAATCAATACTGCCTGTGTGACTCTGAAATTCTTTGAGAAACTGTTCCCGTTGTAAAATAGGCTCTCAAGTCCCCGTGGAGAAATATTGTTGTTGTGTCTGATCTACTAAGGAGACAGTATATCAGACTAAATTCAATACATATTCTACCACACACAAATATAGCAGCTATCCAGATATTCAAAGTGATACATCCAATTTCAAATCAAACTTAAATACATTTACATTAACTGTGTTGCCCTTCAATGTCAAACACATGTTAGTAAAACAGACGAATATCTCTTGAAATGTAGCAAAACAGTACATGTGCAGTTCTGGGAATACCTCACAATTGTAACAAACAAATTTACTAGTCAGGTGGTTCCAGGAAGGCTTGTTTATGACTGTTTTTAATTCTTTTTTATATATATTCTTCTATATTTTTTAGTGAGTCGTTGCGATGGCATTGTGGTTTTGTAGTCGTTAGATAATAATTGAAAGGTAAGGAAACTGGATGCAGAATAGGACTTACAAATTGTATATGTACGAATTAAATTATGTATCAGCCAGCATGATCGACTATTACCTGCCAATATGTAACTACTGTAGTCATCACGTACCAAAGCACAAGGCAATTAATATTCCCAAAATTGCGTCTGTCTGTGATTACATAGTCAGAAACAGATAGAGTGAGAGTGAAAAAGGGGTTAAAAAAAAAAGAGAGAATAGATCGTGCCCTATGCACATACCTTCCCCATAGGATACTCGATCTTGGTCAGACAACTTGCAACTTCTGCTTTGGGGTGTTACTTGTGTTTCACAACAGTGCGCAAACGTACTTGCACCGTAAAACCAAACTACTGCGCCATAAATGGGTGTGTTGCCTTGATACTGAGTGAACGTAGCCCCAGACCTTCCATTTTTTTTGGTCTACCTTGATTCTCTCATTTGGATGTCATCCCCAAACACGCTAGACTCGAGCCAACAGCTGCACACACGCTTGATCTTTAGGTCTTGGCTTGCCTTGGGCTGGCTTGTGCATCAACTTGACTTGACTTGGGCCTTTAAATTCTTTATTGCTGCTTGCTTGACTTGGTTTGCCCTTGGTTTCTACAGCCAAAGCTGTCTTGGTTGTTGAACTATGCCTTGTGAAGCTTGGTAGCTCTTGGTTTAATGCAGCAAGGTAGCTTGTGCCTTGGTAACCCTTCATATCACAGATATAGAGGGTGGACAGATGAAATGGCTTGTAACTTAACATGACATCATACAACATTATAATGGGTTTGTACTGAAAGACATGAACATGCAAATTTTAAAATAGGTCAAACATGAGGAAAGATAATACTTTGAGTTACAGATAAAATGGTACACACACAAAAATAAAATCACTCCACATGTTTTGTTTTGTATTTCTACTCACCCTTTTGAATACTTGTTTGTCCTTTGGTCACCCAAACAATGTAGCTCAATATTCCACAGATTTATGCATCTTTGAATTTTGCAACTCGAACTGATAAGCTATTTTCAGTGGAAGTAGAAAAGAAATACTAATAGTTGGAGTATCCAGTTCAGCTTTAAAGTGCTGTATCATCTATTTTACAATATGCAATAAGGTATTTTCCAAGTTAATCTCTACATCTGTCCACCCCTTCTGAGCGCCTACATTTATGGCAGCATCCATAGACATGAGGGCTGCCAAGCACTCGCTCCTTACCAAGGCAGGCTTGACTTGTGTTGCCATGACAACCAAGAACTTGACTTGAACTTGTAATGGCTTGACTTGTGCTCTAACTGTGACACAGAGCAAAGACAAAAACACAAAATATGTATTAGCTTCACCCGTGCCATACTGTGCAGCCAGTCACCTCACTCTCAATTACTGTACTACTCGGTACTCACCTTCACACCAGTGTCAAGCAGGACATTCTCTGTATCAATATACTTGTCACACAACTGCTTTATAATCTGCAGTACATTTTACTGAAGAGGAACATCATCAAACTACTGATCATACAATGAAATTAGTCCGCAAAGACAATCCCATATGTCGTTAAGTATCTATTCGGGAGAGATCTTTTTTTGTAAACATGAATAAAGGAAGCAATAAGCATTGACCTATGTCATCACCAAATCCTTAAAAAGCTGATGACGAAATAGGGTACTACATTGCTGCCAAGCATCGAGTACCAATGACAGGTTAAAACTGGGGTAGGGCAGCCACAGGACCAACTTCAGGGCAAAATGGAAAGTTCAAAGTCGGTTAGTATCTCACCAAAGTTCACAACTTTGAGGAAATAAAACAAAACGTGCAATAAACACACATTTGCGAATGCAGCCTGAGGATGACCAAACATTTTTAATGACCCATAATTAGTGTATTATGCACAGATCCACATATTTATATGGAAAATGAATGTTGATGAGCTAAAGCATGGTGCCGTGTGCATTTTAAAAGCAAAGCATAAAAATGAAATGGAAGTGTAATAGTAAGAAAAGAATGTGGAGTTTTCCTATCTTATAGCAGTTGTGTAATCCCCTTAAGTTATATGACACACCCCCCCCCCAAAAAAAGAAAGAAACGGAAACAAAATTTATCAAAAAGCTATTCAACAATTACACTACATAAAGTCTTTGAGCAAGTTGTAAGTTAGTGGACCGACCTTACAAATTGACAAATTCCTCAAGTGAACAAACACAATGAAAAAGCAAATGACGAATGAAATTAGAGAAGCCAATGCAACACACAAGGAAACTTTTACTAGTAGGTGATGTACCCCCCCCCCCCCACACCCCTTTACCCAAATCTTGAACACATCAAACCAAACACTTGTGCAAGACAACTCAACTGGAAACAGAAAATAATAAGTTGTAAACAGTAAAATCTTCACATCAGACATGCAAGCTAACTGACCAACAATTTCTCAAGGCACTCATGACATGTTTGTCTCTCGTGCATATCACTGACAACTTGGAATCCAAAACTTTGAATTCACAAAAGTTGCATAAGGGCCAAGGAAACACAAGAGGTTACAATTTTGTATGTTTCAAACAGAAACCTGTATGAGTCAGTCTCAGTAAAGCAGCCAATTTGAATAAACACCTACAGAACCATTACACTACTTTGTGGCCCGTTCCCATTGTTGTGCGATCCGCTACGCACACCACAATTGGGCCATCTTAAAATAGCTGATCGTGTAAGTTTTGTTTATTTGTATCACAATTTGCACAATCAAAATCATTGTCTGCATTGTGGAGTAATCATGGTGATTGTATCAGATCTTATCAGATCTTGAGGTCGGTTGTGGCAGTTGCATTGATCGCGGACAATTTTTGAACCATTCAAAACTTTTCTACGATCAATGCTATTGCCATTCAAACTGAACTCAAGATCATACGATCAACATGATTACTCCACAATTCAGACCACAATTTGAACAGTGGTGCAGATTGTGATAGACATAAATGAAAATTCCACAATCCAACTAATCATGGCGTGCAGAGCATATCGCATGACAGTAGGACTAGGCCTTTTCCAATTTCACACAACTGCAATAAACCATGACAGACGTTTAAAAGGCTGAAAGAACCAGCATGCAGAGATATTGTAACATTTTGACATCACTCAATGCTAGCAGTTCACATAAATTCTTCATCTCTTGGCAGCAGCAATTACCATCCACTAATTTTTAGGAGCTATTGTTATACACTACGTTTTGCACGACGACTTCCATCTTGTCTCTCAATGTTCCCCTGTTTTTGTGTACATTCGTCCATTAAGTGCACCATTTTGTCATTTACTATTTCTCATTTTAATCATGGATTTGCTAATGGAGGATGCTGCACTAAAACCAGGTGTAATAACTACAAAGGGATGCGAGCATTACCAGCTCACTATCTTACAAAGGTAGGGAACCGTGCAACTACTGCTCTTTTAAAGTACCATGGAATATACTTCGGAAAGTAGCAGGCAACCTTTTATCTGACATTGTTGTACTGCCTCTGAAGGTCAAAGAGATGCTACATGTTGGAAAAGGTTTCAATACCACTGGATATTGGTACCTACACAGAGAGGCTGTTTTTGTTTTTAAATCTTCAAGAAACAGTCCCCTTCCCTCCTTCTTTTTTTTTTTTTTTTTTGGGGGGGGGGGGAGGGGGTTCTCTAACACAGCATCTCACCAAGTAGAGATATCAAGGATATTGAATATAGGCAAACCCTCGAGGCTGCCTGGTATAGTAATCCAGAGGGATGTAGACGTCACTAATGGGACCATACTTCCCGAACAGCTGGCGCAGTTCCTCTGTTCTGATTCATCAAGGCAAAGAAAAAGGGGGGAAAGATTCAAGCTCCCGCAACCATAAGCATTTATAAGCAATGGAGAGAATGGAGAGAGTATAAATGTACATGTTCATGCAATGCAAAACTTTGCCAACATTCAGTTAAAGAAGTCGGCTCTGCACACTTTTGAATGAAAGTGAAACTGTATATTTGCTCTGAATTCTGCAACATGTCAAGGAAATAATCAGACAAAGGTATGATAATGACAATACTAACAATAGATAGAAATGGTTCAAATTCATTTTTTATACATGTATTCACACAAAATCAGAAAACATTTCATGTGTCTTTAATACAAAATAAGAAATTCTATTTGCCGATAAAATGAGGAAAAAGCAACAGGGCAGAGAGGATTCATGCAAAACAAACATGATAATCATTTGAATGTAAACTAGGAGGGTCACATGAGAATCTCCAAACAGCCGTAATAATCACAAGACAATGTTGTCACTGGCATATTGCTACATTTTGGCACAAGAAATATCCCTAATTACCAGTAAAACAAGAAATGTCCCTGTGTATTCTAATTTTGCGAATTTTGCCAGAGCCAAGATTCGCGAAATTAAAATGCATGCAAAGGTTCTTGTCCACGCTATACGCACAGAACGCCAGTGGTAGTTCGCAACAATTTTATGCCACAAAAAAGGCTGTCGGCTGCAATGATTTATGAAACTGAAGAGCGATTCTCACAATCTCATGGCACATGAGAGACCATCATTACAGCACAAAAATGAGAACATTGTTAATGATCAGCAGTAAGGTTTTTTTTTAATGTGTGTGTGCATGTGTATGTGTGTGCTACTGAGAGGATTAACAAACAAAAAAAGGAAAAAGGTGTAAATGCACTCTATCAAAATAGAACATTATACTGAAAATGCAGAAATTTTCAAGGTACATTAATTCTCCCATATTTTGTGCTGCTTTTGGCTACTGCGAATTCTAAAACCTGTGAAGATATCTTCACAATTTTCTCTGCACATTGTGAATGGGTTGACAATTGCGCAGCACGAACATGGTTTTTGAGCTGCTCAGCGTGAAAAATAAATCATGCAAAAGTATCGACATTTACAGTATCTAGTTGATGTGCTAACTTGGTTAGGGTGTTTGTCCTAGATCAGATTTACATGCTAAATATCCACATCCATGCTCTTATCTGCACAGAAAATGACACCTGACATTATGATCCTCTTGGATTCTTGATATCTTAAGTTTATTTGACTCAACTTATTTCATTGTACAAAAGGACCAGAAACTTGCATTACTGGTACATGACTAAACCCTGCGAAAAGGAAAATTCATCTCAGTAAAGAATTTTTTTTTTTCATTTGTTTTTAACACAAATGGCAATATCAAAGCAACTGCAACAAGCACTAACTACATTGTATTTGTAATAAAAACATATTTTTGAAATCTAAAAGACTGTTTCTTCTGACTGTGCATTCTGGAACTTGTTTGTAAACATGTTACTTGACAAGTTATTTATTCATTATTTATGGGCGGAATATAAACTTACACCATGTTTCTGCTAAGTCCTAACACACACAATTTCTTACATTGTGTTTAGCTCACCTCGGCCGAGAAATTTTCTGGGTTTGAATTGGCAATCAAAATGTAACTGGTAAATGAATCAAATCAATCACAACACTTCAAGAGTGGTGCAAGACAGGACTGGGCTCTGATAAGATCGCATATCTATTACCGGACGAGCAGAAAATCTTAAATAGTTTGCAAGTACATGATGCAGTCGATTAGTAGCTACACTGTGGCTGTAGCTAAATATAGCTAAATATGTATCAAAGTGCACGCAAATTCTTTTTTCTATAAAAGCCATATCTCAGCCACTTTCGCGCAGTTCCGCATACATCATAACAATATTAACATGTAATAAGTACTGATAAACATTGTAAATTTACCCGTACCATCATGGGCATACAAATGCACGTATGGTACATATGCGCCGCACCAACTCTCACTATCTGAACTACCATAGGATTTTCTAGGAATAAACCAAACTATGGGGTAAGAAGGAAACAGACAGATGTTTTTTATGAGACTTGAAAAGCAAAGAGGAAAGACGTTGAGTAAATGATGTAGAAACCACTGATATTTTGAGAAAATAGAGTTGTCTAAAATGTATGAAAAATGAGGATATTTTGATGGTGATGTTGACATGGCTGTATACACCCACTCAGCTTGGGTCATGGATTCAGTCACAAATATGTGACACGGGATGGCAATCATGCACTTTAGGGACCAACCAAGCATATCATCGGTAACTCAGTCCTCGTAGGCTGAGGTGGTATAGAAATGAACCACCACGCATGGAGCAGATGGTAAGCTTTTGTTGTTACATGGAACGCCAGTTGACAAGTAATTTGCTGCAGTCATTACTTGGCTGTACGTATATCATATCCATTCACATGATTGCATGTACAGCTAGCCATTTACAAAACAGTGACAATCATCAAAGCTACAAATTAGTACAATCGTATCTCGTGTAATAAAGCACTAATGTATAGAAATCTCCTCCTGTGCATGCGCAAGCTCACTCTGAAAATCCCGCATCTTGTATGGCTTGTGCGCTGTCTACACTAGATGCCGCAGGACTGGCGCTTGCACGAAAGGCGCGCACTTGTACAAAAGGCACCCAAAGGTTAGTGGATGGCAGAATTCAAGAAGACAGTGAACTTGTACATTATACCTACACAGTGATGAGTTTGCTAACAAATCCAAATACCCACCTATTTGTACTGTCATGTGGAAAAGTAATTTGGAATATAACCATGCACAAGAGCAGGTTAGTTCTGATTTTATTTTTCTCTTTACGAATATATTTGTAAAATGATGTCAGACTTCAGCTTCATGGGGCTGATTTGTGCATAGAGAGGTGAGAGCTGCAGGAAAAAAGCACCCAAATATCAAGTCAGATCAGGTCAATACATGTAGGTGCAGCAACCCTGCATTGAGCGAACCTGTTGGCACCCGTGTTTCGGTGGGTCACTGCGCACTAGTTGATTAAAACTCAGTTTTTGTCAAAAAGCACAGACAAATATTTTTTCCTTTCATCATGGAAGGTGGACATGTGTGTGTAAAAAAAGAAATCACTGTGCCAACTTGCAACAATTTTTATGTCACATGTAAAATGGATGAGAGGTGAACAGGGGACCTCATGAACATCTCGCCCTGAGGGCCTCATGAGCATGGCCAGGGTACTCATAAGGAGGAAGGGATCCTTATGAGCAGGAGCCCCCCTCATGAGCTGGTTTCCTGACTAGCGCCTGGACGGCTCAAGTGTACTTTTGCACTTCTTCGTCAATTGCTCTCCAAACATGCACAAACTCACTCTAAATATCCAGCAACCATGAAAATTTGCATCTGAGTGACACCAAAGTCCAGAAGAAATTGAATTTTGCCATTCTGACACTTTTAAAACAGGTTTCCCAAACAGGTTTTCAGAAACCTGTTTGTAAAAGCCTTTTGAAGTTGATAAACGCAAAGCTGTTTTGAAACGGCTTTGTAGTATTGTACTGCAGTTACGAACAATGCACGCCTTATATGACCTCATCTCCTCGGGTCGAATTGCTCAATGCAGCTGTGCAGTGACAGGCCAGTTATCGTGTTCGCAAAGAGTTGATAAACGCAACTATTCTAAAGGGCTTTGGAAACGGCTTTGGAAAGGGCTCTGGAAAGGGCTTTCGAAAGCCATTTCAAACAGGGGAAAGTTGATAAACGCAGCCTCATTCACAACAGGAAACTCCCGTAGCCCCCTCCAAAATCCCAAATTTTAACGTCAAAAGTGCAGAATCGGCGCGACTTTCCAAAAGGCCCAGTTTTAAGAGTACCGGGTGCTGAAAAAGCACTAAAAATGTATTATTTTAGTTTGAAAAATATTGCAAAAAAGCTTAAGTGACCGAATACTGGGGATGTTACCCTATGCCTACAATATTCAACAATATGGTATTACAACATGTGGCTTTTCGTTGCGATTCCAAGTGTCATTTTGAACGATGGGTTGTTTACTGAATTGCAAGCATCGCAGTGCACTTGATTACTTCACTATTCCCGCGAAAATTGCATACAAGTCTTCGGGGCGCTGTTACTGGTTACAGCGCCCCGCGCCGGGGTTAACTAGTGCCCATCAATATATGGTGCAGTGCCTTAGCTTATAGAGTCTAGAACTCCAGATCTAGATAAAGATATAGGCCTAATCAAATCCACATGTACCACAGAGTAGAGGCCCCTAAAGTGCATTATTGCCCTCATTTATTCATGGTCATCTCAATGTGTGTGTATCGTGCATGCTTTGTTCATAAAGAAAAACGGGTTACTACCCAGTGTATAACTGAACCAGCGACCCCAACCCGTATAGTATAGAGAGGTGCCCGCACCTCGCCAGGGGCCCGAATACCGCCATCCGGGGCCTGAATACCGCCACCCGCGGGCCCCTTCCTGACCTTAGCGCACAGCTATTCCGCATCATTCGCGTTTGAGGACGATCGATAGCTGCAAATTTCCGGTATCGAACAGTGAACTTGTAGTTCCATTGGAATCTTCAGCATTTTTTCTGTATGTGAGTGGGATTTCATAGAATTTCAGTGATGAAATGTTGATTTACATATGCATAAACATTAACTATGGCGAGGTGCTGGTCATCCAAGTAAATTGGTAATCATGTAGAAATGCACACCTACCGTTCGCTTCGCCGTTTGTCGATCAAATTTTGTGCAGCTATTGGAGATGCTAAATTGAACCATATCAGAGAGTTTTCATGGAATTAGAAAGCCGAAAAGGTAAGAAAAATGAGAAATCGGAGTTGAAAAGTACGTCGGTCGCGAACATAGTCTCCGACGTATTGTGCACCGATTTCGCAGAGAACGATGTCAACTATTATAATCGATTCTGGTAGTCTCTAATTAGCCGCTTACTACAATACTGAACTTGACTTGTGCAATACGTGTAGCTCCTACTTTCTTTTTCATATTTTTTTTATTGTTAGCTCACCTGAGTTGAAGGCTCAAGTGAGCTATTGTGATAGTTCTTTGTTTTCATTGCTACTATCATGATTATCACTATTCCATAATATTATTGATACAGATTATTCATACCAGGATTTAGACATCGATCCTTTCTTTAAAAATTGTGGCAAGTATTGATTTCATCATGACAAAGTTGATAATAATAATTTGAGTAGTGTTGAAGGGAATAGAATGAGGTTGAAGGAAAAGTGGAAGAAAAAGGTTAGGCTATTTAGGAGGGAGAGAGAAAGAGAGAGAAAAGATGAGAAGGAAGTTATATTCAAAGGGGATTTGTTTCTAGTAATCTACATAATTAATTTATAGGCCTAATTTAATAAATTAAAGAGAAAAGTATTACAAAAAGTGTATGTTTACATTGTGGACTTCTCAAGTGCTCATTTTACCTAAAAAGAAACAGAATATTGAAATTAAAATGGTAATGTTTTTAATTGATAAGTTCATCTTAGGGATAGTAGAAAGTAATTGTTTTCATGATAGTATTTATTTTTCCATTTCATTTTTTAAATTATGTATATAAAAACTGCAACCCCAGTATTTGCTTTTGTTTTGTAGTAAAAATCCATTTTATTGTGCAATATTCATGATGGATAATTCCCATTTAATTTGTCATATACCTTTTACTGTTTTGTACGTGATCCGTCCATCATTTAGTCAGCAAAAAATGTTGACAGATATACAGTCACATGCAGGAGAAAATTAACTAAAACGATAAAAAACAGACGCATCAAGATCACTTTCTTTCTTCCACATTTTACTGTCGAGCCGACGTAATTATTGTGGTCAAACACCAAACAAGCGGCTGTATCACAGACTACAACGATCGATTATCGTCGTTATATCGCTCTTCCACATAATCGATCATTCATCATGCTACACGTAACACTGACACAGCCGTCGATCGGCGTACTTTTGAGTCAAAATTAGCTACTTTTCTTCTGTAATTGACTATGAAATTTCATGAAACCGTCAGATAAGGTCCATCTTGACATTTCTGATAGCCACAAGAAGTTTTCATTGACAAATTAAGGAAGGAAATGGTAGGTGTGCATGGTGTGCATTTGTACATGATTAAATTTATACTAACAACATGCTACAGCGCCCCTGCCATCCGCGCCGGGGTTACCCAGTGCAGTGATTCTCTGCATACACAATACACATATGACGCCGCACGGATACACATGGATATAATCAGCAGTCACATTCAACAAGCCAGAACACAAGGCCTACACCAATCCAAAATTATTTTCAATTACACAGGTAAACGATGACTATAAATCGTGAGATTAACACAAATGAACTCTCAGATCTAAATGTGATAGAAGTATTTTACGCACCTCACGCCATCCGGCAAATTCCGGATGTAAAGCGACGTATTTGGGGGGCGACTGCCGTATCGAGAAGACATCTTGGATTTTCGCGCGTGGAACAAGCATGCACAGGTACGCACACACACATGAACCAGCAATGAACGCAGCAAGCGAAGGCGTACGCGTACGCACGTGTTCGCTACCCTAAGTACCCAGACATACGAAGTACGAGTTCAGCTCACCGAACTAAATTTATGTTTTAGTTCGGTGGTTCAGCTCGCCGCAAACAGGGAGGTGACCTTCTCCTTGCCGCAAACCACGTCCGAGATCGTGTGGCCGCAACTGGCTAGCTGGCAGCAGTGGCTGGCAGTAACTCGCCACTACTCGCACACACAGTCCAAAGAGTACGCAACGGGGGGCGTTTTTTTTAGACGGCACAGATTGGGGCATGGCGCGTATTAAACCTATGGGAAACACGTTGGGTTAGGGTTACGGGTTAGGGTAGTCTGGTTTCCAGACCCTTTGCCAACTGGACTCCGCGGCGACGAAGTCGCCGCCCCGCGACGAAGTCGCCGCCTTTGCCGAAGGCGGACTTAAACTATACTAGTTTTCGACGTTGAGGGCGTTAATATCATGGATAGCGAAATAGTATGGGCAGAGGGTCTGGAAGCCAGACTAGGGTTAGGGTTTGATGGTTAGGGTTAGGGCTAGGGTTAGGGTTGGGCTCCCCAATCTGTGCCGTCTAAAAAAACACGCCACCGGGGCATACTATAGTATTCAGTTACAGATTGAGCGTAACTTGCGATCAATCGCGAAGTTGATCGCAACTTATGTTCAATCTTTTTATGAAACAGCTAAGCCCCTGGGGCCCGTTGCATAAAAGTTACAATTATGGTAACTAACACTTTGCCATCCAATGGTAACTACAACGGTAACAATACTCAACAGCCAATCAAAATCAATTCCATGGAAGTTACCATTGGATGGCAAAGTTACCGTAATTGTATAACTTTTATGCATTGGGCCCCAGATCTTGAGATTAAGCGTGGCCCAATCAAGATGATTGTAGAAAATTTTGGACGGCTCAAAATCTTTGCGATTCTAGGGCATATAGGGTGCCTATAGGCCTAATGATCAATCGTGATCATTGATTGTACTGGATCGTAACAAAACACAAAGATCCCATCTACAGTAATCGTGGTGATCGGGATCAACCTTGTTTTCATTTCCCTTTCGCTTATTTTAGACATTTTGTTGCACAACCCTTACGTTTAGTAAAGATCCTATTCCTATAGGGATGGGATCACATTATTGGCATTTACTATAGAAACAACCCCTCCCCTCCTTTCCAAATGGGTAGGCCCTATAACTTTTTAACGACATTATATAGGGCCTAATTATTGAAGACTTTCACATCAGTGGCTCGGGCGAAATGAATACGTAATTCCACGAGGACTTGAGCTCTCGGTATCAGGCGTATTTGATTAGGCCTATCCGTGGGGCTGACGTGTTATGATAATGATTGACATGTATAGACCTATAAATATACACATAATGATAAAGTCTATTATCAAAACATTTTTACCTCTGAAGTTTGAATTTGAAAAAAAAATGCGTTTTCCCCCTTTGATCATAAAATTGTCGTGGAAAATTCAATCGGGATGTAGACATAGGCGGAAAAGTAAAACGAAAACAAAGAGAGAACAAAACAAACTTTTGATGGGAAAAACTCTTCCTGATATCAATTAAGTTGCTTTGTATAACAACGGAAAAACAAAATTAATGGAAATATAGGCATATCAGTGAAAATTTGGGGGAATCGGACACATACAAAAGAAAAAGAGGAGTTGTGAGAGTTTATAGAATTCCGTGTGACATAGATACAAACAGTGTGTGTTCGGCAGCTCTCAACTCGTTTTGTGCATTCTACACTTTCATTAGTTCTCATTTTCTCAAGAGCATTTGGGCACAGCTGTGTGCTATAAGGAGAACAGCAAAACGTCCTATACCGGGGAAAAGACTATAGTCATGAGTGAAAATAATATTCTGTAGGCAGAAAAAGAAAAAAAAAGATAATGAATGAATATACATTCATTATTATGCCCATCATACAGAACCTGTGCATGCGTCGCATGATTATAACGTTCTGTTCTATTTATGGCTGTGGGTGACTCTCCATCTTATAAATACTATAGTATGGTGGGCTGTTTTCTTTCACAAAACTCACTGATAATGTGCTATTTTATCTTTTGCCCTCTTATAGAATTGGATTGATTTGAATTGGATGCGTGCTTCTACATTGTCCATTAGGCCTAGTGTGCTCTTATTTTCTGTTAAAAAACAACAGCAAGAAATCATTTCATGTTTTTCTTTGAGATGCCATGAATAAGATAATGAATGATAATAATATGTCATCCATGAAAGTGGCGTATACGGTGGGTCGAAACATGGGGGAAACCATAAAGTAATTTTGACGGTCTGTAATTGTGCGTGTGTGCGTGAGCAATAATGGGACTACAATAGACATTACGGAATGTGATACATTGAACAACGCAGTCATTGAGGAACATTGTAAGTTTTCCATATGGATTATGGAATGACGGTGTGAAACGATCGACAAATTATATACTGTGCAGCAACATAAGGTGAATGGCATAACAATAAAATGCGAGCGAGCGAAGCGAGCGAGCTTGAAAATTTAGATATTCTACAGTTCCAAAACTGGAGTTTTAATTGTAGCTATAATATATTTCGCTTTGGAAATAAATGGGGGCGCATCGGGCGCAACTGCTGGCAATTATTGGCAGCAACATCAGGAGAATGGCATAACGATTCAATGCGAGCGAGCGAAGCGAGCAAGCTTGAAAATTTTGACATTCTACAGTCCCAAAACTGGGGTTTGTAACTATATCTTTCACTTTGGAAATAACACATGGGGCGGCGCATCGGGCGCAACTGCGGCTGGCAATTATTGGCAGCAACATCAGGAGAATGGCATAACGATTCAATGCGAGCGAGCGAAGCGAGCAAGCTTGAAAATTTTGACATTCTACAGTCCCAAAACTGGGGTTTGTAACTATATCTTTCACTTTGGAAATAACACATGGGGCGGCGCATCGGGCGCAACTGCTGGCAATTACTGGCAGCAACATTAAGAGCATGGCATAACGATTCAATGCGAGCGAGCGAAGCGAGCGAGCTTGAAAATTTTGAAATTCTAGAGTCCAACAACTGCCGTCGTAGCTATGTTTTTCGCTTTAGAAATTAAGGGGGAGGCGCACCGGGCTCAACTGCTGGATGCGAGCGAGCGAAGCGAGCGAGCTTGAAAATTTTGACATTTTACCGTCCAAAAGCTGCCGTTTGTAGCCATATTTTTTCCCTTTTATTCATATATTTTTATATGCATATTTATTTTATTTTCTTTGTTTATTCATTTATTTTTGTTATTATTATTTTATTTTTTTTTTTTTTTGGGGGGGGGGGGGTTTAGGGGGGTAAAAATGCGTTTTGCCCCCCCCCCACTATTTGGATTGGCCGCCCCCCTGCCCCCCCCCCCCCCCCCCCCCCCCCACTTCCGGCGCCTATGCCCTCCAGATCTCGGCCGTTGACCGCGCGATCGCGACGAAAATCGGCATGCACGCTGCATGCGATGTTTCTTTAAGTATTTTTTATGTTATATTTTTATCATATAAACTATTTATGTATTGTATTCTTTTTAATATCTTGTGCGGCACGCCCTATTTCCTTGTTTTTCGACTTTTTGTTGTTATTGTTGTAATTGTTTCTTTGTTTCAGTATAGTTGTATT
Organism: Diadema antillarum; assembly: GCF_040938485.1. Lineage (NCBI taxonomy): Eukaryota > Metazoa > Echinodermata > Echinoidea > Diadematoida > Diadematidae > Diadema > Diadema antillarum. The sequence continues at coordinate 73,753 of NW_027271524.1, read as the reverse complement.
TCTCCACTTGCATAAAAAAAAGATAAGTATGACAATATCAAACATAAAGATATGAGGCCCTATTATTCACAAGTCATGAAAAAATAAACAAGAGTTCACATTACAAATATATAATCATGTGAAATAAGTGTTGTTGTTTTTTTGTTGTTGTTTAATAAGATTTGTTGCTTGAGCTTATTATAATGCCGGTATAAGTTTGTACTAATGGGTTTGTTTTAAATCTAATATCAAATATAAAATAGTTGTTCAATAATTATTCCTGGGAGATACCCAGAATCTGCTCGCACAAAGGTTTCTCTTTCTCGACTCACGGCGTTGTTCTTCCTTACCTGGCATATTGTCATAGCAAGTGACAATAAAGTTAAGACTCATACGAAAATGGTAAGATCACCAATTCAGAATAAACTTCATGACAGCCAAGTAAATTCCTACAATTATAGAGTTGCTATACCATTAGCGTCTAAGGTATGAATTAGTATCATTTAGCAGTTTGATTTTTATGTTTAAACTCAAATCCTGTCCACAATGATCTTGCCAATATTAAGACATTCATGTAACACGCGTCGCCCGAAACCTCCTCCACGGCGATCTTTTTATAAGAATGAATGTTTATTAATTGTGCTTCCTGAACTATACTTGTATTAAAGTGTGGAACCAAATTGATGATAATTAAGATCAACATTCTGTTAGGTTCAAGGTTTGGAAATCTTGTATTTGCTCCGCATATTGGCAGTACTAGAAATGGTAATGATAATGTCACAATAGAGGAATGCATTAAATGCCAATTGAATTGATTTTAATTAAAAATCCGATTTTCGGGAGCCTCTGCCTTCGTCAGGGATGAAAGTGATTATGAATTCTTTATTCTGAAAATTCATAAGCACTTAGGATTTTGAATTAAAATCAATTCATAAGCACTTTCATCCCTGAATCGAATATACTAGGGGGAGGCCCCAAAAACTTCGGATTTTTAATTAAAATCAAGGCAATTGGCATTTAGTGCATACGAGTCCTATAATGTAACATTAGTAGAGTATAGCCCTATTTAACAATATTTGAAGTATAGGGACCTAGTTATAAGCCAGTCTCAGACATTGATTTTAATAATTATGTATTGGCGAACCTATACATGTAGTCTTGTGTATTCTGTGTGGTGTGGATGTGTGTTCACGTGTGTGTGTGTTTGTATTTGTGTGTTTATGGTCTTTATTGTAGTTAATATTAATAATAAAAGCTTTTGTCATTTGGGGCCTATGTTTTATTGTATTTTGTATAGGGCCCCACTCACATTAATTATCAAGGGACCCTAAAAATCACACTGAGCTTACGTAATTCGTGTATTTTCATGTTGCGTTAATGTATATTATCCCAGATATACGTTTGGTTTTGGTTTGAAATAAATTTGAGTGGGTTATCATACTGAACTGAATTAGGAAAGAAAAGGGTTAACTTGCTTGTATTTTCGTAAGTGGATTTGTAGTCTTTTACGTTCTTACCATGTGAATCATCTACTAAGTAAATGAAACTCATACTTTTTTTTGCATTGCTACAGGATTTGTCTTATTACGTAAATTTTTATACATTTGTTAATATTATGTATGCAATTCTTGTTTGCCTTTGACCAGTGAATACTAAAATAGAAATAAAAGCAAACAAAACCCGTAGATGTCCCTTTAGATGACTGTGTAGAGAGGAGCTTATTCCTATTCGTACATTAACGCTAGAGGGCTCACTCATCCAAGTCGAGTAGAGCTTGTCTGAAGCAAGTCTGAAGTCGATCGAGCACTGCACTCGCCTTTGACAGCCTGCTTCTACTTGGGACACTGCCACGGCTAACCAGGCCAAAAGAGTTAATCAAAGATCCTACAATATACAATACATAATAAATTCTAATGTAGTACTAGTGTAGGCTCTTTGGTTACAGCTGTTCGTACCAGGGAGTAGGAAGACACTCTTTGGGGGTGTTGTTCGTGACGCTAAAACACGCGTTATGAACAAACTACTTTGTTACTTTGTTACTTACTTTATGATTACAATCAAAGACCCTATAGTGGGATCTTTGATATCGATAACAATGCCCAATGAAAGGAATCGATCAAACTACAGTATGAGAACACGCCCATTGTAAACTTTCGCTTGTGACCTACTTCTTTCTCGACATCGCCAATATTTCTGTTACCAAGCAACGTACCTACGCCCCTCCTACCGTTCGTAGCTAGCGAGCTGCGCATCCACGAGCTCTATCTGCGCCAATCAAGATCACAGAAGACCGACAACCAGCAAGTGAACAAGTATCCAGGCAACAACCAACCAGGGCCGCATTTCTTAAAAAGTTGATAGGATAACAACTCTTGCTGGAAAGTCAATTGTCATGGTAACGACAAGAATGCAGATTCCCGATTGGCTGTTGCTATGGGAAGTTTGCCATTCCAGCAAGAGTTGACATCCTATCAACTTTTTATGAAATGGGGCCCAGATTGATTCGTGATTTGGGGGGGGGGGGAGGGGGGGGGGGCGGGGGGAGTGAAACCGTTCCAACATACGAGTATAGGTGCATGGTCCCGGTCTTTTAGTAAAACGAGGATTCCTGTCCTTTTGTTGTACCGATAGATCGAAAGATATGTATAGGTATTAGGTAGGGCCTATAGATCGGAAGAAAGAAAGAAAATATAGGTGAAACACGAATAGCTTGTCTTGAAACGAATTTGCGGAGATTAAAAGCATCCCATCCAAATATGTGTTAAAATTTTCCTTATAGGCCTACATTGTAAATTATATATAGACCCTATATTGTCCATTTACGCACTTTGCACTCGTTGAATACCAGAGAACAAATTTTACGCATATTTTTACACGACAGTAGATAACCTTGAACCTTGATATCGGTTCCCTTCAATATTTCAGATCGTACGTGACGAAAAGTTGAAAGTTGAAAGTTGAAAGTTGAAAGTTGAAAGTTTGAAAGTTGAAAGTTTATTTACTCACAACCCAAACTCTGGGTATCGGAGTCCAATGAAAAACATATAGCACATTATAATATCAATAAATAATAATTTCAAATAACTCTGAAAAGTGTACAAAACAACTATAACAAACAAAATAAGAATGAAATGCGATTGATGAAAAGAAAAAAATGTACAGAAATATACAATATATACACGATATATAGTGAGAAAAAAAACAAAGAAAGGGAAATATGACGAGAGAGAGAGAGAGAGGAGAGAGAAAGAGGGGATATATGGAGGTGAAGAGGGAGAGTGAGAAGGACACAAGACTGGTGAATTAACAAAGGATATACGAGTGACTTTTGGTTCAGGAAAAAAAGAAAAAAACAGAAAAAAAAGAAAACACACAAAGACATATGGAAATGAATTCATACGCTAAGTGAACAAGAAGGAAGGAAATATGGACGAGAAGAAGAAGAAGTAGAGAGGGGAAGAAAAAAGGAGGAGAGAATGAAAAGACAAATAAGTTACAAATCAATTGTAAAGAAGGCACAGCCTGTAAAAAAGGCATGTAGTATTTGCAAAAAGGATAAAAAATACTAATAATCTAAACATGTGTCATTATATAATTACAAAACTTGGATAAATTGGAAAGGACGGTTTTCTTTTGACAATTAAATAATTGATCCATCTTCATAGTGTTGGGGTATTTCCAGTAATATTTTTTTAAGTATTTCTTTCGTTGTTCATTAAAAAGTCTACACTGAAAAAGGTAGTGAAATTCATCACCAATTTTCTCTTCATTACAATGGGTACAAAATCTTTCGTTTCTTGGAATCTGATTGTATCTTCCAGAAACAATTGGCAGTTTATGATTAGCGCAACGGAATTTACATAAAATTTTTGCCTGTGAATCATTAAGGTGTCGAAAATACTTCTCAAAATGAAGATCCTGCTTAAAAATTCGATAATTTAAACATTGAGAATTTTTGTCTACATTACTATGCCACTCTTGTTTATAAATATCATTTAATCTGGTACTAACTAAACTTTTGAAGCCAGCTAAAGTGAGATGTGCTGCTTGGCTGTTCCAAATTGCAGTTAGACCTAAGTTGTTAAATATTTCTTTTATCCTAATTACCCATGTCATCGAATTTTCTTGCCTCGCCGATAAAACATATTGAAAATTATACAAAATATGCGCTATCTTTGACATATTACTGTTAACAAGTTTAAACCAAAACATTAACATCCGAAGGGTCACTGTTTTTTGTAATCTATCTTTACCTATTTCTCCGTAAACCATACAATTCGGAGTTCGCTTATGTAATCCAAGAAGTTCCTTACAATATCTACAAAAGAAAGTTTCAATTTGGGCGAGGTCTTCAAAACCCCAAATTTCACTGCCGTAAAGCAAAATAGGCATGATCAAACGTTCAAATAGCTCTAGTTTTACGTCGATTGGAAGGAGGAGAGGTAAAATTTTACTTTTCATAGAATACAACGCTCTTTTGGCTTGGGTTACTTGTTTGTTTATAGCTTTCTTAAAATTATTATTATAATTGAACGTCGTTCCTAAGTAAACATAATCATCGCAGACACAAATTTTGTCATCTCCGAAAAGAAAGGTAGGAGCTGTTCTAACTTTTCCACGGGAAAAAATAACTATCTTAGTCTTAGCAGTATTAACGGTCAGATGCCACAATTGGCAATAATCAAATAAAGCATCAAGAGCTAACTGGAGTTCCTCAGCATTTTCAGCCAACACAATCGTATCATCTGCATATAGTAATGTGAATAAATCAACAAACATATTCACTTCTTCGGTAGAACACGTTTCATTGATACCTGACGAAAGAAAATCCAGGCCAGGGTATCTCTGAGACAGAAATGACGAAAAATCGTTTAAATACAACGAAAATAATATTGGTGATAAATTCTCACCTTGTTTTACACCTATGTTACTCTTAAAAAAATCTGATTTAGAATTGTTATAAAAAACGCAGGATTTTGACTTTCTATAGATATCCTTAACGACCCGGAGTAATTTACCATTAATTCCATGGTCAAACAATTTCAACCACAGTGAAGATCTATCAACCAAATCGAATGCTTTTTTGTAATCAACAAAAGCTGTATACACCCTTTTCCTTCTCTGTAAATAAAAATCAAGAATAGCATGTAATGAAAATACATGGTCCATAGTTGAATATCCGCATCTAAAACCAGCTTGTTCCTCTCCTAACAGGCAATGTGATTCTACAAACAAAGTTACTCTATCATTTAATACTGCCGTGAATAGCTTCCCAACACAGCTCAATAATGTAATACCTCTGTAGTTGTCAACACAATCTCGTGAGCCCTTCCCTTTATACAATGGTTTTATCAAACCGTTTACCCAATCTGTTGGGACAATGCCACTGTCAAATATAAGATTAAACAATTTGGTTATCAACTTGACCAGATTTTTTGAACTATTCTTCAGAAGTTCATTCAAAATCAAATCAAGGCCTGGTGCCTTGTTATTCTTAAGTCGTTTCATTTGATTGACAACTTCCGATATTTCAATCTCTCTGTCTAATTCTTCATTTGACATATCATGAAGCAGTGCTTCAATACCAGCATCATAAGATCGTACGTTACCACTACCCAAACTTTTAAAATGATCATAAAAATCATGCGATGATAGTTCTTGAGATGTTTCACAGTATCTATTCTTCCTATTAATCAGTTTCCAATAATCTTTCGGATTTGAACTTTTTAAATTCCTTAACGCTGAATTTAATTGCCAGGTATGATTTTGCTTCTTTAAACGGATAACATTTTTGTACAGCTTACTTTTACGTTTCATTTCACTCTCACTGTGATCAGTTTTAGTTCGACGGAAGACATTTCTTGCTCGTATAAAATCTTTTCTTGCATCAGAACATTCCTTATCAAACCAAGAATTTGCGTGAAATTTGTTTCGGCGTGCCTTGAAATTCTTTGTTTTAGACTCAATAACCATATTACACGCATCTGCAGCATCTAAATAGATATTACGTAGATTACCAGTGATCTTATCAATTTCACTTTGAGAGATGTTTCCTTTAGCAAGTGTCTCTATGTAATCTATTGATGCAAGTATTTCTGCATCATCAAAATTTTGAACGAATATATTTCTTTTCTTATCCTCCCATTTGATCTTGATTGACATTTCATCATTACAATTACCTACGTCTGTTCTAAAAACATTATAATTTTCAGTAGATCTTTCTACAGCATGAGCAAATTTATTGACAATTTCGAGTGAAATCGGACAGTGTTTGTCTGATAGAAATTTATCAAAAGTACCGATGGAGAAATTTTCAATTTTTGTGAACACTTCGGGAGATGCCAAAACATAATCAACAGTACTGGCACTGCCACATGTTAAACGACCAATACCGAAATCATCACCGAATCTGCCATTCACTATATGTATATCCATACTTTTGCAAAGATCTAATAATCTATGACCGTTATTATTAACATGATGATCATTGTTGAACCTTTTAGTACAAATACCAAGCAATTCAAGTTCAGATTGAGAATCAGTTATATTCTCGGATATGAATGACAAACCAATTTCATTTTGAATATCATCTTCCACTGTAAGAAAATCACCAAGTATCCCTGTTCTGGCATTGAAGTCTCCTACCAACACAAACGGGAGATCGTATTTAGCCCGCAGAGTCGTACAATCATTTAAGATTATGTCAAAAATATCGTCAGTATAGTACTTTGACCCTTCATGCGGAATATACACTGAGCCAATCAAAATAGAGAATCCAGAAAAGTCGAGTTTAATCCACAAAATAGAATCAGACTGAGTCTGATTCAAAATTTCATAACAGCCCTTGAATCTCTCAGAAACAATTATTGCTAACCCATGAGTCCCACTGAGGGGGATAGAGACGTTTCTTTTCTGGGCCGTCACATATTGATACCCAGGAAAATACTCAGAATAATTCAAATCGGTTTTAGTTTCACTGAGACAAATGATATCATGCTTTTTGACAAAATCTTGTAGGAAGCCATAATCACATTTCTTAGAAATACCGCAAACATTTAGCCCTGCAATCTTCAGCCTTGAAATCGATGAGCAATGATATTTATGGTCATCGGAGCAGGCATGTGCCGCGAGTTCCTAGATGTCAAGGTAAACCCCCAACTTCTTGATGCGGTCCTCGTCCCATCCGATGTCATGGAGGTTGTCCAGCGAATCTAGAACTCTGATGCTCTGCCTCCCATCGGACTTGCTAATGTAATGGATCTTTCCATCTATTGTCCAGACGCGTAGTATGCCTGTGTCCTTCCTCATCTCTTGGACGACTTTGCTCCTGAGACGGGTGAGGTCGTCGTTGATGTAAACATGTTTCAGATCCTCTCTCTTTCTTAGGCCTTTCTTGGCTCGCATGAAGGTTGCCTTTGCCTCACGCCTGGTGAAACGAGCAATGACGGTGCGCGCTTTCTTCCTTTGATGGTCATCCGCCGATGTTGAGCCCAATCGATGGCAGATGCTCAAATCCGTGGCCTTGATGTCTACTCCCATTTGCTTCGCTAGGTCTAGCACCACTCCTGTCGTATTTTCACCCTGCTCCTCCTTCAGACCGTAGATTTTCACGTTCTCCTTCCTTGTGTATTGTTCGAGTCGTTCTACTTCGAAATGACCAATTTGAACAGACCTTTTCATTCTCCCACTAGCCCTTCCTTCCTCATTCTGTTCCTTCCAAGTCTTCTGTTCCTCAAGCAAGGTCTTCATTGCAGCGGTAACAGCGGAAGATACGGCTTGGACAATGATAGGCTGGATAGCAACTATAACCTTGGCGACTATGTTGGCTATCAGCGCATCATCAATTCCAGCCACTGTAGGGCTAGTGGTGTCTCCTCCCTTGGTGTTGGTAGACCTAGATCCTCCACCTGCTGCACCACGTCCTTGACTTCCGGAGCCCTTGCCCACACCTTTCATGGACGCCGCATCTACACCCATGGAAGCTACCACTGCATAGGACACAGCATCATTAATAGCTCGGCTGGGATCCTCCTCCTTGATAGACACCTCATCATCTAGAACGTTGAAGTTGGCCATGACGTCACAAAGGAGTAACAATAGAGCGCGTGAGATGCGTTGCTCGGTGTTGCTATGTGGAGCGCTCCTTCTGGAGATGTGTGATATACGCACTTGTAAGGGGTGCGCAGAGTCTTGTCCAGTCTCCTGTCGCTAAGGAGACGGCGTAGTTGCCAAGGTCGAGTCAATGCGATGTGAGCGCCAATGATGCAGAGTTGCGCAAATAGGCAATCAAAATCAAAATGTTAAAGTACGTAGAATCGCTAAAAAATTGACCAAATCCGCTGCAAACGTTCCCAAAGAATAAGGCAATCCACAAAATCATGAACTGATCGAATTTACCTCGCTGAGCTTTTCAAAATGAAGCACAAATAGCCGTGACCAGACACCAATAGTGTAAATAAAGTCCAATCTGCCGGAGCTCAGCAAATACACGTCCAACCGTCTCAAGTCTCAAGTAAGCAATATCCCCACACAGACCACAGTGCGCATGACTGCAATTCTGAGGAAAGTTGAAAGTTGAAAGTTGAAAGTTGAAAGTTTATTGAAAGTTGAAAGTTTATTTACTCACAACCCAAACTCTGGGTATCGGAGTCCAATGAAAAACATATAGCACATTATAATATCAATAAATAATAATTTCAAATAACTCTGAAAAGTGTACAAAACAACTATAACAAACAAAATAAGAATGAAATGCGATTGATGAAAAGAAAAAAATGTACAGAAATATACAATATATACACGATATATAGTGAGAAAAAAAACAAAGAAAGGGAAATATGACGAGAGAGAGAGAGAGAGGAGAGAGAAAGAGGGGATATATGGAGGTGAAGAGGGAGAGTGAGAAGGACACAAGACTGGTGAATTAACAAAGGATATACGAGTGACTTTTGGTTCAGGAAAAAAAGAAAAAAACAGAAAAAAAAGAAAACACACAAAGACATATGGAAATGAATTCATACGCTAAGTGAACAAGAAGGAAGGAAATATGGACGAGAAGAAGAAGAAGTAGAGAGGGGAAGAAAAAAGGAGGAGAGAATGAAAAGACAAATAAGTTACAAATCAATTGTAAAGAAGGCACAGCCTGTAAAAAAGGCATGTAGTATTTGCAAAAAGGATAAAAAATACTAATAATCTAAACATGTGTCATTATATAATTACAAAACTTGGATAAATTGGAAAGGACGGTTTTCTTTTGACAATTAAATAATTGATCCATCTTCATAGTGTTGGGGTATTTCCAGTAATATTTTTTTAAGTATTTCTTTCGTTGTTCATTAAAAAGTCTACACTGAAAAAGGTAGTGAAATTCATCACCAATTTTCTCTTCATTACAATGGGTACAAAATCTTTCGTTTCTTGGAATCTGATTGTATCTTCCAGAAACAATTGGCAGTTTATGATTAGCGCAACGGAATTTACATAAAATTTTTGCCTGTGAATCATTAAGGTGTCGAAAATACTTCTCAAAATGAAGATCCTGCTTAAAAATTCGATAATTTAAACATTGAGAATTTTTGTCTACATTACTATGCCACTCTTGTTTATAAATATCATTTAATCTGGTACTAACTAAACTTTTGAAGCCAGCTAAAGTGAGATGTGCTGCTTGGCTGTTCCAAATTGCAGTTAGACCTAAGTTGTTAAATATTTCTTTTATCCTAATTACCCATGTCATCGAATTTTCTTGCCTCGCCGATAAAACATATTGAAAATTATACAAAATATGCGCTATCTTTGACATATTACTGTTAACAAGTTTAAACCAAAACATTAACATCCGAAGGGTCACTGTTTTTTGTAATCTATCTTTACCTATTTCTCCGTAAACCACAAGCTGGGATCAGTGGCGTATCTAGGGGAAACGGCGCCCGGGGCAAGCGCGAAAATTGCGCCCCTAATTTCTGAAAAAGTGTTCAACCCCAACCCCATCCCGGTAGGGACTTTAAACAAAGTCTACATGATATGCTTTTTTCAAGCATGGGTCTTTTGAGGGTGATTTAAATGTAGCGAATTTTGATAAATTTCGGCGAGCGAGCGCAGCGAGCGAGCCGAAAATTTTTGTATTTCAGCTTGCAAAACATGGAATTCTTGCCATTTTTTGCTTATCAAATCTTACAATTCTAATCAAGATATAGTGACGGCCTTATAGATAACGATTTATACCAACAAACTGAGGACTTAAAAAAAATACTCTAAATTAGTGCGCGCGAGTGAGCCGAAATTTGTATATTTCTGCGTCATTATCACGTTTTGTTCTTATCTCTCTTTTATATATATATATATATATATATATATATATATAAATTTTGGCGAGCGAGCGCAGCGAGCGAGCCGAAAATTTTTGTATTTCAGCTTACAAAACATGGAATTCTTGTCATTTTTTGCTTATCAAATCTTACAATTCTAATCAAGATATAGTGACGGCCTTATAGATAACAATTTATACCAACAAACTGAAGCCGAAATTTGTATATTTCCGCGTCATCATTACGTTTTGTTCTTATCTTTTTTGATTTTTTTTTGCGCCCCCCCCCCGTATGTTCGAAACCGTTGGCGTCCTCTTTTGATCCAATCGGCGATCGCCTTCAGAACGAAAGAAATTGCAGTCGCTGCTCAGTGAAACATGTTGCCTGCTAAATATTAAATGACATGTGTGAACACAATAGACATTGCCATTTTGTCCGCGTTGTCACGTTTTGCTCTTATCTTCTTCTTCATTTTTTTGATAAATTTGAATGAGCGCAGCGAGCGAGCCGAAAATTTTTATATTTCAGCTTACTAAACATGGAACTCTTGTCATTTTTTGCTTATTAAATCTTACAATTCTAATCAAGATATAGTGACGGCCTTATAGATAACAATTTATACCACCAAACTGAGGACTTGAAAAAATACTCTAAATTAGTACGAGCGAGTGAGCCGAAATTTGTATATTTCCGCGTCATCATTGCGTTTTGTTCTTATCTTGTTTGATTTGGGGTTTTATTGCGCCCCCCCCCCATGTTCGAAACCGTTGGCGCCTTTTGATCCAATTGGCGATCGCTTCAGAACGAAAGAAATTGCAGCCGCTGCTCCGTGAAACATTTTGCCTGCTAAATATTAAATGACATGTGTGAACACAATAGACATTGTCATTTTGTCCGCGTCATCATCAAGTTTTGTTCTTACCTTCTTTTTTATATATATTTGGCGAGCGAGCGCAGCGAGCCCGCCGAAAATTTTTGTATTTCAGCTTACGGAACATGGAATTCTTGTGTGAACACAATAAACATTGTCACTTTGTCCGCGTCATCATCATACTTTGTTTTTATCTTGTTTGATTTGGTTTTCTGCCCCCCCCCCCCATCATTCTCCCTCCCCCCCCCCCTTTCCGGGCGAGTTTTTTTTTTTCTTCTTCTTCTTCTTTTTTCTTTTCTTCTTCTTCTTCTTCGTTTTTTTTTTCTTTTTTTCTTCGCTTTTTTTTTCGTTTTTTGCGCCCCCAAGGAGTGGCGCCCGGGGCACGTGCCCCCCTTGCCCCCCCCCTAGATACGCCACTGGCTGGGATATCCCGACACGGCCGTATTGCTCTATTTTTAACTAGCCCGAGAAACTCTCGTCTTTTGTCAAAGTTGCACTGCGCTTGTGAAAGAAGCAATAATTGCATTGTATTTAGTAATAGCGACATAGATGTATCACTTGAAAGGTATTCCGTCCATATCTGCGGCTCATATATTTCTTCTTTTTTGTTTTTGTTTAGGGGCGATGGGGGATTTATGTATGTGTGAACTGTGATGTATAAATTTTGCCTAATTTTGGGCCTTGTCTCCTTAGGGCAATTATACCCCCTGGGCAATTACCCCAGACCCTTCGCCTGATCGAATCCTGAACCTAAACCTAACCCTAAACTCAATTTTTACTCTCTTACCTTTAAGTATCACACTAACCAGTAGGCCCCGTATAGCCCGGGGGTTGGGGGGGGGGGGGTATAATTGCCCTGATATGCTTTATTAATCTCTTTCTTTAATACTTGCACAGTGGTTTAAGAAAAAACACACAACCTTATAGAACCCCTTTATTCGATTGTGGTCAAAAGTCCCTGGAATTGTAAATGTGACACTGTGATTTCACCCCCCCCCCCCCCCCCAAGAAAACTGACCCAACAAGGAGAGAGAATTTCATTATCTTCATGGAGTCTTCATTTTCGAAAAATTGGCTCGACTGCTCAATTTGCTAAAATTAATAAAAGCACACACAAAACCAAAAATACTGTTTGTGCACTACTGTTTTCTGGAGTGGTTGGTGGCACAGATAAAACCCAAGAAATCGAGAATGAATACTAGTACTCTTGATTGTAGGCTCAGTGTATTGAAGGTTTGAAATCGCAACTACTAAGGTACCTAGAGACACAGTTTGAAGAGCTGAGATATGACGCAACGTACCGAACCGAAGCTCGCTCACAAAACGCCCGTATCTTACGCGCATGCGCACAAGTTGTTTACTACATTCACAGGGAGTCATGTCAGTTCAAGTCTTTCCATGGCCCTCGCAACAAGCGTCTTAATTTGCATAACGGGGGTTTGGTCTTATTAATTATTCAAAGTTTAAAAACCGCAGGCCAGGCAACCACGTTGGTGCACGGTGAGATCAGCGGTGGGACGATGTGGACGCTTGTACCGTGTACAGGGTTTACATTTTTATGTGTTAGTGTTTACTCTGAGATAGATCTATCATTGTGGTATGTCAAGATTTTATCCTATTGATTCATTGCTCGATTTGATTCTGAATTAATTTTAAATGATGTCATGCCCAATTGTAAGGTTATAATTTTGTCTAAATATTCTATGATATTTTGTCCCTCCCTATTATCCCCTATTCTATGATAGTGGACGCACCCGAAGCCAGGCAGGTCGATTTCGAAACGATCGTTGTGCATGCATAATTTGCTGCGTGAATCCATGCTCATGCTGCTAGCTGAGAGCCTAGGAAGCTAACTTTGCTCAGCTAGCTATCAGCTGGCCGTGTGTGAAAATGGCGAGCTCCAGCGATCAGCTGTTTTTGTGCAGGATGCTGGGTGTACAGATCCCAACTGTCTTTCTAGCTGTAATTTTTCAGCTCTTCGAGCTATCTCAGGTAAGTTTATCAGTTTGAGATTGCTACAGTATATTAACTCTCTTGTAGTGTACACTCAGGAGATTTCTATGGGAATATACTTGGGATTTTCAAACTTCGAGAGGCCTTGTCAAGCCCTTGTACAACTGTACCCACGCTCTGTCTTCACAGCTGGGACTAGGATCAATTTCGGACCGTCTGTTTGGCGTTTGTTCTGAAGATAGCGAGATGTGTCGGCTGAATTTCCTCTTCTCTCTTTTCGCGCATGTTGTCCATGTCATTGCAATCTAACTTATTGTACAGAATGATTGCTTTAGATCATAATTTTGTGAAATAAGTCATGAACACGAAGGGACATCAACCGGAGCTGCGGAGGGAATGGCAGAGCCAAGAGGGTCCATGCAACTTGCAAGAAGGCTGAAGCGGCACTTCAAGGCAGCGATGATTGTACTATTGTGGCCTGAAACTTCAACCTCACTGACACTGTACGGTAGTTACTGTACCTGGCTGAACTGAACCAGTGCGATGCACCCACTGCTTGATGAGCACTTCGTCTCTCGGTCAATTTGACACTGATGATTCATTTGTAATGTGTGAACTACACTTGTCACTGACATAAATGCCTGTCTTAAAACATAGAATTAAGAAAATAGTATTGCATGTGATCAGTCAGTGTCGCGACTTTAATACAGTTACACTTGTGTACAGCGACAGGGCTGTGTATAGTTAGATTCCAGCTAGATTCTTCTCTCTCTCAAGGGTTTAGACGCTATAGAGTTTTACTTTGCCTTTGTGCTCTGTGAAATTGTGACCATAACTGCAGCCTAGGTCTGAACTCTGTTTCATTTGTTGCCTTTGTCTTTAATAAAGTGTACATGTATGTATTCAATTTTTACATGGCATATCAAGGGGTAATCTATTCTACCTGTAGGATGAAACGGCTGTAGACGGTATAGAACAATCTGGGCCCCATTAGGATGACAACTCTTGCTGGAATGACAACTTCCCACAGCAAACAATCAATCAGGAAGCTGTATTCTTGTCGTTACCATGACAATTGTCATTCCAGCGAAGAGTTGCCATCAAATCAACTCTTTATGAAATAGGGCCCAGGATTTCCATATTCAACATTTAAAGAAAATCTGACTTTCTGAATTCAAACATCCAGAAATATTAAACCTCTTATGTAGATCTACTAGAAGTGTATGTCATGTGGGGGTGGGGAGTGATGATGGTTTGGGGGTGATTGTCTTGTATTTTGACAGATGTGCATGTCAATGTTCATACTCATACTAGTCATAGTAGAAACTTGTGTTAAGCAAATGTAACAGTTGCATACCACAAGCACGTGAACATCCCATAGTGGCCATGACTACTAAACTACATGTAGATAATCTAGTCATGTACTGTGTAAGCTGTTATTCTTGTGTACATATACTTTCATGAATGAGGAGGTCAGAGACATTTTTACAAGATGTTTTTGCAATTTTGACATTTAGGTTATGTCAAATACATGTCAATTTGAGATATTTTTGTGTGCTTTCAATTCATGGTCCAACAGTGATTTGCGAAATTTGTGAAAATAAAACCCTTGCAAAAATAACAGCTTATACAGTATGTAGGCCTACTAGTAGTGTAGAAGTAATGGTGCAGTCATCATTTTGTACAGGCATACTTTCAGGGACAAATAATTTTTGTAGACATGAAATTGCAAATCTTTCCCTGTAGTACCATACCACATAAAATGAAATTGAACTACAAGTTGCATTGTAAGAAGTCTATATCAAGTCAATGAAATGCACTGATTTTCGTGTGTTTTCATAAAACTGTTATGCCTATACTATTATGTCACAATATCTTTGCCTTTCAAATTAATTCATTGACCTGCTCACAAACCTTCACTTATAAAGCAACAACAATAAAACATCGATATACTGTAGAAAGGTCTCCACAGCAAGTACACATCGATGGTGAGTTGTTAGGTACTGTTGGACAAAGTAGTGCAATGATCACATGGGATGGGAAGTGTGTTGTAATTGCTGAGTTAAAAACAAATTCTGACATGATTTTTCATAATGATTATTGTGTAAACCAGTAGGACAGTAGAAAAGCTATGAGTAAATGTTTCATCCAAAGTATGTTTATGGTTGTGAACAATAGCATCGTTCTGTGAAGACAGGTGAAATTGAACTGTATCTTTGTCTTATTCTATATTGTGTTATAGTGAGAATTGAGGCATTTTTGTATTTGAAGAGTTTTGAAGGGGATTTTGTTTTGAGTCACACAATGTAAGTTTCAACTTAGTCTTTGACCTTTCCACCCCAATTCTGTTACGTATAAATTACTCATTTAATGTTCCCAAGCTCTAGCTGAAGATTTTGTTCTAATGTTTGTATCAAAGTTCATTCCTTGTAAATGACTGGTTCAAAACCAAAGAACCATAAAGTTCATAATCTATCTTCTATTGGCCCTGAGCAGGCCATGGACTCTGGCCACAATGCACAAAGGAGTTTGCACTTGTGATGTACACTTCCCACAACTACATTTACACATGGTATCAAGGTTTTACCCACCATGCAACATGCTAAGATATCACATTATTGACAGTTCTGTAGATATGAGACATTCCATTCAAAATAACTATAAGCCCATTTATTGGGGATATAACCAGCTTCCATATTCAGCAAAATGAAAATTGCAGCAGCATGTAAGGGAGAGAAATGGTGATGCATTTGATTCAAAAGAGGGTTTCTGTGTAGGGAGACAGCTTCAAAATGTAAAGATAAAGATTTGAAATAGTATAATATCATGCATCTTTCACATACTGTTCCTACTCCCCATAATTTCAAAATATACTGTGCTACATGTATTAACATTGACCAAATAGGTAGGCCCTATTTCATGAAATGGACAGATGACATAGCACAGGCGTATGTCTTGACATGGATATGCCCTGAGTTCAGAACCAAGATACTTTTAAGTGTGCATCAGAATTGTTCATATAGTGAGTCAGTGAAAATTTGTGCCCCAATCATACTTGAGGTAGCATATCGCACACATGTAGGTCTACTGTATAGATTATTTCTTATATTAATTAACTAGTCTGTGGCTGGGAAACCTTTGTGACCTTAGAAAATGAAAAACAGGTAGAGAGTAAGTTTATGAAATCAATACATTACAGAGGGGAAAGAATGGGCAGGTCCAGTTCATGCACCAAGGTTCAAATGTACATCCACAAGAACAGCATTTGTGCAGCAGTTTGTCAAACTGTTGTTCTGTATGTGTTCGAAGTATGGTGTATACATGTATATCCAGCCCAATATCACATTCATGTACTTTCAAGAGTTTACAATGTAGTTTCCTTTAGTAAAGGTTTATTTTTGTAATCAATTTGACCCAGACCTTATTCCCTCTATTTTTTGAAAGAAAGGTTAACTGTACTCAGCTCGTTAGCACTAGAAATCAGATCAGTTACAATTACCTCTTTCAATCTTTTCTCTTCGTGAAGCAATTCCATACCACTCCAAATTCATTCATTGTTTGCTAGAGTGGTGTTTTTATTACTTTCTTTTGTTCTGTATGAATGATTCATGCTGTTCTGTAGAGTAGATTGTATGTGTGTTTTTGTGGGTTTTTTTTGGGGGGGGGGGTAGGGAGGAAGGCATTTCGTGTTTTGTTTGTTTTTGGATTTTTTATTATTTGTAGTGTTGTACATTGTATGTATTGCGACTACATTGTACATATGTAGTCCTCCAATGTGCATCTCAGCCTTGCTGACTGCAGGTCTTTTAATCATGATTGAATATTAATAAATTCAAACTCAACCTCAAACATATTGATTATGATGTACAATGTAGCTGATATCAGGAAAAAGAAAAAAGATGTTCTTTCTGTATATAGTTACACTGTAGGTGTCAGTGAGTCATCCAGTAGGGCACCTTATTCAAAGGTCAGAATTTGCAAAGGGGATTTAGATGGTGTCTATGGATTACAGTAAATGCAGACTTTAGCTGTGTAAAAGCATGTGACATGTCGCATACACCGACAGACGTCCAATCATCAACACAGGCACATCGATGTACAATGTACACGTGTATGACCGTTTCCCACATCTGTGTGTATAGAGTAATGGTTTGAAATTTAAACTGAGGTTTGTTTTACTCTGTGAATATGGGCCGGTAAAATCTGCGCAACTGTGTGATGGTGATGACACTTATCAGAGTAGCATTCGTTGTCTGGTTTAATCAAGTAATTTCACAAATTCCATTCCTCGCTCCATGACCTTGCTCAAAGTAGGCCTATATCATGGGTGTCATACTCCTTGATTTTCCAAGAAGATGGGGAAGTATGATCTTTTCAAAAGACTAAACAAACTTACCCAACTACATTTTACTTTGTCATGTTACTTGTGTACCAGGGTATGTACTTGTGAGCTGAATCAAGTGGAGATATCATTGCCTTTTGAGCTACATTGCATGTATTATGAGAATATATGCATATTTTCAATTTCACCATGCCATTCCGTTAAATGATATGATATGATATGATGTATATTTAATGTTCTGTGATTCCCTCATAGCACATTTGATGGACTGCAAGGTGGCATTTATACCAATTGTTTGTATCTTTAAATGAGAATTGACCTGTACTGTATATATTATGTTGTCATGAAAATGCCCTCCTCCCCCCCCCAAAAAAAAACAAAAAAACAAAAAAAAACACAAAAAACCAACAACACAAAAACAGGTGCAATGACAGCTTCGTGTCTGAGAGTCTACTCGAGGTTTATTTTGAATGGTATGGCAGCATGTGTAAAATACTTTCCAGGTAACTGGTCACATTTGCCAGTAGTAAGCAGGTGCAAGGTTCAAGTGCCCTTTAACTGTCCCACTGCTAGATGTGCCAGATAGTGACTACCACCTCCCAATGTTTGATTGGATTCTTTTCTAATTTCAACATTTCATGCTGGAAACCAGTCACTGAGAGTGGTTTATGAAGTGGACGTAATTTGCGAACTTAGGGAATCATAGCAGTAGTACATACATATACAGTAGGGCCTATGTATCTTTCAGTTCTAACAACATTGGATAGTTTCTTTCATTTTTTTGAGTGTGGTTTTTGTTTTTAGACTAAGTGTTTTAAACAAATGTTGATGAAGGGATGGTACAATGTACTTTGAATTACATGTGGAATAGGCTGATTTGACAGTTCTATGTTTTTGATATAAGTACAGCATACTGTGTCAAATAAACAGTCATGTTCTGTATGCATGTTAGGTCGGAAGAAATTTCCTGTGAGCAAAGTTCTCTGCTTACACTCGGTTGAAAGATCAAATGCTAGATCTAGGAAAATATGATAACCATCTAATCCCCCTTCTAAAATATCCTGTGTATTGTGTGTGTCATCTTTGGCCCAATGAAGATACAATTTGTAGTTGTGTGTATGTTAATGTTAGTGCATGATTTGGATACAAATTGTAGTTTGCATCCTGATGGAATTCGGAAAACCTACATGTATATTACATTCCAAAGAAAAGAGCTAATGTTTGTTCAACAACAACAACATCAACAACAAAAAACAGCAACAACCAAATTCTGTAGTTTTATGATACTGTGCTGCTGGCCTTTTCTGTGTATGATGTACACTTACAGTATGAAAAGTAGTGAGCAGGGCAAATCAAATGGACAACTGGAATGCTTGTATGGAGAGGGGGCTGGGACATCAAAACTCCCATTCCCACCACGTGCAGAACAGTCGCTTGTTCTGGCCTTTGATGCCAATGGGCAAAGGTGTCCACGTGAGAATGCACAAAGATGTACATCCCAGTTCTCTCATGTTGCTGGATTATACATGGGAGATACATTTTGTTCAGGACTGCTTGTCAAAGCCAGGCAGTGTGGAGACTCCACGTGCAGGATTGCATCATTATCACTAAGCATGTTGTAATGCTACACAAGCATGTTTGTGGTTAAAGTGTCAACTTTCTTTCGTTATATCACCTTCTGTCTGAACAATATTTGCCTCTACACAGGATACAGCATGCAGCAGTAGTGTTTATGCCCTGTAGAAAACAGGACCTTTAACGGTCAGTGACTTTTGTCGTTCAAATAATAAGACTCTAAGAAAAAGAACAACAAAAAACCCTCAATAACAGGTTACTGAATTCCCTCTCTACTAAGCCACACCCCCAAGTTGGGAGGCTTGGCCTCATTAGCATACAATTGAGCCCAGCTGTTGCTTGTGAGTGTGCGCAGTAATATCGAATGAACCATGCAAATAGTATGCAGACTTTGTCCAATCAAGTGTGTGCATTGGTGCTTGACAGTCATTGGCTACGTGGGTTCAGTCATACATTAGCCAGGCATTGAGGAGATAGGTACATGAAGAGGGGGACCCTGGGAGCTGATGGTCACATGGAGCTTTCTTGCGAACCTACAGAGGAGTCAGAGGTCAATGCTGTGACCGACATAGGCCTAGCTCCAGGAGTTTGAAGGCCTCTTCGATGAATCTTACAAGATTATTCTAAGAAAATGATGTTGACTGCATGATGTATCAGTTGTTCCCAGTGTGACAAATGCATGTTAGCCTATGACAACTAGGGGTATAGCGGCAGTGCAAGTATAGAACGTAGCTGAACATAGCGATGTTCCCTTTTGACAAGCATGGCATGATTGCCTAGTCCTATTGTAGTCAGAAGTCAGCCATATCTTATGAATGAGAAATCCAAAAGACTTTTTTTCACTCTTGCAAGAATAGAGTCCCTCACTGTCACCAAATCACAACAGAATAAATCAGATTTAACCAGATAAGTAACATGACATCAGCTGTAATGAGCCAAAATAGGAATCTCCTCAGTGCTTCTTGTTCAAAGATTTGTGCTGTTTCTGATTTCTATAAATGCAGCCCCTACAGACATCTTTTTAGAATATTTGCTGTGATCTATAGGAATCATAACAAGGCATAGGCCTACTTGGAGGCCATCATGCTGTTTTGATAGTTGTTAGCCTTTGATATAGAGACTACTTCATCTTCCTTTGAGTTTGATTTGAACTCTTAGGGCCCCCTGTGAGTATCAGAAATGTTTCTCAATGAACAACAAGATAGCACATAATGTTGTGATACAAACCATTCTGTATGTGAAGTACATATTTACCGATATCAAATAAACAGCTATCATGTATTCAAGGATTTTAGGTAGTGAGCTGTCATGACTGCTTCTGATTTTACACAGAGAGCAAGATTCCCTAGAGATGCTTAGTGTCTTTTGTGACATGCATTTCAATAGCACCCAGATTTTGAATAATTCTGTGTCATTTGAATATAACTGTCAAAAGGACAACAACTTGTCTACAAATAAGCTGCACCCAGGAAAGGTCCTTGTCAAGGCCCATTCAGTATTAGGTGGGGGAACTTGCAACAAGATTATGTAAGACCCTTTGGTACGAATCCATTGAGCCAATAAAAGGGGAACGAAGAGAAAGACGGTTACTCCCTAAACACTGGACCCTGTTGCCCTAAGTAGACTTCATGGACAGATCAATAACAGGGTAGCTCCTTTGTGTGAGGACAAGAGCTCGTAGTGGGTGTGCGACCCTGAATCCTGGCAGCTATGGCTTCCTGTCCACTATGTATGGCCCAGATGCTATCTCTCCAAAGCTTGCATGGGGGCCCCTGGCAGGGTTAGCTTTCTCAACTTGTGTGCAAACTGTGCTCACCAGTATGCTCTGTACATTGTGCATTTATCCACTGGAGCATACTCATGCATTGTTTTTCCCAATTTGTGACCTCCCAAAGAAAATAATGAACCATGTTGTGTAACAGTATTGAATTGATTGTGCTTCTTGTAATTCTGAAACTGATTTTTTTTTTTTTTCATATTCAGTTGTGGTCATTTCATATATAATATGCCAGTGCTGTTCAACTCCTAATGCAGTGTAAAATTGGTCCTTTTCTCATGACTACTGTATCATGTACAGTGAGCAGTAGGAAAAAAATATGGTAGTAAAAAATACAGGGTTTGTTTTTACCACACACTTTCTGTAATAGCACTGTACTGTATTGCAGAAGCATGATGTTTAACACTCAATACATGTAGGCCTACATTGTATAACCACCTTCTCTCCGCCTGAACTCTGTGATATAGTGTCATATTGAATATGGTAGGCCTATTTTACTGAGCAATGTGACTTGTTACTGTACGAGCTGAAATTTTCGCGAATTTCGTGAATCGCCTTTGAAACGCAAAAATAACAACACGCGAAAATAACAACGTGCGAATAAGTAAGTTCAGTTAGACCCTCGCAACCGTGAAATTAACAACACACAAAAATGTCCTCCAAGTAGCAATTCGCGAAAATATCTGTACGCGAAAATTTCAGCTCGTACAGTATGTAAAGTTGATGTGTTTATATTCAACTTCTGAGAGTGTCTTCCTTTGATGATATTGTACTTGCCTGTATAGTTTGAGATGCATACAACTTTACTTTAGAATCTAGAGTGGTGAAAAAACAAAATGAAACAAAACACACTATAAACCAAGCCATGTTACACGACACAGAAAATTTGGGAAAAAAAGTATCAAAAAGTAATTAGAGAATAGGCAAAATACATGCTGATCAGTGCAGACAAAGAGAATAGGCAGAATACATGCTGATCAGTGCAGATAAATGCATGGCCTTGTCCATCAGGTCTGGCTGATAATAAACATATGT
This sequence comes from Diadema antillarum, assembly GCF_040938485.1. Classification (NCBI taxonomy): domain Eukaryota; kingdom Metazoa; phylum Echinodermata; class Echinoidea; order Diadematoida; family Diadematidae; genus Diadema; species Diadema antillarum. Next base: position 51,914 of record NW_027271524.1, on the reverse strand, counting down.
ACAAAGTGTAGAATGTGACCACTGAGCAATTGGCACGTGCTCGTGAAGGCTAGCCCAAGTCACACAAGTGCTCCAAACCATGTTGTGGAACCAGTGGATTTGAAGAGTGTGGTATTGAAAGGAGGTCAGATTGAACTAATCTCATAGTGAATTACTTTGCAAACAGAAGAGAGAAATGTGTCTAGTGGAAAAAGAAAATTTCTTCAAAGAAGTTTTCAGTGTCTGGCCTTTCACCCAACAAAGACTTTTCTGGATTTTTTTTAATGGTTGTCATTCCCTTTCCTAAATGTAGTCCGTCACAACTTTTTAACCTCTAATCAACCTACCAGAACCAATAGCCTTTTTGAGGTTGCAAAGATACATTTTGTTTTTAATCATGTTTGCAGCTATAGGCAGTTCATTTGGATTTTGGGTAGCCTTCTTGACAGGTGCAAACAGCAAACAATATTCCATGCAAAGTATGAGTTGCCCACTTTGATTTGATTAGAAAGCAATTATTAATGGCCTTACAAGTTGTAAATGTGTGGTTTTTAGATTGGGATTACAGAAAGTTGTTTTTTGTTCAATATCATTTAAGCTGATTAGTTTCACAATGTAGGCCTATAGTGTACAATGTAGATGCTTTTAGTTGATAGGTCCTGTATAGGTTGAGGGGCCTACAGCAAAGTCAGTTTTCTTATTTAATGAAGTGGCATGCATCTTGCCAAATTCAAGGACTGAGTAATGAACCACAAAGGTTCCTTAACTGTGAATGTAATTTATGGTTGCCCTGTCCCCCTTTTATTGCACCTCCTCTTCCAGTTTCCATGCTGACTGGTGAAATATAGGGCCTACAGAGGAAGCAGGGCAGTTCTGGGCCCCGTTGCATAAAAGTTGCAATTATACTATAGTAACTTTGCCATCCAATGGTAACTTCCATGGAATTCTTGATTTTGATTGGCTGTTGAGTATTGTTGCCATGGTACACTGTAGTTACCATTGGATGGCAAAGTTACCATAATTGTAACTTTTATGCAATGGGCCCCAGAAGTACTAGTATTTCATGTTCTTATGATGATGTGGCTTCACAATAGAACAACAGTGAACAGTACAAGAGAAGTGGACAAAATACATTATTTCAACCTGAAAAATGCGCAAAGATGTTTTCTCTTGAATGTGGGTAATTTCAGAGAGTATCAAGAAAACCATCTGTAAAGAAAGTGATACAAAGTCCAAAAAGGTGTAGACAGTGCTGAAAGTCCAAAAAGCTTAAGACAGTGCTAGAGTAGAAGTTTATTACAGAGCATTAGTCAAATTAATGATGTGCTTGCTCGAATTTGAAATCTGATCAGTCTAAGATACATACATGTATGTTTATGAAGTTTGGAAGATTTTGGGGGATTTGGATTGCGCTGCTGATCGGGCAATTTAGTGACATTTTTTTACCACCATTCAAGCAAAAATCTCAGGATTTGACTCATGATGTAAGTCTCCAGATTTTCCAGTAATTGGTGTCATTATGAATCCCTAATTTGATGACTAAAAGCATTCTGTGAATGGCATTTTGCAGGTACAGGAATAGTTTATTGTACACTAACGGTGCCCTTCTATTTTCTGTAGGAGGAAAAAACAATCAATCGAACAGGTACAGTAGGTCAGTGTGATCCAAGTGTAGTGGTTTCCTGCCATTTGTTAACATCCTCTTTTTTTCACCACCATTGTTTGTGTTCTTTCTTCGTGAAAGTCACACCAAGAAGACACAGTAGGGGTTACCAACCTTTTATAAGTATAGGACATGTCATATGCATGAATTCTAGACTGTTCAATCACGTAATCCATCAAAATTCATCCCCCAAAATGTGAGTAGTGAGTTTCAACCCTTCTGCAATTTCCCTTTCCTGATCATACCAGTCTGTGGTGATAGGATTGAAGATTGAAAAAGAACATAAAAATGAGTAGATTGCACAAGGCTGTTAACCACAATTTATCTCTGGTTTTATGGGTTTACTGTTGTTGTTGTTTTTTTTTTTTATGAAGAACGATGTGGTACAGTACATTGTAGATACTGGTGGTCGGCAGAAGCCTGGCCTGACAGCCACAGAAGCCATAATGATTTCTCAAATGCAAGGCATATCCATGAACTCTATGGAGATGTGTATGTGCCATGTGACTGTTCGGTACATGTAGCTTGTGATGGTAGTCAGAATGAAGCTCATGATGTTGTGCTGAACTTCCTTTATAGATTGTTGTAGGAAGACCAAAAGTTCTAAAGTTATCCTGATATTGAGATGTTCAAGATAAGAAAGAAAGTCACTACTTATCAGTAGGTGTTGGCAAATGTTAATGCTACTGTATAAAGCTGTTATATTTGCATACAGATATTTTCGCAAATGACGAGGCCACGGACATTTTCTTGAGATGTTGTTTTCGTGAATTGATACCGAAGCTATCGCAAGTGCACTATTACTTTAGCGTATGGTGACATTTTCGCATGTTGTTGAATTCGTGACCCAATAGTGATTCATGAAATTTGCGAAAATCAAACCCTGTGAAAATACCAGCTTATACCGTATTACATTCAATTGTGCCAGTTTATTTTTTTATTTTATTAGATGCTAAACTGAAGGGAATGTGTTGAAATACATGGAGTAAAAATGTGTTTTCTGTATTTTGCTCTTTCTGTCCTCTGCAGGCAAGGGAGTTTTGTCAGGCAGAAGGCTACTGGTGCGACACTGGCCACTGCTGTGGAAGCGGAGAGTGCTGTACATATTACTATGAACTATGGTGTAAGTTTTCTCATCTTCTCCACCTAAATCCCACTTTGGTTTCAGCAGGGCTTTTCAGAAGTGGTGGCCTGCGGCCACTAGAATTGGTGTTGGGCCACCCAATTAATCTATTGGTGGCCTGATCAGGCAGCTAAGATTGAAATGGATTGTTACTTTTGCTGTTATTTCTGGCCACTACATAGCATTTTGGGCCAGCAAAATGTCAGATTTAAGGATTTTAGTGGCCTGGCCCTGTTTAATCAAAAGATGGGGGATGGGGGGATGGGGGGAGTGGGGAAGGAAGGGTAGAATACATCAGCCTTTCATGCTTAACCCGTCGAGGATGGACTGATTTTGCTTCAATACGCATTTCCCATAGACCCCTGCCCGAGTATACTCGGGACTCGTCATCAACGGGTTAAAAAAGATGCTGCAGCATTACTGGTGTATAGACAGGCCCACTCATATGTTTTTGTGTTGGCATAAATGCAAGTTATTATGGCCCTGTTAAAAGAGTACATGCCACACAGTCCTCAGGAGCTCACTCGGATAGTTTTGTGAGTTCAGAAAGTGAAATGAGACTCGCTATGCTATCCTCAAAAAATATTCCAATATCATATGTTATACCTCAAAACATGCTACATATTATCACAACCATATGAAATTGATAATTTAGAAAGTTCTGTTGCTGTAGTATAATAGAAGAAAATCTCCTGTAGACACGGGGTAATGGACTGGTTTCTGTGCATAAGTTATCACTGTTACAATATCAATGGAGTTTGGAGTCTTCTAGCTCCGAACACTTGACAATATGATGGAAATATGGTTATTTGATCAATTATTACAATGTCATTAGATGTGGAGTGATGATATATGTGAATGTTGTCAAATCATTCATCTGCATTATAAAGGTGTAGTCTCTAAAGATGAAATATATATTGCAGTCAAAGCTGTTAGCAAATTGTGTTAAATCTTTTTGTTCTGCTTACATGTACGTGTATAGAAATGTACAATGTATGGTCAGAATGAAAGACTTGGAAGACATGATGGGGATACCCAAGATGATTGCAACCCTTCGAAGTTCATGCCTGCACCCACTGACACACACACACACACACACACACATATACACACACACACTCACTCCTGATCTACAATGTAGACAGAATACAATGTTCCATGCCAAGGAAAATGCCATTATGATGTCACATTATGCTTCTTTTTTTTTTTTAATAGACAGTACATACATGGCAACTGAAAATATGTCTTGTCTAAAATTAGGCAGTTGTGTCATGACTGCATACTGTGTTCCCCATTGTCATATAAATTTGTAGCACTTGTCTTTTTCTCCTGTAATACCACTACCAGATGTTCTTGGTTTTGTTGTATGATTGATAGTGACAATTTGTGTGGGGTAGATATCAAATATTCGTCATTACAACATTTCTTCTGACAATCAATTGAAATGTTTAAATCAGAATTGAAATGCTTACGCATGCATTGTCCTTCAGCATCTGCTGTGAGCTAAAGATGTGTAATCGATGATAGCATACACTGTACATAGTCCTTCATGCAAAGCTGCTACTTGGGCTCATTATGTAGCCACACCTTCATTAGAGCATTGACGTAGCAGTGTCAGCGTAAGGGTACCAAAGGGGGAACTAGCAAATGGCTTGAGATCACCACTGGTTAAAGGAAGGATGACATCTGAGACTGAGCATAAACCTGTTCTGTTGCTCGAACAGTCATGCTGCAAATAGTCTAATCGTGTTTGAAATATATTTGAAGGCAAACTTCTCTGTAACTCTGCAACAGTTGATTTTGAATAGTCCATGATATGCTGCAGTGAACAAATTCAATATATCATACACTACACTTGAAAGTCTCTTACTTTTAAAAGCCAAAGTTGTATTTTGTGATGCCATGTAGCGGAATAACATTTTATTCTTGATAAACTTGACAAGCACGAAATGTGAGTTATTAAATGATATGAACTTCTTTTAAAGTTGCCCCCCCCCCCAAAAAAAAAAAGACAATGTGTGATGTTAACCTTAGTGCATAGCCTACAAATTACCCAGTAGTGTGACATGCTTATCTGGATTTCATGGCGAATCGAGAACGTCCCAGGGATGCATTGTTGATGGACACTTCCTCTTGAAAGCATTGTTTGTTAATGCACGGAGGATCTTGCTTCCCCAAGACTTCGTTTCTCTACTTCCTCACCTTCAGGCGACAGCAGGGTGAGGCGGTGCACTTGGCACAAGAAGACTGTCGAATGTGAACGTGTGGTCTCGACACCACCACAGCAGAGTACTGACTTGTATCAGCCTCCCACGATACACAACCATAAGTGTAGCAACAAAAATTGGAATAAACTATTTGTGATATTGAAGTACATGACTTGTACAAATGTTGCGAAGTAAAATCACATTCAGGGAAACTGAAATAAGAGCTGAGGTATTAATGTCAAAGCATTTTCTACCAAAAGTTGCAGAAGATAATTTTTATTATTATTATTATTTTTTTTTTTGGAAGCACAGGAATGAACAAAGCCATTTTGTCATATGTTTGCAGGTGAGGAAACAATAGAATCTCTTCCTCTTTATTCTTTTATTAGTTGCATTCATGGAAAAAAAACACTCTTTCATATCTATACTCCAAATTGATCAAATAGATAATGGATGACACATGAGCCCATTCTGAAGGAGAACGCAGCCTTTATGACTATGAGTGGATTGTTGTGAAAAGTTCCATGTTATTCGAGACTGCATGAGTGCAGTAGCATCCCTTTTATTCTCCAGATGGGGAGGAAACTTTAGCCTGTCACCCAATCCACAAAGAAAAACTGGGATAATATGCCATAGGTCTGATCATAAATCAGGAGCGTAGTTTAAAAATATCTCGGAGATCATAAGGGCATAGGCGAACTCCACTCACCTAACATGTTTGTTTCATCCTACAAGCTGGTTGCTAGCAGTATTGTAGGACTTCAGGAGGATCGAAGGTCAACACGGTGTCATTTTTTTCTCTCCTTTCTCTCTCCCTCTCTCATTTTGTTCCTTTTCTGTCCCTCATTTTCTCTTCCCCTCTGGACTCCTTTGAAAGCTAGTCTACCTCAAGGACATCCTGTGCTTTGTACAAAACAAAATGTATGTTTATGCATTTATGACTTTTTTAATGAGGCTTTGTTTTGGGGATAACAGACGAAATACGATTGTACATACATTTGTAGCTCCCTCTGAAATTTGTGCCTAGTTACAGTGATTTTTTTTTTCTCTCTCTCTCTCTTTAAAGTAGGCCTACATAATCCCTCCAGATATGCTTTGCAGTCAGTCCTGTTATTTGGTATAGGAGAATATTTTTTTTTAAATAATTTTTTTAACTTTGTTGACTGATAAATTTATAGTATAACAATCTTCAAATGCATTTAAAGGAAGCTAGCATGCACCTGTACACTGTACACGAGTTTTGAGACTTTATACAGTGTATAAGCTGTACATGCTGACCCTATCAAGGGAAGTTCTATTGCCTTGCCAAACTGCTTACTAAATGGTGTCTGTATACTTGAGATAATGAGAGAGATTGTAGTTCTTTACAGATTTTTACTGTAACGTTTGAAGTATTTTGTGTTTGTTTTCAGCAGTATTTTTATACTCAGTGATACAAGATTTCTTTATTAAATTAGAGACACTGGATACTGGTACTTCATGGTAGTATTTAAATGGGACCACATGCCTGTATGGAAAGATGTACACCCTGTTTGTATCTGCAGAGAATGTCTATACAAGATGCTTCACAATAATGGCAAGTGAAGTGCAGAGTACTTGATGTAAAATACAAATTTTTATGTCTCAATTTTAGCTGCCCTCAAGTGGCCTAATTTGGATAATGCTTGGACATGTTCAGTGCAAGATATAGAAAATAGAATGTCACACTAACACTTTGAGCATAGATGGCTCTCTACGCTGTCCAGGCATTCTCTGCACTTGGCCTTAACATCCCAGCATATGGCAGTGTGTTGGAATAACAAACATGTTATCCACTTACATACAGCCTTGATGGAACAACCCAGTACCGGTACAGGATCTGCTATTAGAGCCTGTTATACTCTTTAGCATGGGTACAATGTGTACCAAGAGAGGTAAATGTTGTGCCAAGGACTACTGACTGTATCTGCAGGGTTCAAACAGGAAGGCTAGAGCAGGAATAGGCCCAGATGTTGGTTGAATGTTTGTTGGCTGTTGCACATTGGCAAACATGTGATGTTTAGTTTCTCATATTTTTCAGACATAAATACATGTAAGTAGCATCCCAGGTACTCTTCTAGCTGTTCTACTTCATATTCAAAGATTGAGGGGGAAATGGTGAGGGGGGGGGGGGGGGGGAGGATTTACATACAAAATGGTAGCAGAGATTCCCTGATAATTTTTTTTTTAAATTCTTAATTCTTAATTCTTTCTTAATTCTTTTTTTTTTCTGTGAAATTGTCTAGTGTATGATGGTGATATATCCTTTGAATAGGAAAAATCATATAGAGTAAAGCTTTCTTGTTCCGATGTTTAAATTTCAGCTTCATACAGGGATCTCATGAAGTCATTAATGTCTTTAACATAAACATGTACACAGTTGTAGGTACAAGTAAGCCTACTCCATAGACCAATAATGTATTTAATCCAACTTGTGCTGTAGACAAAAGTAAGGAACAATTGAGAAGCTGTTGGCATAGGCCTCTATGTTTGTAGGCCCATTGGCCGCCAATGTACAATTCTATTGTTCAGAGGTTTTGTGGATTCTTATTGTAAAAGAAATTGTTGACACGCTTTCATCGTGCATACCCCCATGCTTACTGCGTGCAGGGAAAAGGGTGATCGCCAGTTCTAGGATTTTACCCACATGGGAAGGAGAGGGTCATGGCCAAACAGGCTGCCATAGCTCAGCCATTGTTGTTTGATGCAATGCAAGGTGACAAGGAGATGGCATTCACCTCCCCCTCTTCCTGCCTTTTAAATTCTTGTAGTCTCCCTGCTGCAGTCTCCCTATCTCTGCCTCACACAGCTGAAGTTCTGTGTTTCTCTGTCATGAAACAAATATTGCATGCTTTGTTTACTCTGATGTGAAGCATGTGCATCACAAAATTCTCGGAAAAGCCTGCAGGCCTACAGCCAATCAGGTGTTAACTGGCAGCGAAGGTCACTCTGCCAGGAGAAGCGAGGGACAAGGCCATAGCAATGTTGCTTATGACCATCTGCTTTGATAGGGGCATGAGTAACTATCACAGGTGATTTGATAGCGAATCTAAGGAGTAGTAGATAGAGGCAATCCTTTGTTTGTGGTTAGAAAGAACACACAGTGAGGAGAAGCCCCTGGAGTAAACCTGCTGAAAGTGGTTTCCTGGTTCAGAGACTGCTAGTCTTTAAGTGCAGACTCTATTGTAATCCTGGAACCATGTATACCTTCAAGTTCTGTAGATATTTAAAGTGAGTATTAAGAAGTATGCAGGACACATACAGTATACTACCCCCATTTATACTGAATAACATTCATTTTCTCAGTTCTGTTTGACCATATCCTTTCATGTAGGATGTTTTCTTGTCACTGAAAATGGCTATAGGCCTACATTTTTCGTAGTCATGTCACTGGTGACAATTTGGTTGTAGCCATCATTTAGTATTTCAACTGCATTGGAGACTGTATACTAGTGTTGAATCATTAATGTGTACTGAACATCTCCATGAGGGGTGACTCACAAAATTTGTCATGTCGTAGTATTAAATGTGGAGACTGTCCCCTGTTATTCATCATGACTCGGTGTTTCCTCTGTATAAAGATCAGTACATTGTACATGTTGGTGACCTACATGTATCATGCAGAAGAGATCTTGTGTTTCTTCTCAAAGATTTCATTGCTCAGACTCGTAGGGTCAGGATTTGTAGTTTTCTTATCAGCATCTTTACTTCATCACAAGCAAATGAACATAAAAATGCTATCTTGATTCTATTCACAAATGTATTAATTTTCTTACATAAAAGGCACTGCCTTGTGTAATATACAATGTACATATGTAGGCCTATTGGGCATACATGTGTACAAATTGTACATATACAGTAGGGTCCTACCAAGAGAAAACAGATTTTTTTCTATCACAGAAACTACTATTAAAGTTGTGATTTTGTGCTTCTGAATCAACTCTAACACTATCAGTGGGCTAACATGGCATAGTTTCCAGTATGCCATACTTAGCTCCAAAGTTGAGTTTGATGTGGGCCTACATGCTGTGAATTGCTCATCCATACTTTTGTTGATGTAATTAAAGTAAGATGAACTTTGATTGTACAATGTATGTGTACATTGTACTGCTCCCTTACAATCCCATGATTAAATTGCACCGATATATATGCTTTGCAAGTAGGTGATAAAGATGAGACTGATGTCTGATGTGTATTGGGCATGTTCAATGGAATTGCTAATAGGAGCAAAGTTTGTTTGCCAGGTGTGTTGATTTCTATTTAAGAGCTTGGTAGACATACACATGGAAAAACTTAGCTCTATTTATAAACATGACGAAGGAAAACACATCAATGTCAGAGACTCCAACTCTCCCGTTTTCGACGGGAGATCTCCCGCCGAAAACCCATTTTTGCAAAATCTCCCGTTCTCCCGTTTGAGATTTAATTTCTCCCGCCCTGGCTCTTTGTCTTCCGTTGGAAAAGATTTCTCACTTATTTCTATCGTGTGTTGAAAAAAATAAGCCTTAGATAGCACAAGAGAGCATCTAGAACCCTAGGAACTTCGCGCTTCGAACACATCAAGTTGGAGTCTCCCGTTTGCTAGGGGTTTCAGGCGGGAGAATCTCCAGATCAGAAGGTGCTTTGGGTTGGAGTCTCTGCAATGTATACAAAGTATTCATTAAGGAGTAGGTATACAACTGTACCTGGCTGATATTATTTGTAGATGATAATGGTATGATGCCAAAGGTTGGGAGTTAACTGCAAACTTCATCACCTTATGAGGGTGAGATGGCCTATTTATATCCTCTCAGTTGTTGTTGTTTTTTTTTTGGAATGTGTAAATCCATCTTTTCTTTGTTGTTATATGTTTCTGCAGGGTTCTGGCTCGTGTGGTTCCTGATTGTGTTCATCATTGGATTTTGTGTGTGGCAGAGGAAACGCTTTCACCCATGGAGAGACAACCGCTGCGAGCGCACCTGTTCTATCCAGGACATGTTTCTCGGAAGAGGCTTCAATTTCTCGGACATCACACCGAGTAAGTGATGCGATAAGCTTGCAGCCCAGCGTAGCAACTGGTATTGATGAGACAGAGAGAAATGTGAAACATGATTCCCTGTTTCAATCAACTGTGTTTACCTAAAGTACACATGTCATGTGATTCCCATTGATGAAAATACAACATGCATAATAGTGACATGTTAGAAGAGATAAGAGTTTAATTCTTAATAGTGGTACTGCTTCATGCAGTGCAACTTCAATTTGTATGATGCATGAATGCCAAGACACTGTCTACTCACTGATTTTAAATATCTGTTAAATGTTCCAGCCAGTCCGTACTTCCCTCCCCTTGTTTATCAAAAGTTGATTTAAAAAAAAACCCCACACAAACCCACAAACAAACAAACAAATGACTCAAGGCTACAATATGGAGAGAACGGCAAAAGTGTATGAGATGCATATACAACAAAGATATATATTTCAAGGCATGATTATTTCACACAGTTTCCTTGTGTAAAAAGTTGTGGTGATTAATTTTATGTTTCAAGAGTACAAACTTGGAGCCAACAGTTGTTTCAAAGATGTAACAATTGAACAGCAAAATGAGTATGTTGGAAAAGGGATGCATAACACATTGAGGGGAAAACCTGTAGATATTCATAAGTGAAGCTGCTATGTTATTTGGGTATAGAATACTGGAGTAGACTTGGAAAGCATTTGTTGAATGATGCATGTGAAAAAAGAAGAGAACAAGTAAATAATGATTGGTTGTAATTGTGATTGATTTGCAGTACCACCGTGCAAGCTCCCGTCATACTCTGAAATTGGAGAGACTGTGTCGTACGACACACCGCCACCTCCATACAATGTGGAGTCTGCCCAGCCGGCCTGCTTGGGCGAGGGGCCCAGCACAAGTCTTCCAACAGGGGAGTGCCACCGATGTCCCCCACTCCACCGTGGCCTACAAGCAATAACTCAGTAAGTACCTTTGGAAAGCACAGCACACGGTGTGTGACCCGCGAGGGAACTAGGACCAAGTGAAGACAAACTTATCGTATAATCAAATTGTTCAGCTAATGGGAATTGGGAGGTTGGTGAGGACGTGACTGATATATTTTCACAAGGTACTAGCCCTAATGAACAATCTTACCTGATGCTCACTAGCGTCTGCACATGGCCATGAATTCGGGGGGGGGGGGGGGGGGGGGGGGAACACTTTGGTGACAGAATCTGTATCACTTAGCTCCTTACTAATCAAGCATGCTCTATATTCTATGAAACCTGCAGGATTATGTTATGTGTGGAATAGAGCAGAAATCCTGCACAATGTCTCCATGTGTACACGAGTGTTGTGAATCGTTATGACTTCCACGACCAGTTGTTTACAATGACACCTGTTTCCTCCTTCAAAGAGCAGTCCGATAGTTTGTGACGCTTCCTAGGTCTTTCCCCACTCTTTGCAGCAGTTTCAGTGGGTAGTTACACTCGGAAGACTAGCTGTTCGATAATGCTAACACATTTTGGCAAGGTTTTTTTTTTTTTGGGGGGGGGGGGGGATGGCAATAGGGAGGAGATTTTGTCAGCTGATAGCGAGTTATCTATGTTGGTTTTTCTGTGACCTATGTTTAGTGTTCAGTAAACGGCTACAGAGGTATTGGCACAGGCTCTTGAAAATCAGAATAGTGCGGTGACCCAACTGCTGGCTGCCTCACCTGTTGCCAGTGCTCAGGCCTGTCATTGTGGCAACCTGTTGCTAATCTTTTGCCTCCTTTTCTGTGACGGGGTATCTCATTGGGTAACTATAGCATGTCTGGATTTAGTGCACGGATTCCAGGAAGCAAAAAGTGCAATGGCATGATGCAAAGTGATTTGTAATCATCTTCAGCTGATTTTACCATGTGTGTGCACTCTACTTCCTTATCAAGTGCAGTTTAAACATGTGCAGTTCTTTCCCTTTTGGGGGTAAAGCTGGGAAAGTAATTTGCTTAATGATTAGTCAAGTCAATGTTTGTGTTACTTGAAGTGTCAAATTTCGTGATATAGTAGCTTTTTACAATGAGGATGTTTTGAAATGTACTTCTGGTAATCTTAACAGGAGGATAGTGCACTAACTGTTATTGTTTGCTGCCCATAGATATGAAACAATGAAGATGACCCCTTTTTCTTTGTGGTTTTAACATAATTCTCTTATTGTACTTATTTGCTTGATACAGACATGGCTCATCCCTCAGCAGTTTGAACAGTACTCCAAGCCCATCAGATGCACCTCCCAGCTACTCCCAAATCATCACAAGTGGTGCCCAGTTCTTCACCTCGATGCCCAGCACACGAATCTTGTCACAACACAGACCTTCAATGGGGACGCAGTTCCCGGAGCAGGGCCAGTCGCAGCTTGTTCAGCAACAAAATCAGAACAATAGTGGGAGCAGCACCACCCTCAGCTCTTCTCCCTCGACACCAGGGAGGCCGCTGGGCTCCGTGTCCCAGCTTACGGGGATGGTGGCTACATGTGCTTGCGGCTCTCCCCTCAGATCACCAGTTATCACACCTCACGCACGGATGCTACCCCCCACTGTTCCCCCATCGCCGAAGACAACAGTGGTGAGCATGGCACAAAGACCGCAGCGCTTTCTGAGCCCCCAAGGTTCTCCCCAGCGATTCACAACGTCAGTCGTCAGTTTGCCTCAGTCTGCACCGTGTTCAAATCAGAGTGCACAGAGTACGCCAAACTCTCAGGTGGGATGTTCGCCGGCCTCCTCCAGTCCAAGAACGCCAACACTTCCAGGAACTGCGGTCAGGACGAGTTCCTCTTCAAGAGGAAGTCCCGGAACTGACTCAAATAATACCCAAACAGTTGTCGACATGAGGACTTCCAGAAGGGGGCTTGGCTTTATGTCAAGGTTTCATCTGAGATGAAGCAATTGTTGGCAGGGCTGATGGTATAACTAACGCAGGATCTTGATTATGGTAGCAGTCCAGGGATCGCGAAGCGTTTTCTGCCGCTACGTGCTGTAGGCGCTTGTATGTCGCTTTGCAGACTTCAAAGTGACAGCAAGGAAGTGATTCATCTTGTCACATATACATGTACATGATGATTGATGATGGGATTGAGGAGTTCCATGGAGAAAAGAAAACTGGGGTGCATGTCCTTGCTTTTCGTTTCATGCCTTTGATAAGCAATGTCCTATCTGTGCTCTGTTGTACATGCTTTCATGCCTGCATGTCCCCTGAAAAAAGAAAAAAAGATTGAAAAAAGGAGACATGAGATTGGGAATATTTATTTTTCTTAGCAACTGCACCAATGCAAGGCACCCGTTTCGGTGCACCAGATATACTTAATTTCAAACGTGAGGCTGACTTAAATCTTATTGGCATTTTAGTCTAGCATGCCATGCTGATGAAGATGATTCAACACTGCTGTAAACACCAGTGAAATGTTCATCAGTGTTAGCATGCAGGTAGTTCCCAATTATATGCTCACTGAAAGTACACTGTAGATATCAACAATATGATGGTATGAAAGCGAGTTTCACCTCCTGTGCAACAAGGTGAAGGTATAGACAACTACAACACAGCCCACCTATGGTTAGGCAGAGGTTAGTTGCCAGGAGAGCTGTATTGACATTGTATGGAAATCAGCAGAGCTCTGTTGTAACACAGTTCTATGCACAGTATATTTCATCGTAGGCTTTAGTCATTCTGTGAGCAGCAGGCCTGTAGAATTCGTTCTGGTTCAGTCTCGTTGAGCCACAGCAGAATTTGTGCCTTCGATTAGACATACCTGTTACGTCAATTGGATCATATTTGGTCTTCATGTACTGTGTATCAATGTGCGTTTCATTACCTCATTTGTAAGCATTCAAGTTAATGTTCTCAGGCTGTATCACATTACTAGATTAATTGAGGTTTGATTTGCTGGATCACAGGCCTTAGAATATGATTTACCAATCAGTATTTCACTTCTTTCTTTACAAATGTCAATCAAGTGTTCATTCACCAACTTGCTTGTTTTAGATCTGCTCCTGAGAAAGTAACTTATTTTTAACTTCCCCTCCATGATCTGATAAAGCTTTGTGCTTTCTGCACGAAAATGAGGTATACACTTGGAATTCTGGATCCATTACAGTGTGATTTTATCGGTGTAACCCAATAGATTGGGATTTCATGTACCGGACAATGCCAATTGTATTTCAATTCTCATTTAGAGCCACTAGGAAGATAGCTGGTTTTGACTCTACTTGTCATAGACTGTTGGACAAGAAAAATAAAAATAAAAATTGAACTGAAATCCTCAGTTTTCACAAACTATACCTACAAAGATTGACTTGAAGAAAGATTCTGTTCTGTCCGCAGAAGCTGATGAATATAAGCAGAGCACATAACCTTGATGTGTGAACCACTTTTCAAGTTTGGGTCGTGTGAACCACTTTTCAAGTTTGGGTCATGTTCACCTTGTTGTGTCTGGATTGAAGCTCCAAATGATTTTGAGGATTTGTCTTTCAAAGATCTACAGTGAACACACTTGGGCAAAAACAACTGAAGTAACAGAGTACAAGCATGTAATGAGGTGACTGTTGAGTGTCAAATTGCTCACCAGATAGCAAATTATGAAAGTGTCAGCACAAGAGCAGTAAATGTCAGCTGGGAAAACAGGATGCATGCATTCATGCTTCAGTGCTTTTACACTCTGTGAGAATGTGTCCTTTCTGAGAGGAATACAGCAACAGGTTAAATGCATGTTCATTGATGTCGCCTCTCTCTCTAGCTCTGAATCTCCTACAATCTAGTGTTGTAGATCATGTGCCTTTGCATTCTGGGACATGTTTACTCACATTGCATTCATGGCAGCATTCTCAAGATTCCATGTTGTGTGCAGGGGCTGTTGGCACCACATGTTTCCTCATGCTTGATATTCAGGCATATTAATTACCAGGTAAAAGTTTTGAACTCCTATGATAAGTTTCAAGTGCTGGATGCTCTGTTGTACATGTACCTGGTATTTGAGCTACTTGAAATGGGCAAGCATGTACACTATGTACCAACTGGAATCTGGCTAGCCTTGCCACCTTGCCCAAAATGTGTTAAGCATTTTACCTTGTCTGTGATTCTGTGTTGTGTTGGCTGATTATGTTTGCGTTATCAAAGCATAATGCTATGCTTTCAGAAAATAACTGACCTTGCTGCAGAATAAGAGTAGTCACTATACAATTCTGTAAAGTACCTGTTTAAGAAAATATAAAACACCTTTTTCAAGGGGAATGTCAACGTTACTCTAGGGTTAACTTTGATTTCATGTGTGTAACTCGAGTAGAAAACATGTAACCTCTGTATCATGCTATTCACATTGTGTGGTGAACCATAGCATGGACTTGAATATTGCCAACATTTAATGTAGTACATTACTACCTGACTTGTTATGCTTAGATATATTGAGGCTGAAACTAAAGTTTATAAGCACAAGCCAGAACAGTGCAGATAGGCCTAAGAAATTTTTGCATAGTTGAATATCCCTGCTAAATTAGCAGGGACCTATTTTTGCTGCATGTCATATATCATATGGCAACTTGATACATGTCGATAAGTATTGAAGATAAATTTCTCAAGAATGGAAGGGTGCTAGGCATAGTGTTTTGAAGAAGTGAAAAGCATTACCTGTTTTGTGTTGATTTGTATTGATTACTCTATGACGGCTCTCTGATTTTTGCACCAACAGGTTTGGTCAGGATCAGGGCTTGACAAAGTCTTTTAACGTCACTGTTCCCAGGGTGCTGGGGCATTTTTTTTTTTTTTTTTTTTGTATTTAAATCTGTCCTGTCAAAGAAACAGTTACCACTCTTGCAACGCTTTTGTATATGTTTGAAATGTTTTTAGTCTATGATGTAGACTGTAATTCATTGTACATGTGATGCTTTTTAGTTTAGAAGCAAGTACATACTTCGAGCTCATAGGGTCTTTGTGATAGCCTAGCAGTCCACTGTAATAACTCCAAGTCCGTTTTGGATTCATGCATGTAACATGGATTGAAGACGTGATATACATCTTCATTGATCGCATGTATCGTAATTGTTGTGAAATAATTACTTTCACTATTTTGAAAACCAAAGAAAACAAAAAAGTCAATAAAAATTGTCAAAAGGTACATAGTGGTAGTTTATCTCTTCCTTCAATGTCGTATGCAAGAAATTAATATGCATAAAATGTCTGTGTTTGTGTGTGTGTGTGTGTGTGTGTGTGTGTGTGTGTGTGTGTGTGTGTGTGTGTGCGTGTGTGTGTGTGAAAGGGATGAATTGCATTCCTTCACAACTTGAATAAATTATAAGACAAAAAATTTTGAGGGTGTACTAATTGTCCTCTAAAGATGACATGTAAATACAGTCTTTAATGATCAATCAGTGTGACACTGTTTTGAGAGCAATGAGGCCACCGAGTTCAATTTATTCACAGGCAGTTGCTCTTGGGATGTTTGTGCATGACTTGCCCTAGATCCAATTTGGAATAAACTGTTACCATTCATTCTATTCGGTTGTACTGAAGGTTAAACTAAAGCTTCCTTGAACATGGTGTAAAAATATACTCAAATGACCACACACATCTAACCACGAGGAAAGTTTAAGTAATTTTTAAACACTACAAGACACACTTCATTTTGCTCATTTTATTGCATGATTTAATGTCACTTGCATTCATGTACATTTCAAGATTACTTCATCCATAGACACACTGAGAAAATTAGTACTGGTATATGACCCTTTATCACCAAACTGACTAAAAGTAAAATGATAAGGTTTTAAACTTCAGGCCAAATCCTGAAAAAGATAATTGCCTTTAAAATGATGTACAATTCATCATGACTGATGTTCTTAACAAATCAAAATTAATGTTAGAAACACAAACAGGAAAGAATACTAGTTTTATGGATTTATTTCAGTATACTGAGACACCGATAAGTATGGAACAAAGCCAGTCAGTTATATGGGTCGAAATGTCCAAAGTTACAGTACTTTAAATACAGTCCATGGATCATTTAAATTTTGACTGGATTAACACACTGTTGAATGAAAAGATCACAATGCCACAGCTCAAGGCAAAGTAGAACCACTGGGAGTTACCTAAGAAGAGCTGCCAAACTTCCCTGGGTGCATTTGAGCACTCTCCCAGAGCAAACCGAACCGTACCGAACCCATGCCAGAGGAGCGCACGAACACTCCTAAAGTGTACCCTACCGAACCCACGTCAGAGGAGCAATCGAAAGCTCCTAAAGTGTACCGTACGGAACCGAACTGAGCCAGAAGTGGACCACTTCCAGATGTGCTCCACAAGGGTACCAAAAGGGTACCATAAGTTCGCATGTAAAGAATGCGCATAAGATGCACATGCGTCATACTGTAATGCAAGAGTTCATTCTCTTTGTTCGGGACAGCTGTTGGTAGTATAAGGTGCCAGGTGAATGACCCTGTTTCTACAAAATGTGTGACCCCCTCTAAAAATAATTCCTGAGGTACGCTTTCTCCACAGAGCAATTGAACGCTCCAAATCTGGCACAGAACGGTATGGTTCGCTTTGGTTCAGTTCACTTTGGTTTGCTTTTGAGCACTCGAACACACCCATTAATTCTACAGGAGGTTTCCTGAATAATTAAAAAATACCTGTTCATCTCCTAACAAAATAATATAAATTCTCCCCAATTTTGGAATTATCATTATGTTTTTTTAGCCTACTGAGATGCATGTAACACCACGGCAATCTCCCTGATTGCTCTTTTAACAGAGTCTCCCTGGTTTTGTTGTATTCATGTTGGCAGTCATGCCATGGGGTTGAAGAGGGTCATTTTTGCTTACCAAAGAATTTACTTCATCAGAATGGGTTATAAAAAATACCTCAAACAAACAAAGTTTGATGTGCTGTTTGTTGCTCATGAATGGGACAGTGTTGTGTTCGCTTTCACATCACAATGAGAATTGCACGTAATTCTGTTGTTAAGTTTCCACTCAGAACTATTTCACAGAACTGGGACAGTTTTTACATAGGATAATTTACAATTCACACACAAATGTACGATCACATTGCAAAATCAACATTTACCACATTTCTTTGTGGACCTTGATGAGAGATTCACTGCACTGCATTTTCTCTATAAACTCATTCTGTGCCCGTGACTTTGGACAGTGCATACAACGCTACAGGTTTTCCTGTGCCAACAGGCACTCGAAGCACACAAAGGATTACATAGAGCCTTAACTTATTATGCACCCACCAAGGCTGGTTTGTTGGTTTTTTCAACAGATTTCAGTAATCTGCCCAAACTCAAAGGCATACTTTACCATTTGCAGATGAAATAAAAACCCAGCATTAGTGCTTCAAAATAGTTCTAAAATGTGAGTTTTAGGGATAGAAACAACCAATGCAAAAATTTGAACCAGAAAAATCGATGTTAGGTTATTGTTAAATATACAAAATGTGAACAACATTAATAATAAACATATTTCCAGACTAAACAGTCTACAGTTATGGTTTAATGAGAAAAACAGTGATATCTCCAAAAAAGAAAAAAATTATATGGTAGGATGTTTTGTGATACAACTGACCTACACAAAATATGCATCAAAAGTGATATCTTCCAACATTTTTAAATCACTGCTCCCAAAGATAACAGGACCTTTAATCTAGTTGTAGAATAGTAATAGCTTACTCCAGTGTAGCAATAAACCTCAGTCCTAAAAGGAAGTGCTAGGTGAAACAGTATGGAGTAGGAGTATCAAGTACTGAGCAAGCTCTATTCATTGACAATTAGTTTCCAAGACATCTGTGCAAATCAGCAAAGAAAATCCTCCAGCTCGTGTGCCAATACATTAAAAAAAAAATACAGTACCCTTTAATTGCAATACCAAAGGTTTATACAATATCCTGCTCTGCCACGACTTTGATGACAAAATCCCCTGGTATTCATCAAAAAGATTTGACATTCGGCACATTCATTGCAATTATCCCTTATATCACAAGAATAAGCACACATCATCAATACACTTTTATTAGCGTTCCTTCACCATTGCAATACAGAAATCATCCTGATGACTGCAGTAATTATGAAATAGATCATTCTCACATGTCATTCTCAACAAACAATCGATATACAACTTATTTTACATTCTTGTGCGAAAGACAGAACATAATGCATCCTTTGTAAATCTGTGTAGGCCAGCACAGAACCAGACTTACCTGAAAGTGCCCTTAGACTTTCAAGATATGGGTAACAGAGGATATCCTACATACACTCAGCAAAAAAAGAAAGAAAGTAAACACTTTTTCCAGTTCATATTTTTCATAGAATATGTTTATAAAAATCATTGTCATATACCATTTTACAAGTTATTTAATTGGCTATTCAGCCTGGTAGGTTTATACAAAGGGGAATTTTATGCATGAGTGAACACATTCATTTTTCCCTCCAAGGCAGAAAAGTAAAAATTACAGAAATTGACATAATAGAAAATTAAATGAAAAACATTGAAATTTAATTTGTATTTTATGAGTAATGGGAGGATAGAGAATTCAGCCATTGGCTGCGCATTAGCCATTGGCTGAATTTGCGTAATATGAGAGGCCGTTCCGCGCGCAATCGCCATCTTTAAAAGCTGATGACTACTGTGAAAAAATATTTCGAGATAAAATAGATCTTGTATAAGCCACATTTAAGGCTGTTCAGAGTAAGGGAGGGAGCGGAGGGTGCTGAATTCTCTATCCTCCCATTACTCATAAAATACAAATTAAATTTCAATGTTTTTCATTTAATTTTCTATTTTATCTCGTAATGTACGGTAGAGAATTCAGCCATTGGCTGCGCATTAGCCATTGGCTGAATTTGCGTAATATGAGACTTCAAAGATTTTCACAGTAGTCATTTTTCACAGAATATATTGTCAGAGAAAGTTTTTGGGCAACTTTACCTATGTTTACAGGACTGAATCTTGTCCCTTCCTAGAGGTCTGTTGTCCCAGAACTGCTTGTCCAAAAGATGTTGCCTGGGATGCCGGTTTCAGGTAAAAATTCCTGAACGTGGATTCATTTTTCCACCCAGCATGCTTGAGAATGTCTGCTATTGGAAAATGATTCCTCTTGGCAGATGAGGTTGCCGCCGATCTCGTTGAATGTGCTTTGAAGAGATCGGTGTCGATACCTGATGCTCTCAACACAGTTTTTATCCATCGAGCGATGGTTTGCTTTGATGCCTTCCCATGGGGTTGCTTGTAGGTGACAAATAGTGCACTCACCTCCTTCCTCAATGTGCTTGTTCTGTTAATGTATTCTTTAACATAGTGTACAACACAGAGTTTCTTATCCTCGGGAAAGGCTTTTAGTGTTACTTTCACTCCCACATTCCCAGGTTGACTCTGCTTTATCAAATCAGCCACTGCTATTTCCACACAATCTTTGGACGCCTTCACATTGTCAAGGGTTAGGTATGAAAGTGTTTGCACTCTTTGGGCAGAAGTCAACGCTAGTAAAAAACATACTTTGTGTGTCAGTTGACACAGCGAAATCTTATGAGCTGGAGTTACTTGTCTGAGGTAGCTCAGCACCTTGCCCACATCCCATATGAAGCTGTATCTCGGAGTGGGTGGTCGGAGATTAAAAATGCCCCTGAAGTACCGGCAAATCCAAGGATGTGTAGAAATGGTGTATTTCTCGTCCCGTAGAAGAACAACTGATGCTAGTGCGCTCCTTGATGTATTCAAGGTGCTGTAGCTTGCTCCATTTTTGTACATAGAATTAAAAAACGCAAACAAATTTCCCACCTTCGTATGGGTCTAACATAAGTGACGCTCATGACAAAACCTTTGCCACTTCCTAATATACACCATATACTGCTCCTTGGTGGATTTCCTCCAAGACGCTGCCATTATATCAGCAGTCTCCTCCGTCAGTCCTTGAGCTATGAAATGTTTGCTCCAACCCTGCAACATAAGAGGGAGAGATGTGTAAGTGGATGGGGTCTACCTGTAATGGGTTGGGTTAACAACTGGTGTTTTCGCAATACCCAGGGCTCCTCCAATAGCATGTTACGTAGTACGGTATACCAGGGCTGTGTTGGCCAATTTGGCACTATCAAAATTCCCCTAGCGCCATCTTGTCTGATTTTTTGGAGACACTTTGCAACCAAGCTAAATGGGGGAAACGCATAAAATACTAGGGGTCCCCAGTCAATAGTGAATGCGTCTACTGCCCATGCCTCTGGATCTGGTCTCCAGGAGACGTATGTTGGGAGCTGGGCATTCAGTCTGGTGGCAAAAAGGTCTACATTTGGTAACCCATACCTCTGCACTATCTCATTGAATATTGTCTTGTCTAGCATCCATTCTATATTGTCATTGAATTTCCTTGACATCGTATCAGCTTCTGTGTTCTTAGAGCCTGCCAAGTGAGATGCTGTTATCCAAATTTGTCGTCTACTGCACCAATCCCAAATTTGCAACGCCATTTCGTTACATGCTTCAGACTTGACGCCGCCCATGTTATTCAAGTATGTCACCGCTGTGGTGTTGTCTAATCTCAACAGTATATGTGCATCTCTGACATTTGAACAGAAGCTTTTGAGTCCCAAACCGGCTGCTAGCATTTCCAGATAGTTTATTTCATTACCTGCTGCTCTTGCTAATTCTTGAGCATTCCATCTACCCCCTGTCTTGGATTGCAGGTCTGTGGCACCCCAACCTTGTCCACTAGCATCTGTTCTTATTTCTTTTGATACTTTCCCTGGGTACAGGGGTTTAGACACGAGATGTGCATGGGATGACCACCAAACTAGTTCCGCCTTGGCTCTATTTGATAGGCTCATATGTCTATCGAAATGTCCTTTCTGTTTTCTCAGGGCTCTGATTTTTTCCCTTTCCAGCTGCCTGTAATGCAAGGGGCCGTACTGAGATGCTGGTAAGGCAGCCACAATCTTCCCAATGACTTTAGCTACCTCCCGGATACTAGGTTTGTTATTAGCAAGCAAGGATCGACATGCATCTTGAATGTCATTGCTTTTACTGGCTGGGAGGGTGATTCTCATTTCAGATGTATTTAAATGGAAACCCAGAAATTCAATCTCACGGGATGGTTCAAGTACCGATTTCTCTGAGTGAATAATGAACCCTAGACTAGTCAAAAGGTCAGTGGTGGCTTGCACTGCTGAGCGAGTGTCTGCTTTATTGTTCCCAATTATCAGTGTGTCGTCCAAGTACGACAAAACTGTGTGCCCCTGTTGTCTTAGTAAGGCAAGCACTGGTTTCAGTATTTTGGTGAACAGTCTTGGGGCGGAAGATAAGCCATTTGGCAAAGCTTTGAACTGCCACAATTGGTTTCTCCATACGAAGCGGAGATATTTACGAGAGTCTAAGTGAATGGGAATTGTGTAGTATGCATCACGGAGGTCTACTGAAGCCATATAACACCCTTTTGAGAGGAGTAGAATACCAGATTGAATATTATCCATTTTAAAGTGTTGGTACTGAACACTTTTGTTGAGTTCGGACAGGTCAAGAATTAATCGAACTCCTCCGTTCTTTTTTGGTCTCGTGAAAACCTCTGAAATAAATTCCCCTTCTTCATGGGCACATTTTTCAATGACCTGTTTTTCTTCCAGAACAAGAATCTCATGGTCAATCTTGGCTGTTTCTTCAGCATTCCGCTTGTAAGAACGCAGAGGTTTTTCTCGAGAAGGGGGAAATTTTTCTGGGTCAAATTCTATTGTATAGCCTTGAACTGCTTGAATAATGTGTGAGTCTCTCGTGATATTTTCCCAAGCAGGGAAAAATGGCTTCAGACGACCTCCGACGACAGCTGGTGTTGTAACTAGATCGTTGTCTATGTTGTGTTCATAGTCACCTACCTGTTCTATTTCCTCCCCTGGCTTTGGCTCTGCCTGTGGTAGGTTGGCTGCTTGTTGCCACCCTCCCTTGCTGCTGTCGGTGTGTAAGTGTGAGGAGGATCTCGAGGTCTCCCCCTCCAAGCCTTCCCTAAAAAAGGCTGTGCAGATGAACCGGCCATGGGGTTGGAATGTGATGTTCGGCGGTCATAACCCCTCCCCAACGGGCGGGTGAACCCAGTCGACGTGTATTGACGGCGAGATGTCACATCCGGTTTCTTGTACGGCTGGAACCGTGATTGCTCTCGTGTGAAGCGTGATTTCATCATGCCTGACATTGTTTTCCTTTGTTCTTGGATCTCTTTCACTTGGCGCCCCAGGTCATCTCCAAACAAGTACTTTGTCACTTTGTGAGAGGGCTTGCACAGGTGGTGGAAATTTGAGTTCATGTCAGGCTTTATGCTGTCCTTTCTCATGCAGTTGAGGGAGAAGTTTGCATCGCAGAGAAAAGCCATAGCATCCTGCTGAGCTTCAGACAAAGTTGCTGGAAGGGTACGAGCAAATGCGTTTATCCCTTTCAAGAGGGATGATTGGATCATTTGTAGTTTCAGATCCCTGTGTCTCGTCCCCGTCGAGATGTTCTCCCAGATAGTGCTGTTCACTTTAGGGGTTTCTAGACATGTGCAGTTAGATGGGCAGGGGTAGCGAGTTGCTGCTTCGTCGAGAGATTTCTGGTCAAGTTTTTGTCCCATCATATACACAATGGTGTCCGCGACATCCTCATCTAGTGGTTCCCCTATCCCGGACGGAGCCACGAATTTCTGAGCCATTCGTGGTATCTTGAATTCTGGCCGTTTGTCTTTATCTGCCTCCTGTAGGCCTACGTCCGAAAACAAGCTGACCGCGTCATCGCGGTTTGCCGATAGGAAATCAGCCACGCTGCGATTATCCGCCAATTCTATGACGGGTGGTGAGCTGCTTCCCCTTTGTGTGTCGCAGTCGCCATATTCACTAAAACAATCCCGCGGCGTGTTGGCATGTTGTTCTCCATGATGAGGAGTACTCAAAGTCTCGATCATTTTTTCGAACATTGACTCGAGTTTCCCAATGCGGGACATAACCTCCGTGCTATTTTCCGCTGTAGTCACAGTCGGGTTGGGAGCGGTAGCAGCTGGTGCGGGCGGGTTCGGCTGTGCCTTCCCCGAAGCCGCGGGGCGGGATGCCTTAGGCCTCCCGCCGCTAGACAGAGTTTTGCCTGCAGCCTTCTTCTTTGCTGCTGGAGCTGGGCTGGCCTTAGGCTCACACAGCTCGGTATCTTTTTTGGCTTTTGCCTTCTCCGATTTGTCAGCTGGTTCATCCATGCTGAGAACGATAATCACGCTTGTAAGAGAGCACGAATTCAGTTCCGTATTTCCGCAGATTTCGATGATATTTTCCGATTTTTCGGTCAGATAAAAATCGCTTCGCGATCGAACATTGCGCTGGAACGAAGATGGCGATTGCGCGCGGAACGGCCTCTCATATTACGCAAATTCAGCCAATGGCTAATGCGCAGCCAATGGCTGAATTCTCTACCGTACATTACGAGATAAAATGAAATTCAAATATGTAAATGCCCTTCAAGATAACAATGATAACAAAAGACCAATTTAATGCAATGAGAGACACGAATGAAACAGCAGAAATAAGTTTTCATTCCCTCATTTCTCTTTATATTCTCACACAAAACATAGTGGGGAAACTGAAGGGGGAATTTTCTGTCAACGCAAAGTTTAAATGACATAGGGAGTAAACCGCAAAGGTGATAAAATGGACAAAACGTCGGTTGAGAATGATAAGGGCGTTAAGTTGCCACTGAACCCATAGTGTTCATGACCACGTAACGCCCTTCTCATTCTCAACAGACGAAAATTTCTTTATTTCCCTTTTTAATTAAGGAATTTAAAAAATTCATGAGACAAATTCAAGAACCAAATATCATTTCAGATTTTCTTTATTTGGAATAACATTTCAAATTTCTACCATCTTTGTTACCATTACTTATTCTCTTATGTCTCTTGAATATGGATTGACGGAAGATTCTTCATTTTCCTCCATTATTTTTCTGCCTTTATCTTTGGAGGGTAAAGAGACATTATAGAGATCATAGATTGATTCTTGTAAATTAATTTGCATTTCTTATTGTGTTGAATCTGTCCTCTGTTTCATTGTTATATGGAAGAGCACATAAACTTGAATAATATCTCGTCCATTTTTGCAAATTTTACTTTTGTTCCTTGGAAGAGAAAAAACAAATGTGTTCACTCATGCATAAAGTTTCAATTCTTATTGGCCTACTAGGTTGATAGCCAATTGAATTACCTTTAGCACGGTATATAAAACATTAACATTAGCCAAATAATCTATGAGACAGATGAAGTTGAAAAAGTGTTTCCTTTCTTTTTTTTTGCTGAGCGTATATATCATATTTGCATAGGGTTCCTGGGAACTAGTCACTGCCCAGTCCTGCAGATATCAGCAAACTTTGAAGGTTTTTACTTTCACAAATTTTGCGCGTTGGGTGCTGTTTGTGAATTGAACAACATAAAATTATCAACTCTGTTCTCGACATGAATGTGACGTGCATGCGTACAATTTTCAGTTCATTACCATGCTCCACGATCACAAATTTAACAAGCCATGAAATTGTTGGGAAGTCACGATTCGCAAAAAACAGACTCACTAAATATAGGGCATATACAGTATTACATACCCTACTGCTGCCCTTTGATTCAGACATTTATATTGGTCTTGGTACATGGGACACACTCTTCCTAATCATAAATGGGAAGAATAATGACAATTGGTAGAACAATCACCTCACATAAGTATTACACAACTGAGCTGAGCTCCAGAACAAATCAACAAATCACTTTAAGATTTATACACATTACGTGAACTCAGAAAGACCTTCGATGAATATGAATATGAATATATATCTAAATATTTTTTGTCTATCACATAGAAACTTATTATCACAGGTGAGATGTATAGATTCATAATATCTTGAAATCAACACTGCAGGATACAACTTATGCAAAGGTAATACTAATCTGGAAGAATTTGAAAGACCTTTAGGTCACTTGTTAGAAAAATATCACACATTTTCAGAGTACTGAATATTTCTTTTTTTAACATATCACAAACAGTTAATTATCCTGCTGCCAACCAGGTAGGAAATACGTTAAAGAAGAATGAAATGTGTTTGTGTTTGTGAATTGAGGGAATGCAGCAGTTTTAGTAGAACACATCAGCAAAGTATGAGGAAAATCAGACAATCCGTTCAAAAATTATGATCGTTTACCAATTTTGGTGCAGTCATCACTGGATGAGAAGACTACAACACTTTGTGATGCCATGTATGGAAAACCACATTTATAAGGAAAACTCCACATATTTGCACTTTCCTATCATGATAGAAGAGCACTTGACCCACCTCTTTCAGAAAGCAGGGGGAATGATATTACCCTCAACATTATGTTAGTAAACAAGTTGAAAGAATGTGTACTTTTCATTTTAAAAATATGAAATTTTGTGGAAATCTTTTGATATATTTTCTTAATACTGTTTCCATACATGGCATCACAAATTATTGTAGTATTTTCACCCAGGGATGGCTTAACTAAAACTTTAAAAACTCATATCTTTTGCATGGATTATCTGATATATTTTCCTCAAACTTTCACTAAATGTGTCCTTCTAATATTGCTGAATTCATTAAGTCCACACATATCTTCAGTTTTCATTCCCCTTTATGAACACAGATCATGACCACACTCCATACATGAGAAATACTTTGTGCTGAAACTTCTTGCCACCAGAGAGTGAGGATGTATTCTTATCGCTGGACTCCTGTCATGTGATCAGGATTGCTACACATCGCCATGGAAACCGCGCTTTAGAGGGCAGCCGCTGATGGTCTTCTCCTCATAAATCAGCGCTGTGGAGACAAGAAGAGGGTGCCATCTTTTACAGTCATGTGATCAGTGACAAGGTGGGAAGCAGCTAAACCATGTTGCAAGAGGGACGAATGTTACCCCAGGTAGCATTTGTGCTTTGAAACCAGTACTTGCAAAATTTTAGATACAGTTGAACCTCTCGTATCCGGACAAGTCGGGACCGGGGCTCATCCGGATAAGGGATTTGGCCGGATACGGGAGACTCAATGCTTTATACATGTACATATACATACACATGTACTGATGTAGCCCATTGTAGTACCACATGTAGTAATGTGTATACTGCAACCTTTTCATTGTGCCACTCAGTAACAGACCCCAAAATAGAGGTTCGTGTTTGCAAGAATGAAATCATTTTCTTTTATAAATTCTTGGGATAATTTACCTAAATAATTATTAAGAAATGTATCAAGTACATGTAATTCATGTGTGTTTGTGCAGGAGTTCTCAAGGAGTTGGGAATCCCCCTTTCCTCCCATAATTATTATTTAAAAAAAATCACGGCGAGATTGCGTCCGTATAATAGAGAGATCCGGATAAAGGGAGGCCGGATAAGAGAGGTTCAACTGTAATTTGCTCTGCTTGGTCGAGTCTAAGTTACACAAATAGTTGATAAAACTTTTTGAACACAGTTGAGAAATTACTGGAGTGGCAAGGTGAGGAATTCATTGCAAAGAAATCAGTTTTATGTGGAACTCATTGGATGGTCAGATACGGGAATGATTATGTAATAAGACAAGTGTTTTTTGTAACTTTGTAAACTGTACACAGCTCACTCGCTGATCGTCACTACACCATCTACTTTTAACTCTACAACCTCATCTTGCAGTGATTCAAAAAATACCTCTTTAACGACTGAGGATGAGCAACGCTGTTACAAAATATCCTAGGATATCCACAAGGGATAGAATTTTCAGCGAATTAAAGAAATCTTATTGTAGCTTGTATACAAATGCTCTAGCATGTAATCTTTTTACGTTACAACAACATACTGGTATTACTGAGCACAAAAAGCAAACTGAAAGCAGCGTGAGTGTAAACAAAACTGCATGCCTTGTGCATTCTGTGACAACGAATTCATCAAAGAGATTCATTTTCATCAAAGAGATTCATTTGCAGCCTGTACTCTTTTTATGTCACAACAACATACTGGTATAGCTGCAAGTCTGAGCACAAGAAGAAAACTGAAAGCTGCGCGAGTGTAAACAAAACTGCATGCTTTGTGCATTCTGTGACAATGAATTAATCAAAGAGATTTATTTGCAAAGCTGACGCACTGTACACACAAAAAGAAACTCGGTTACTGTCAAAAGTCTTGCCAAACACTTCAGTGCAACTTTTCTGGTCCGAACACATACAGGTAGTTTAAATCTAGTCCATAAATTATGCAAATTTTGATAGCATTAAAATGCACATAACACATCATAAACAGCAACAGGCGTCAAAATAAATAAAGAATGCATGCTCAATTACATGCATGTGCAAGGTACAGTGATTTCAAGCATAGATTTGAGTTAATTGATTTAATCTCCCTATGTGATTTCAAGCATTTCTGCATGTATGTTTACCAATAGCATTATTAGTCAGTGCCTTTCTAAAAGATGAAGTATCCCAGGTAGGCATGAAATCTTCAGCTATAGTATCATTTCCTAGTACTACCAAGGAGGTTTAAGAAATGGAGTAACAACAGTCTCATTCCCTTTGATCCCATGTTTCATGCCGCCTCTCAGAAATATTTGAAGTATATCTGCGCTTAACTGGAGCTGCCTCACAGATAGGAAGACAATTGATTAATGTGTCATTGCATCATGACTTGTCACTCTCAATGGAAGATATGTCTTTATGATGGCAATTACTTTTCGCTGTCCCTTCTTACAAAACAAGTGGTACATACATGTATACAGACATGAATATGTGCGAATAAAAATTGTTCAATAATTGATGAAATAAAAATCAAAATTACTTGACTTTACATTACTTTACCCTAATCTAACAAATAAATGAATAAAGAACTATACTTGAAAATAATACCATATCAGTTTCATTTGTCGCAAGTGATCGGAAAGATGATAAAATCAGCTTTGTAGTGAGGGTACAGTTTCAACTATTCTCATGACATGCAGCTCAGGTTTACACTTTTGCACATAATCCTGGACAGGATTTACTTTTGTTTCATATGCTTTATCATTAAGTGAACATTCATTCTATTTGACAAGTAAACAAGCAGAATGTAGCTGATACTATGTTAAGAGTTGAAAATGAATCTTCAGATTGCTCAAACAGACGGCGGCATGGAACCCGATCATCAAAGGCACAGGTGCACCTGTGGAATTCTTCTGAGCATCAATAGGAAAATGAGGGCTGTTTGAATAATTACAGCCAGTTGGAACTCCATCTCTCATACCTCCTTGGTACTACTGTACATTCAAAACTGTACCTGCCATGGAGATAATGTATGAAACATGAATCTAGGTTAAAGGCTATTCATTGAAAACTTACACAAGCCCTTGGTCAGTCCGATCAGATTCTTGTAGTTCTGTCCCGCGTCGCAGTACGCGCCGGCAATCTGAGAGATGGAGAACGCCCTCACGAGGCAAGAATCGGCCATCGTGGAGAAGGTGAAGTCCAGGGTGTCATTGTAATGCTTCTCTAGCGTGCGGTGCCAGCCCTTTGCATAATTGTAACGAATATAAGATAAAAGCAACATGTTATAGAACATCAAATGAGTGGACATGTCAATGACTCAACCAAAGGTAAAGTGACATGCAACCCACTCCATGGTCCAGCCAACTTTGATTATAAGCACAGTGAGGTGGAACAAAACAAAATTGTTAATTTTCATTGAAATCAGAAACAAAATAGGCAAAATCAGTATTTTGCAGCTCCAGATGTTTTCACAGTACGGTGATATTGCTCACTACTGTAACCAGAGAGTTTCAAGAAGCTCCTTGGTGTGAATAATATGCAAATTAAGTGGAGGAAATTTCATCGCCTCACAACTCTAATATTGGTTTGCACACCGAAGTGTACAAACATTCCAAATTTCTTTGTCAAAAAAAAAAACAGAATCTGCAACCTCCTCCCCTTTACAATCTTATTATTCATGTTGTTGGAAAGTTGGAAAGTTCTTTAAAATATTTGAATATATGTAATTACAACTCTAGAATGATTTGATACAACAAATACAATTTCTTCTCTTTGAATAAATATACAGATATAGAAATTTTGTAAAGGATTGCGTGAAGACAAATGGTAGACTTGTGAGAGCTTGGCAACATCTCAACTAATTTGTATGGCTGTCACAGATGTCACTACATTGGGAAAACAAACATGAATTATCAAAATTCCATAATCTTTTCATTTTTGGTCAAACTGAATAACACACTATTTTTTTACTTATGATATTATTGCCAAATACAGTGAACTTGATCAAGGAGCACACCATGTCACATTTGATTTTTGTTTAATGTTAAAATCTTTCTCCTTATGTTTGAGTCACCAAACACACCTGATTGTGTGAGATGCATGGTTACAGTCACATGAACATGAGTCTCAGTTCCCAGGAATACTCACTCATACATGACAGTTAAATGATGTGTGGTGGTCATGCTACATAAAAGGTTTACAAGCTGTTTTCATCATACATACATGATTTAATGCATGTATGTATATGCACAAACACACACACACACACACACACACACACACACACACACAAATACACTTACACATTTACTTTTTCACTAGTAATTTTTCTAATTACGTTCCACACGACATACACATTTATAAATGTACACACACATGCGCACACACACACACTTGTGTGTGAAAATATTTATTCACTTCCAATCAAACAATGCAAAATACATAATTCTCTATGGTATTACTGGACAAACATAAAGAGCATAACTCTTTTAAAGATAACTGAAATAATCATACATTTTCATGTTTCAATATGACAAATAAATGGCAATAGTACAGCAATGACCAAAGAAAAAAATGGAAGCATATTATATCTAAATTAAACCCATCCCCTAACTAACCTCACCACCCTTCCTAACCATGATTATAATATAATAATACACACACACTTTACACACACACACACACACACACACACACACACACAAACCAAATTTTTTTACAAGTCTAATCCCTGGTTTTTATAACAGTCTGATAATTCCCCCACTTGAACTAAAATTTTACCATGGCAACACAAGAAAGCATGAGGCCAAAGACTAGTAATCAATACAATTTTGGAAATGGACACAGCCAAGTAACATCCTCTGTTAAAGGTACTGTTTGACATTGGGAGCAGTGATTTTAAAAATGTTCGAGATATCACATTTGATGCATCCTATATGTGTAGGTCAGTTGTATCACAAAACATCCTACTATGTAAACATTTTACAATAAAGCCTTAAATATCAGGATATATCACTGTTTATCTCACTAAACCATAACTGTAGATGGTTTAGTCCAGAAACATATTTATTATAACGATTGTTCAGAATTTGTATATTTAACAGTATCTAATATTAATTATACTGATTCAAATTTTTACATTGGTTGTTTCTATCCCTAACTGACACTTTAGAACTATTTTGAAGCAATAAAGCTGATTTTTTGTTTCATCTGCAAATGGTAAATTATGCCTTTGATATTTGAATATATGTACATCCCTCACTACTACATGAGGTATGCGATAACCACACATTTGTACATTTACATCATGGGAAAACAAATACCTGGTACAAAAAAAGCATGTTTGTGCAATCAGCCTGTCACGTACGCAGAACTGGAAGTTCAAGTGCATGGTACAAAATAACAAACATCTTTTCCAAACTAACTATCAAGTTTGTTGTGATAGATAATAGTCATAAAAATTATGAGAGTTAAAGCTGCATACAGTGTAAAGAATTGCTTTTTTTGTGTGTGTGTCTGTATCAGTTTTCAGACTTAAAATATCTAACAACTATCTCTGATGTATCACCTTTCCCATAAAGTCAGGTTTTCATAATTCCATTTGTTGTGCTTACTTTATCTTATAAGGAATATCCACACAAACCTTTGCTTTTAATACAAAAATACCTAATAAACTGAGAAAAAGAGTGCCTTAGAAATTTACTACAACCTTTAGAATTTGTTTCAAGCAGACAGCACAAGGGACGGGATATAGGACATATCAGAATGACAAAGAAAAACAAGACTTTAGAATCGCCACATAAATTGTTCAATTCAACGATGGAAATTAAAACAATTTACATGGATGGCAGCAGCTTAAATGCACACATATATCTTCACACCAGAAATAAATGTGAATAAAAGGAAACCTATCTCATGTAACATCAATTTGAAGCCTGGCCTAAAAAACTTCATAAATATGATGAGAATATAACTGTTACCCTGTTTAAACTGCAGGTGAAACTTGTAGCTTCCTTGAGGAGGTTTTGAAAGCCCACTCAAAAATGGTTTCCTGTCTGTTTTTACTGCTCAGGTTGCCCACCCAAAGCGGGCCCTGACTGGCTCTGCTTCATGGTAACCGAGTTTCCCTCTGAAAAACAGCTCAGACTTTTGAATTTCTCATATAACTAGCAAACATGACTGAATGCGAAAGTGTGCAAGTTGTGTGGCGTTCAGCAGCAGCGGTCGGTCACTATGGCAGGCTTGTTTTGCATTAGCTGGCGATAACCTTCACAGAGACTCCCACTCTCCCGTTTTCGACAGGAGATCTCCCGCCAAAAGCCAAATTTTGCACGTTCTCCCGCTTCATATTTAATTTCTCCCGCCCTGGCTCTGTGTCTCCTGCTTGAAATGATTTTTTACTTAATATCATTATATGTTGAAAAATAAGCCTGAGATAGCATGAGAGAGAATCCAGAACCCTAGAGCTTCCAGGGCCCTTAAGGGGGCCCTGGACCCCGGCCGCAAAGAACTTCATGCTTTATTCGCGCTTTGTGCACATCAAATTGAAATCTCCTGTTTGCTAGGGGTTTCAGGCAGGAGAATCTCCCGATCAGAAGGTGCTTGGGGTTGGAGTCTCTGCCTTCAGTGATTAACTTCTGGATCAGCAAAGAAAGCCGCTTCTCAAAACCCACAGCGTCTATACTACAGCCGAGCTCCCTTCGAGGCTGCTGCAGGAGGCTCTGAAACCACTCCCTGTAGGCGGATCTGATCAGATCTCCTTTCCTGAATTCTGTCTCTTTTATACTGAGGTGAAAGGTTGCTCACAGCTGATCCTTGAGGGGACTTCAGAACCCGCTTTTTGCCGAGTATAAATGGGGTATGTTATATTTACCAACTTCCATGACAAGAGACTCACCATGTCCCAAGGAAACAACTGGTATCCATAAACAAAGGAAGCGCAGCATAATGTCATGAATATGCATCAACCTACACACAATGAGACTCATTAATAGGATGCATCGTTTGTAGGATGATTGATGCTCCTGGCAATATCTTAATTGCATGCCTCATTAACTGATGCTCAAAAGACTATCAAGCTGCACCTGTCAGTAGAAACAATTACATGAAGTGATGATTACAGAGGACAGAAGAAAGGCAAGTGGAAGTGGGGCAACATTGAGAGCTAGTTCGGGGAAAAGGCACGTGGCAGTTACGCACAGATAAACATCACATCTGCATCGCCCTTTACGCAGAGTAACATCACTGAAAGTTAAATACCGGCGAGTATCGGATTACCACAAGGAGAAGAGACGGTGATTGTTTTCACACGAGCTGAGAGTACGTCATTTGCATGATGATTCTATCTACTGTATACATGATCACTAAAACCATCATTCTAATGATGCATTTTGGTCGTGTGTACACAAATTAGGCTCACAGAGGTTACTTCGAATTGGGCGGTTCAAAGGAAAATTCGGAGATGTTTTCCTGTGACGATTCTCCCGACTGACGGAACGAAACAGTCGTGTGTAGAGATTGACCACTAAATTGTGTTTTTGGGGCGGAGCTTACCACTTCAGCAGAAAGAATCTGTGCCTCAAATGCATGCACTGCATGTAAAGTTGTGCAACTGTGCCATAGGAATATGAGTATGGAAGGCCGAACCTGATTTTTGGTATCATCAAATCTTATTATGCAATATGTATGAATGTTCAATTTGTGCATGGCCTTTTTACGTATGTGTGTTTATGAATGAAAGGATGAACACGAGAAGAAATACTGCTGTCAGTCAAATTAGAGTCTACTCATATGTCCCCCTACTGCTGAGTCTGGCCGAACTGCAAAATGATAAATTCAAATCTACCACTCATATGGCATCACAAGCTCCATTCAAGAGTGATTGATGGGTAATTGGAAAGAAGCCACACCTCCACTCCTTGCTCTGAAAAGCAAAACAGCAGAATCCACGAAGCCTTCCTCGGTTGTGCGTACAGATGATAATTCTTATAGCATAATTGTAATTCGGCATTGGAATTAAGTTTCTCCGCTCGTGTGAAAACAGTCAGTGTCAACACAATAACAACCTGACGAAAAACAGAAACTCAGCATCTTCCGTCAAAGAACAGCGCCTCTCACTTCCTTCCCCATATACTGCACAAGCAATGTTAAAGGACAAGTTCACCTTCATAAACATAAGGATTGAGAGAATGTAGCAATATTAGTAGAACACATCATTGAAAGTTTGAGGAAAATCAGACAATCCGTTCAAAAGTTATGAATTTTTGAAGTTTTTGTGCAGTACCCGCTGGATGAGAAGACTACTGCAGTGTATGAATAACCTAGATGTCACATGCGTACAACAATATAAGGAAAATATAAAGAGAATTTCACAAAATTCCATCTTTTGAAAAAAGTACAAATTCCCCTGACTCGTTACCGATAAATGTTATGGGTAATATTATTCCCCCTGCCTTTAGAAAGAGGCAAGTCAATTGCTCTTTTATTATGCGAAAAAAGTGAAAATATGTTGAATTTTCTTTTATATTTTCTTTATACTGTTGTACGCATATGACTCACAAGCTGTAGTAGTCTCCTCATCCAGCGGTTCCAACACAAAAATTAAAAAAATTCATAACTTTTGCATCGATTGTCCAATTTTCCTCAAACTTTCACTGATGTGTTCTACTAATATTGTTGCATTTTCTCAATCCTTATGTTTATGAAGGTGAACTTGTCCTTTAAAGGACAAGTTCACCTTCTTAAACATGTGGATTGAGAGAATGCAGCAATATTAGCAGAACACATATAGTTAAAGTTTGAGGAAAATCGGACAATCCGTTCAAAAGTTATGCATTTTTCGAGTTTCAGTTCCGCGATCGCTGGATGTGAAGCGCTTGTGATGTCATATGGGCATTTCCGTGAGTTGTGCGACATGACCACCAAAATTTTACCCGCATATTTCAGGACAACTGATAATCTTACTTTGTTAGCCATAGTTTGAAGTGTGTGAAACCAACTTTACCTTTGAGAAAAGTTCCCTTTTGTGCATTTTTATACCTTTTGAAACCAGAAAGCATTTTTTGACCTAAAAATCCCTAAAAATGCATTTTTGTTGCTCTTTGTGATTATTTTTTATATTTGAGGCTCAAATCAAACTTTGTTTGGTTTTACAAATCAAAAATATATTAATCTAGCAGTAAATAAAGTGGAGACCTCGATATAAGATATGTACTTCGGACATCAGCGTGCTCTTACATGCGTGCTCGAGAAGCTGCTGTAACGTGAGTTACCGAAACATGAACTTTTTAACCTAGCAATTTTACTATGCCCAACTGAGACATGGTATTTTGGATTATCAAATAACTATGCAGCACACATCCAAGAAATATGATGAGACTTATAGTCTTTGCTTCAAATTCTCATAACAGAG
Source organism: Diadema antillarum (assembly GCF_040938485.1). NCBI lineage: Eukaryota > Metazoa > Echinodermata > Echinoidea > Diadematoida > Diadematidae > Diadema > Diadema antillarum. The sequence goes on along the minus strand of NW_027271524.1, from coordinate 16,263 downwards.
GTCTTAAAATTGTAATGTGAGTTACCTTGTAACGTGAGTTACCACAATGTAACGTGAGTTACCGACATGATTTTTCTTTAATACCAAGAAATGATATGAAGGTTGTGATTGTAAGTAACCAATGAGTACATGATTACTGAACTCTTGTATTAAGATTCTATTTCCAGTATATTGTTATTCTCTTGGTCTCTCTCTATCACCAAACCAACTCGTCTACACGTACAAGGTATTAATTACACATGTTCATCACATGTGCTTCAACAGGTTCCATATTTGCTATTTAATATTACAGTGCATGTATACTGATCTGTTATGAAAGTTGTTAAAAGACATTTCCTCTAAAGCTGCATGGACCTTGTTCCAGCAAATTATCAAAATTTTGTGATAACTATTAATAGCCTTCTGATTGGGATAATCACTGCATGATTACTCTTGAAAAGTTCTTGTTTTTGTAATTCAAGGGATTACTAAATTTGACATTTCATAGTTTATACCTACATTTGTACCTGTATAGACCAAAGCCATTGTTTATGAGGCTGAAACATTTACATGTGAACAGAATTTTAAGATTGGAGCTCGCTTCCTGCTGTTTTTTTCTGAGATTTTTGAGAACTGAACATTGTGAATTTGACACGCTTATTATATTTTATACTATTCTACTCTGAGGTTTTAGCTATATTGTTGCAAAATCCTACAATGAAACTTTTCCATGTTTACTATAATTTACTTTACATGCTGATCTATTACCAAAAACTTGTTGAATGTGAACCTCATTATCAGACATTTTCTTTAAGAGCCGGACAGTCATGTACCTTAAAGCAAACTATCAACATTTTGTGATATTAATAGTTAGCCTCCTGATCACAAAATATTTACTATTCATGTTTTTCATTGGAATTTACTGCTTCCAGTCTGCTTGATTACTCTAGAAAATACTGGTATACTTTTTACTTGTATACATGGTACAATTTGAATAATGGCTACTTGACATTTCATAGACCAAAGCCATTGTTTTTTAAGGCTTTAACATTTATGAACATGTTTTATTAAACTGATCAATACTGGTAGCAGATAACTAAAAATTTTCTGCAGTTTCTGTAATTCAAGTCTAATTTCTGTACCAGTTGAGTATAAGAATTTGTAAACAAATCAAACATACAAACAATAATTATTGAGTAATTCAAACAATTATCAAATAATTGGAATATAAATTGCATTGTTTAAAAGTTAAAAGTTTTATTGAAATATTCATTTCTGAACCTTTAAACTCTCCACAGACTACATGTACAGGTCTCTAGTCTCGTGAGGCTCAGTGTATTAAATGGAATAGTTTATGGATGACTTGTTTTTATCTAGATAGCCTGAAATTCATTTAAATCTAGTAAAATAAAAAAAAACAATCAAATCAAATTCTCGATTAAATCGTCAATTTCTGATGCATTTGTTAACTGGAAAAGAGTGTACCGTAATTTAATGAAATAGACTCTGTTTCATATCATTTTGTTGAATAGAATTTTTGTCTCAGTACAAATGAAAGCTTTGAAAACGACTCAATTAAAAATGAAATTTATCTTCAAGTTGGTATTCTAAATGTGAAGTTTCCTGCCTTTTGGTAATCTCATGGATGAAATGGGATTAATTACTGCCAGATCAATGTTCAAATCAATTTAGATTCTTTATTCATGGAGTTTGTTTGTGAAAAAGAGTTGTCTTGGTAAGTTTTCTTTGGATTATTAAGACAAAAAATTGTCTTGTGATCATGTGGACAAACTGTAACGTGAGTTACCGTAACGTGAGTTACCGCTTCACATGACGATACCTGGAGAATGTAAGACAATTTGAATTTTTACCATACTCGGTGATGTATGTTGTTAGTCCATGACTTTGACACAATAGACTTTAAAGTCTCTCTGTTTCTTGTTTTAGGAAACTTTTGAATATAAGACATGCCAAATTTTTGCATGTCCAAAGTATGTAACGTGAGTTACCGACATTTGTAGTGTTTTTTCTCATAGTTCTCATAAGAGTCTGTGGATTTAATGTCGTTGTGAGGTAGGATGGAGGTGCATGATACTCATTCACATATAGTAACTCATATCACTAATTAGGTTTTAAGGATATTGATCTCAACGACCTAATTTTGAGTTCAAAATGTAACGTGAGTTACCGTGGAAATGCCCATATATGTGTAGAACGATATAAAGAAAATTCAACATATTTTCCCTTTTCCCTCATAATATGAGAGCACATGACTTGGCTCTTTAGGAAGGCAGGGAGAGTAATAGTAGGCCTATCCGGAACATATGTCAGTTACAAGTTGAGGGATGTGAAAAAAAAAACCTTTGTTGAATTCTCTTTATATTTTCCTTTCAATTGTTCTACACATGTGACATCATACACTGTAAACATGTAGTAGTCTTCCTATCCAGTATGGACTGCACAAAAATTCATAACTTTTGAATGGATTGTCCAATTTTCTTCAAACAATTCACTGATGTGTTCTACTTATATTGCTGCATTATATCAATACACATGCATATGAGGGTGAACTTGTCCTTTGCAGGTGAGAACTTGTCAGTTTAGAATTGCTGCATCAGAACAAAATAATGTAAACAAAGCTGGACAATTCCACACAGGTTATGATTACTGGCATTTAAAACGTAACTAGAAATAATACTGTAAAAGTGGATATTTTCGCGTGACAAATTTTTCGCGCTCGGCTGGGTAAGAAGAGTTTCGCATGTTTTTAATTTCGTGAAATCCAGACATATGGCAAGCAAAAATATTTGCGTGCTTTTATTTTTGCGCTGATTTCAGATTGCGCGAAATGCGCGAAAAAAAGTCAAGACTGTGAAAATGTCCACTTTTACAGTAAGTCAACAATTCATACAACCTGGTATTCTCAGGCCAGAACTAGTCCTTGTCACATGACCAGAGTCCCATTTCCGAGGGATTTGCACATTGCAATTAACTTTATTTGTAGTTACTGTAGCACTGATTGAACACCTAGGATGTGATTTGCTGTGGTGAGGCTGTTACCATGGTAACTGCAATTACTGCAGGTTACCATGGCAATGAGTGAACAACTAAGAGGTGATTGGTTGTTACGGGGCTGTTACAGAGGTAACTGCAATATATGCAGGTTGCTATTGTTGCAACAACAAAAAAAGAAAAAAAGAAAAGTATGCATGATGAGGTCTGACAAAGTGCTTTGACGTACGTCGGCTTCAAAAGTAATCTTCAGTACTTTTATGCCCTTAGTTTTGTCATGGAGGTAGAAAAGAGACTTTTCTACCTCCATGGTTTTGTGTACAGAAGACCAACCGCATGTTTTGTTTATCTTCATTTGAAGTGGACAAAACAAAAAGGAGTACTACACAAGCAGAGCCAAAATCACATGATAAAGACCGGTTAGTTTCCAGGTCCAATTAAGGACACTGTTTTATTCTCTGTTTGTTCTCTGTTTGTTTTAATGGACTTTACTCTCCACTCAAGTGAGAACGTCTCATTTAAGCTGCATTACACCATGGTCCATTTTGCTATCTTTGAGGTGTTACAGTTTACCATAAGATTAATCACAATTTAACGAGAAAAGTACATAAACTCATGATCAAGTTGACTTTTACAAATAGACATAAACCAATGTAATGTACAGAACGTTTCTTTTACATTGGACAAAAACGAAACAAAACAAAACAAAAATTATACATTTCTGTTGGATAGTTCACATTTCTAAGAGCAGTGGAATATATCAAAGTCACATGGAAATTACCGTAGGTGATGCAATGCCCTTACTACGTCTTCTACTTGCACGCACATCTCTCCTCATTTTCTCTTCTGATGTGAGTAAAAGAATAACCCCCTTTGTTCTGGAGTGGAAATCGACTGGCACATATCTTTGTGAAGGGAAAGGGATATCCATTCCACTGTATAAACAAATGGCTTTATGACATTCTCATGTTTGTTTGTTTGTTTGCTTGTTTGTTTTTATTTCTGCATCCAATCAGATACAATTTGAATACAAATTTCAAAAAGTACAAAGACAAAGAATAGCAAGTGCAGTGAAATAAATCGATAACAGTACACAATAAATAAACATAGGTGATTGCATCGAGCAATGTAGATATACAGAAACATAAAATACAAGGAAAAGTAGAAATTACGCAGTGCGTAATATATGTCCCCGCCGGAAGTAGCATTTAGTAGCAAAATGTACAATATAGGTAAAAAGATGAAGGTCAAAGGTCAAAGAAGTCAAAGGTCAAAATTCTATGTAGAAGTTTTGAAGCCCTCACCTAGTGCCATCACATAAAGCAAACGGAATCGAAATTGGGTTAGAAATGGCGAAGGAGTAGCATTTTGTAGCCAATGTACAATATAGGTAAAAAAATCAAGGTCAAAGGTCAAAGAAGTCAAAGGTCAAAATTCTGTGTAGAAGTTTTGAAGCCCTCACCTAGTGCCATCACTTAAAGCAAACGGAATTGAAATAGAGTTACAAATGGCAAAGGAGTAGCATTTTGTAGCAAAATGTACAATATAGGTCAAAAATCAAGGTCAAAGGTCAAAGAAGTCAAAGGTCAAAATTCTGTGTAGAAGTTTTGAAGCCCTCACCTAGTGCCATCACATAAAGCAAACGGAATCAAAATCGGGTTAGAAATGGCGAAGGAGTAGCATTTTGTAGGCAATGTACAATATAGGTCAAAAATCAAGGTCAAAGGTCAAAGAAGTCAAAGGTCAAAATTCTGTGTAGAAGTTTTGAAGCCCTCACCTAGTGCCATCACTTAAAGCAAACGGAATTGAAATCGGGTTACAAATGGCGAAGGAGTAGCATTTTGTAGCAAAATGTACAATATAGGTCAAAGGTCAAAGAAGTCAAAGGTCAAAATTCTGTGTAGAAGTTTTGAAGCCCTCACCTAGTGCCATCATATAAAGCAAACGGAATCAAAATCGGGTTAGAAATGGCGAAGGAGTAGCATTTTGAAGCAAAATGTACAATATAGGTCAAAGGTCAAGGTCAAAGGTCACAATTGAAATTCTGTATACAAGTTTCAAAGCTCCCACGTAGTGCTATCATATAAAGCAAACAGAATCAAAATCGGGTTAGAAATGGCGAAGGAGTAGCATTTTGAACATTTTGATCACACACGGACACACACACGGACGGACACACGGACGGACGGACACACGGACGGACACACACATGTACGGAGCCCGTTTCATAGTCCCCTGCTCGAACTCATTCGGCGGGGACAAAAATATACAGTATTTTTCAGTAAACAATAGAGATCACTGAATGCAGGAGACCACCATCGTAAGCAATTAAGCTTGAAATGGATGGAGGCCTCATAAAAGGACTATCCAACGACGCAACTCTCTTGGAGGAAAGTGATCAGGTGGGTGCAGTGCAGTTGCAGGTGTGAGTGCAAGATGCAGTTGAAGGAAGAAAATAGAGATTGACAAAAAAATGACAATCATATACCATAAATATTTATTATCTTGATTGGTTTGAAGAATATGATTGTATGAAATATCGTTTAAGTGAAGCTTTCACAGAATAATCCTACTTGAGCATGACTTTATATTGTCCGGGAGAGTATTCCAAATGTCCGGACCCGAATGTCTTATAGATTTATGTGTCACTAATAAATGTTCAAAACAATGTGACAATAGTGAGGGAAGACATTAATCATTATCATATCTATTTTGCATAATTAATTTGACTGATATCACTGTTTGCAAACACATGCTAAACTTGGGATCAGAGCTAATATCGTCACATGTTGCTAAATTCCTGTTCAAATGACATCTGCCTCGCAAACTTCATGAAAATAAAACCCTGCGAAATGTATGGCGGATACAGTAACTGTGGCTTATAGGATGATTGCTACCATATCTTACAAAAACTTAAAGGGATGATACCATTTTGGTTGAGATGGGGCTTCAAGTTTCCAACTTTTTAAATAATTTTTTGAGATAATGAGAATCTTCTTATGAAACATGTAAGAGCACACAATTCTAGGAGGAATTCAAAGTTTATTTGCTGAAAACCGATTTTGAAATGGCTGAGATATCCAAAACAAAGCAATCCTAATATAAGGTGGGACCCACCTTTTATTAGGATCATTTGTTTCACTTTGTTTTTGGATATCTCAGTCATTTCAAAACTAGTTTCCATCAAATTAACTATGAATTCCTCTTACAATTGTATGCTCTTTTACATTTCATAAAGTGGCTTCTAAGTATCTTGCAGTTAAAAGATGAATCCTCACCTCACCCAATACTACACTATCCCTATAGTTGACTTCAGCAATCACAGTCCCCAGCCCCACACATGCACAAGCCAATCAGCACTAAAGGTGAATGTCAAAATTAAATCTATGAAGTAAAAGAAATTCATGATGGTTTCCGAAACATGTTGCAGCTTGTCTATGAGCTGCTGCATTTGGGTTACTCAAAAAAAAACAACAAAAAAAAAAAGAATCACTCACAGCATGACAAAAGGGGAATCAAGACACAACTGGGGCAGTGTAATCCCCCCCCCCATAAAACCCTAAACAAACAAATAAACAAATAAACAAACAAACAAACCACAAACCACAATATGACTGCAGAACTACAATACAGCTGAGGAATATGATTAACATGTGACACATCTAAATCAATGACAGACTGTATGATGGGTTCAATAACAGAAAAAGAAACCCTACCTTCTATATATGTAGATTTTAATTCAGCAAGGTAGTATGATACAACATGTATATCAATCTGTTCGACTGGTCTTGCTTGTTAAAAAAAAAAATCACAAGCCAGCCAGTCTGAGATCAAGAGGTGATTCGGACGAGTCACAAAACTACACTCTCCATGATTTTCATATGTAAGTCCAGTCAAACAGATCTAATTACATCTTGGTAAAACTTATCTTCCCATTTTACTTATAAGTGGAGCCTCTTCTTCTAATCTTGTGCTACACCTTGCAAAGTATGAAGTGAAATATCAGTGCTTCTTAGAACCTTTACAATCCTTGGGGCATCAATCACTTTTCTAAAGAGGGAAAGTCACCTCAAATGCCATGAAATCATTCTTATATTCTCTGTTATATCACATTGTTCAAAGAGCCTCACATCAGACAATTACCCCTTCTCTGACACAAAACTGACACTTTTCTAAAATACCTACATGTACCTACTTCACACATCCTGGTATGTAGTAGATCTATACAGACACTAAATCACACCATAATGATGATACAACAACATAGCAAAGTTCAGCAAATTTTTTATTCACAACCTTAGCTGCATAGTCCTAATGATATGCCAGTATTACTGCTATAATGTTATAATGGAGCATTAAAATAATCACTTTCACTGATTAAAAGGCAGTTAAATGTATGAGTGACAGGTTTGCCAAACTGGGCTGTTCAAATAAACAGAAGTGTTACTTTTAGCATGGGAATATAATGATATAATAGTTTTCATATCATGACACAAACTTTATATTTTTTAACTCTTTAGAAGGGGAAAATGTCACTCTTAACATATGTCGCTAACAAGTTGAGGGAGTGTGTACTTATCATTAAAAAAAAATGAAATTTGGTTGATTCTTCTTAATATTCTACTCATCTCTTCACTGAAAATTAGGCTGTGTAAGCTTTTAACTTGCACCACAATGACACCCCCCCCCCCAAAAAAAAAAAAAAAACACCCCACAATATGTGAAGATAAAAATAGTACTCTGCGGCAGCCTCCTACAATGCACTACCCTGCTCAGATGTAACAAGAGCCTAAGGAGCTATCTTTGTTCTTGTTTGTGGGCGATCTACAAATGAATTCAATCATATAGGTAAATACACATGACAAATATTGATACTTTTTTCTCTTTCTCATGAGCATGTCATGGCAAACTTCACCCAAAGTTGGAGAAAAAACACTATTGTTGGGGTTTTTTTCTGGCCATATTTTGGTTGGTGTTTGGAGCAGCTGCCTAGCAACCTTTGCCCAAATGCTGTAATATCCCCAAATGTCACAAGTTTTCATTGGTAGTATGAATGGCCCTCGAGAGATATAAAGTTAAAGAGTGTCTTGCTCAGAGACATAATATGAAGTATTGACCTATGTACCTTAATATCATTGTCAGTCATGAACCCTTGTCCTTTAACTCTCTCTGTGCCACAGTGTAAATATGTACCCTGTGTGCAACATTATTCTGAGACAGCAATTATATAGCCATGCTCTTGGAAAACATTCTGTTTTTCAAACCTATATACCTTTTATATATTTTTTTTGTTAACCTCGGCATGTAATGAGCAAAGTTGTAGAGAAAATACCAAACTTTGCTTTGGTGTAAACTGCATGGCAAATCTATTATTGTTTTTCTTTTATATGACCAGTATTTGTACATTATCGTAGAGGCATAATTTCTGCCCACAAAACACTGACAGAAACTTAGAATTTACTCGCAAATCCCCTGTATCAAACCATGGAGCTATTACAAAGAGATCAAACCATGCCACCATTATGTTGTTCTTTTATTTCTTGACTACTCCCACAAATAGATAGGTGCAAATAAAGTGGTGCTGCCATGTTCATATAATCATATAGTGTATCTTTGACAGCTGTTTGCCCACTGTAGCTTTTCAACAAAGAAACATAAGTGACTAAACACCAAAGTCCTTCGTAAAACAGACACCGACATGAGGATGGCACATTTTTCAACGTAATCTGACAAATGAGAGGAACCCTAGGGCATCAAAGATGCCAAAGTGGAAGATTTGAGAAATGCTTTTATTTGTGACTAAAGATCGACCTTCTGCTGTTTGAAAGAAAGTGATAAATTGATAGCATTAATGGACATTTTAAGATGAATTCTATGATTGGGTGACACAGGAAAAAAAAAAGAAAAAACAAAACAAAATAACAAAATGAGGGTCAGACAAAAAATTTAAAGGGAACCAAGTTCTGTGTTTGGTGACTTTTTTTTGCACAAATACATCTTGCCAGCACTGATTTCAGGCCAAGCCGCATGCCCTAACTTGTTTACAAATGTGATGAATGAGAGAGATTTGGTGGATGAATGGAGTGGGAGATTTGTGGCCAATTCCTTTTCAAAGCTGCAGAGGATAAAGGTGTATTGATGGCTTACCTGGGAAAGGTACCTCCCCTGTCTCTTTTTTTTTTTTCCTTTTTTTTTGTGACTTGATCTGCACGACCAATCCTAGGTCAGAACAGTAATTCTGTTTATTTCTGGGAGTTATCTCCTTACCTTCTGACAAAATGTCAAGCTTCATAGATGTTTTCAAATAGAATAGTGCCAACTTTTTTTTTTTTTTTTTCCGGGGGGGGGGGGGGGGGGGGGATGGGTGATGGTACATGTTGTTCTTGCACTTGTCAAAAGTTGACCTGAAGTTGCAGCAGAGGAGATTACATCATTGAAGACTGCTCGAAGTAGTCATAACAATCTATCACAATATGTAATACATTAACAGACATATGTTTCTTGGTTATCAATACCTGAAAGAATATTACACAGACATTTCTTCTGTGATATAATGGATTCTAGCAAGATGTTTTTTCCAAAAATGTTTTTCTTTTTTTTTTTAAGATGCTTTTGCACCTAATGTCATAAGCACTGGATTACATGTTAAACTAAGAAGGCAATTTTTCCTTAAGCTGAGCCTATGGGGTAAACTGCTATTGTACTGTTTGTGTTGCTGTGCATAAAAATCAAATCGAATTACACATCATTGGATAGTTTTACACATGGAGACCTAATACCAGTATAAATAAAGCGAGTCAGAAAATGTATCATTTGGTGACCCACAGTATCAGGTTGTTGTGACAGTAAGATATACAGTGTAATCCATTATGTGATGTGATGTATGAAATGTAGGTCACTCAGCAGACATTCAGAAGCAATAGAGCGTAGGTCACATGATCGATAGCTCATATCCTTTGAATTTCATGGCAGATTCTGTCAGTTAAATATTCTCCACAAACATCTCTGGGGGACAGAGCATTCACTGCAGAACATTCATGGATTATTGAGTGATGATCTGAGCCATCGATGGTCATGTCCACCTTATCACATCTCTCATGTCAGACGCATGTATACCGGTAAACACACTGTCTGTAAATTGGTAAAGGAGACAAAAGGTAACAACAGAAACAAAACTTTACAGATTACCAATTGGAAGAAAGGTAAAGAAGGTGTAGTCGTAAGTCACCAAATCTGAAAATGCACCTGCCCAAAACAACAACACGACTTTTGCTCCTGCGACAATTGCTCCGGTCTAATTTTCCCGAAGGACTTAGGGGTTAGGATTGGGGTCGTGAAAGGGTTTTAGGTTCAGTTTGATGCAAGGATTAGGATTAGGATTAGGGTTAGGGTTATGTTTGTGAGTAGAATTTATGTTTGGCTTATAGCACACAGATATTTCATGGGAGCAGTTGTCACAGAAGCAAATATGTCACAGAACCATCTAAATCAGAACCCAAATATCAGATTCAAGTGAATGAATCGGTCACAATGCATGATCACTTCTTCTTCAAACACCATTGCGTGGCAGCAGTACCCTTGATACGATATCCTGTAAAACGAGGAATGTTCGCGTGCATTTTGACTTCGCGAATGCCGAAATTTGCAAAATTAAAATGCACGCGAAAATTCTTGCCTACACAATATGCATTGGATGTCAGTTGCAATTCGCGAAAATTTCATGTTACGAGAAAGGTCATCGGCTGCAATTTGCGAAATTTTCATGTCGCAAATATATCGTGTTTTACAGTACTACATGAATGTTGTACCTATACTTAATGTCTACAGTATGTCTAGGTGGTATCTCTTTAATGCATGTACCTGTGTATTATAAAACTGTACAAGGCTATTCCCACCAGACAAATGCAAGACTGATTGTACTTGCCCCGAGGGAGAAACTTGGTTGCCCTGTAAAACAGGTACGAACATGTGTAAAACCCTAAAGACGGATTTATATGGAGGCAACTAAATTTGGAAATACATGGAACGTTTCGGCAGAATCTATATTTTATATGGTATCTGGAGCGCGTACAGCTAAAAAAGCAGGTCACAGTTGATTGTAGCACTGGCAAGGATATATACAAAGCTGATTGAGCAAGGATTTCATTTCATTGCAAGCATTCGGGTGGAACTGGTTCTGAAAAATTGCCTCCGACCCCTGCTTATTGTGCTGGCTCCCACTGGGGGGAACACTTGAATAGCGAGTGGCAACAACTGTCATTTCTGCCTGCATTCACACAAATTGAGATGCACCGAGGCTTGAATTCATTGTGCACAGAAAGCATCATTCAAAAATATATCCTCACAAACACTTACTCCCCCCCCCCCCCCCCACATACACACATACAAACACACTTATTATATTCCTCTTGCATATATTATAGATATATACTTTTGAACAAGCAAGCAGAGAATGCAGCAATGAGCTCCACTTTCATTTCAGAATTACATGCACCACAAGACAGGATAATGACATGGGTCAGCTAAGGTTCAGCCAGGAAAAAAAAAATCATAAATGAGCAAAGACAGAGCAGAATTTAAAGGTAGTGTTTACCATTGGGACCAGAGATTTAAAAAATGTTTGAGTTATGACATTTCATGCATATATGTGTAGGTTAGTTGTATCACAAAACGTCTTAAATCTATGAGCATTCCAGAATTCTGTATGGAACGGGTTAAAATGACCACTGTACCTATGGCTATCATTCACTCAAATCACGGAACAACTGAATGCCTGGTCTTTGTTGACACACACTAACATCAGTGAAGTGTAACATTATTAGCAGGTGTGAGATGAAGGATTATCAATATTTCATTAATTTTATTCTGGTTGATCAAGGTCATATTGAACACTTTTTAGATATATTATGCCCTCTCAGGTAAACCGACCATGTCATTTGCGCAAACAAAGAAGGTCCCATTTTCTGTAGAGGTCAGCAAGCATGAATATTCAATACTTTGCGTGGCCAGTAGACAATATAGATTCACCCTACCACGTATCTAACAAAAACTGTTACTATGGGGGGATCACCAAATCCAAACTCATGTCATACTTCAAGGTCAATCACGGATATATGTGTAAAAATTGATAACAAGAATACTGTTTGTTTTGCTATACAGGCATTTTGTGTGTGTGTGTGTGTGTGTGAATGCTTGGTGAAAGCAGGGAGGTGGAAGAGATCTTCCAATTCCCTAGTGAAAGCACAATACAGACACATTTCCATCCATGGCAATGTGCAACGTACCAATTATCCTTACATCTTCTTCTTCTAATTGTCATCTGATCATCGTCGTCAGATCACTATGCTTAATATCATCGTTACTATCATTATCATCTCATTATAATAATAATAATTATTATTATTATTATTATTATTATCATCATTATTATTATCATTATTATCATTACTATCATCATTATTATTATTATTATTATTATCATCATCATCATAATCATCATCATCATCATAGTTATGGTAATAACAATAATGACAGTATAAAAAAAAATTATAGTTAACAGTATCATCACTATATGCACTATTGTCTCAGATTTGCTCATTACTGTAATTGCTACCAAGTCTCACGAGCTTTTGTTATCCTCACTATGACAATATTGGTACAAGCAGTGACAAGGCTGTGCGCATACTGTGATAACAGTATATAATTGCATATAAATCAGCATTATGGCCATAGTATCTGGCGTTCTTCTGCTGCATGCAGCAGCTGGTTGCATGGGAGAAGGAAAGGAATTCAAAGTTTACTTGATGAAAATTGGTTCTGAAATGGCAGAGATATCCAAAACAAAGTGATTCTAATAAAAGGTGGAACCCAACTTTTATTAGGAGTGGTTTGTTTTACTTTGTTTTGGATATTTCAGCCATTTCGAAACCGATTTTTATTTAATAAACTACGAAACTTTGTCTTAAGTGGTTTCTAAGTATCTGTGTAGTGCGTCTGAGAACATGTCAGGGTGAACGGGTGACTTCTTTTTCTTTCTTTTCTTTCCCTTGCACAAGTCCGAAAGCGCAAACTTGAATGAAGTTTCTCCAAAACAACTCGACCGATCTGTGTTATGTGTCTGAGAGCATTTTGGGGTGAACAGGTGACCTCATTTCTTTTTTCTTCTTCTTCTTTGCACAAGTCTGAAAGCAAACTTGAATGAAGTTTCACCCAAACGTTTCTCTCAATTCATGTTTGGTCAACTGTGGTCTCAAGGTGTGTTCCAATTGTCTTGAGGCCGGGTTCTTTGTAGTCTTGAGGCCGGGTTCTTTGTAGTCTGGGCGATGTAACCTCTGGGACATGACCTATTAGAGAGGCGAAGCCTGGCTTGACCTTCGATTTACTTCCATCATGGGTGCGTTCATACAGGTTCATACTCTCGCTTGTAAAGTGGGTGAAAAGTCAAGTTGTGTGCTTGAGTGACAGGCCACAGTGTGCCGTGACAGTGGAATTGTCTGAAAAATTATTTATAGGTAGTGGCAAGTGAGAAGACTCCTGTAAGAGTCTACACACTTTAAGCATCTTTGGAAACATAGCTTTCAGAAATGTGAAAGAAAACAAGTTCTTGTGTTAGTGTGAACTCCCCCCCCCCCCCCATACAAAAAAAAAAGAGAGAAAAAAACAAGCATGCTTCATCCATAGGTAAGCCACAGGAGAGAGGGGAAGAGAGATTCAAAAGTTGCAGTAGAACTACAACCATTTGCTTCCCTGATTTACTATTCCAGATGATACATAAAAGCCATGTAGCACTTACCCCATTAAGTTTATTCACTACCATGGGACTTGGAAAACTGTGGCACTATGACCTACTTTCTTCTGCTCTGTTGACAAGCCCACATGAACAGGAGAGTTCATCACCTCCCCCCCCCCCCCCCCCCCCCCCCCATGAACGACTGGGTAGCATGGGGGATCATGAAGCGGGAGCTGAACTGTGTACACCTTTATCACTGAGCTCTACGTCACATAGCTGAATAATCTTTACAGGAGTCGACTATTACTGAGGAGTATATGCTATGATGTAAGAACAGTAACCTTTGACCTTGACCTTTGATCTATAGCCACTATCATGTTCATACCAATAATTTGTCACTTCATTTCGACTCTGTCCAACTTATATCATCACAGGACATTCCTGTCTACAGCAATGATTGGAAATTACTTTATTTTGCAAAAGTGTTGAGATAATCGACCATGACCTTAAATAGAAATAACTGTCTTTATATTTCTAGCTTTTTTACCCATTTATACGGCCACTGGAGGCTCCTAAATGAGGATACACAAAAGTGGAAAAATACCAGTTTAGCCAAAGTTTACAGACCTCTGACCTTCAAGTTTGAAGGATTTCACACAAAATCTCATTAGCTCATCTTCATCATATGAAGGATATCTTGGCTATATACCAAGAAAATATATACTGAGCAGTTTTTTTCTTACATTGCAAAAAAAAGAAGATGCGAGAGGGACAGACCAACATTTTCATTTTTGCATTTGGCATCCTTTGGAAGCAAAAAACCCAAACAAAAACAAAAACAAAGCAGAAAGCATGTGAGTCATATATGTGATTATACCATCATGGAATTTTCCACTTGAATTCCATTCCTGCCAGCGATCACAGTCTCTTGTACTATTTACATGCTAGCCTGGCTTAAAGACCATGTGTCATGAAGAGACAAGAGAGGCCGGATTAAATCGGTCAGAAAAACCATGACTACTGCAAGCCTGGTAGAATAGAATTGCCCGTCGGCAAATAAACGCGTTGAAATGTACGGGCACTGATATCGTTTGACTCCAGTCAAGATTATTCGGCCACATGCGTCCTGAATTGAAGATTGGTGATAAAGCTGCACACGATTCGTTACGGGGATTTTGGAATATGATCCGAATAACGTCAGCTTCCCACTGCATGGTGTCCCCATACTGCCGGATCTTCAAGGGAAGAGGTGTCAAGTCTGTCATTTATGGAAGGTCTTGCCTGAAAGGGTGGGGTGGGGTGGAGTGGGGTGGGGTGGGGTGGGGTGGGGTGGGATGGGGTGGGGTAGGAGGAAGGGGAGAGGGAGCTGCACAGAAGACACATACAGTGCACTCCCATTTTGATGAATATGGATTTATAACAAAATTGTGGTTACTGTATAAATGCGGTACATTTCGCGAGTCTAAATTTTCGCAAATCGGGAATTCCTGACGATTTCGCGAGTGGTTAAATTCGCGATAGTGGAGTCTTGTACTGAACGGAGAAATGCGTATGTCACATTCACATCGGGATCAGAGTCAATATTTTTGTGTGTCTTTAATTTCGCAAGTAGCATCTGACTCGCGAAATTCGCGAAAATAAAAACCTCACGAAATATTCAGCGTATACAGTATAACAAAATTCCGTTTACAATGAAGTAAAAGTTGAGGCTGTTACATCATCCCTTCTTTGTTTTTTATTGTTTACTGTTCGGTTATAACAAAATTTCGATGTAACAAAAAGAAAACTGCTGGTTCCGAAGACTTGGTTATAATGTTAGTCCACTGTAAAGTACAGACATATGTAACAGACCAGCTGTTCACAAGCAAAATGCACGAACGAATGGATCACAATGTTTTTCTATCTCTCCTTGAAGTACTGAGGTACTTCTGGGGAACGGTTCTTGCCTTTATAAAGTAAGCAAAGAGACACAATAAGTGCTGGCAGACTTGATATCAGGCCACCACACTTCATGTTGCAAGGTGAAATCAGGCGCAAAAAGCTCGATCCCCCCACGGAGCCTCATAATGCTTGTGGAACAAATAAATTGAGATATATCTCCCAGCTTTTGAAGGCCGGCGGCGTGGATGGCAAGTGACGTAAACGGTTATTTCCCCACTGCAAACCGAGAATGCTGCGAACCACGACACACGACACGTGTGTCGGGCAAGGACGCCAGCATATTGAAACTCGAGGCCTCTCTCCTTCACTTTCTGTTTAATCATACTATACCTTCATGAATGTCAGACTAAGGTCACAAGCATATCATTACTCATCACGGAATCATCCCTGCCATTGGTTGATATCAGTCTCCAACTTGACAAAGTGATATTCATAACCCAACCCCCTATACATTCTCTCCCCTCCCCCCCCCCCCCCCCCCCCCCCCCAACAAAGGAGAATTGTTTCCATACTATAAAATTGTGCTGGTATTTTGAATCAATTTACCCAGAAATGACCTTCTGAATTTGAGGTGCTGACATTGTACATGTGCAGTCAACCTG